>NC_090935.1:647898642-648201672 GCF_040938575.1 Ambystoma mexicanum
GTAGAACATGAAGAGTAGACACAAGGTGATCCCACCTGTTAGGAGACGGTTGAAATCTGAAGGGAAGCCACAGGGGTGGGGGTAGCTTAAAGCACCCAAAAAGGACATTGATAGGACACTATGGTGTTGAAGTTTTCCATAGGAAAACTCTAGGTTAAAGTTACTGAGGTTTCACGGCCGCCAGGGGGAGCGGCATAAACCACAAATGGTGCTTGAAATATTGATCTGTAATCGCAGCAAATGGCGGTGAAATGAAGACCTAACGTCCAGGGGACACCAAGATCATCAAAAACCGATCGCCAGATCAGAAGATAACACCAGGGGGCAGCCCCAGTTTACAGCACAGCCCAAAGCCTGCAAATTCCCCAGCGCTATCAAACAGCGGGCCCATCAGTGCCGGACTGCCTGCAGGAGCCCATCAGGCGGTGTGCGCCTGGAAAAGTTGAAGCGGGCAGCCCGTCACATCTCCCAAGTGGGACAGTGCACACTCGACATCGTGACTCACCCCCCCCCCAGTGGAGCGCTCCGCCCGAGCAGCCTCACACACCCCACGCACACCATCCTGAGGCCTGCTACCCCTCACCACTGAGCTACAGCCTAACGGAGGGACAGAGCGGGTAAATCACACGCTCGGCATGTGGGTGATACAGAGTCAACGGCCCTGTGGCCACAGAGCTCAAGACCCGAGGCGGGCCTCCGGGGAGCCATGATTGTTGACGAAACTGCAGGCAGGGGGGCCTCACCCCCAACCGGCAGTGCGGCTGGCCTAGCCCTCCCCACACCTCCCCCAACCAGTTTGACCGAGGGGCACAGACCGGGGGCCGATCCTCATCTAGGAGACCGCTGAGCCACGACCGCTTTGGGTACCAGCCGGGGCCATGTGGGATAATGCGGCCGTAAACTGAGATCATTCTTAAGGAGGCCTAAGCCGCGCAACAGCAGCAGAGGGGCACCCACCAAACAAGCACCTACTTCCCTCCCCCCTGACGAGCACCCACCTGCTAGACCGGAAGAAGCCCTAGTCTAATCTCAAAAAAGGTGGAAGACCCATCTCCTGTTCGCAGGTCACCCCGCACAACTCAGGGATCACAACCCAAACCAGAGCCTAGCGTGCACAAATCTATCAGCCCTACACTCCTGGCCCCCAACCCACGGTGAACCGGCCCTCAGACTCTGTGGGGGCTCCTTGCCCCCTCCTATTGTTAGGCAGAATCCTGTGCACTTCCCTTAGGGAGCACTACAGAAGATTAAGACTACAGGTATAATGATGATAATAATAATAATAATAATTTAGCATTTATATAGCGCTACAAACCCTCAGGTATCTGAGCGCTGCTTATTATTACCCACGTGTGTGGTGCTCATTTATCGACCTCGGAAGGAAGAAAGGCCGAGTTTGGCCCTGCCGGGATTTGAACCTGCGTCAGCAGGCTCTGCACAGATGTCAAAGCGAGAGCTCTACTTGCTGTGCTATTGGATATTGCTATCGGTATGAGCAATAAATCCCCTTTGGTATCAGTCTGTACCACAAAGATTTAGTTGGTAGTTGTGGCTAAGCAGTCAGACTTATTTCAAGAGGGAGATAAGTAGTATTCAGGGTTTACACAATAGGGCTACAGTGCTATGGCACAAGGAAACACTGGTCAAAGCTTTGTATTAAAAAGAAAATATATATTTATTTTACACACTTCTAGTTCAACACATTAATCACAGTTAATAAGCAAGTTAAAATCAGTCAGGAAAAGTATACACAACTCCCTAGTTAAATTGTAGACAAGTTTGAGCAAGAGTGAAAACTGAGCAAAACGGCACAGTGAAAACCAAACACAAATGGCACTCTAGCAATTTCTCACAAGGGAGGGAAAGCACAAGTTATACAGGAATATCTTCTTACACACCCTGTCAACACTTCCCATAAGTTTGTGAACAAGTTTAGGCAAGGCAGTACTTTAGCATAGAGAATACTTAAATGAAAACCGAGCAAAATGGCACTTCACAAGTTTAAAAAGTGGGAAGGAAAAGGTGGTTATAAGAAGTAGGTGCACCAACACAGTTCTAGTTGAGAAACAATCCAGAGAAGGCAGTTCTAACAAATGTAGCCAGAGTCAACAGGCCTGTGCCAAAGTCAGTGGTACAGGGCAAAGGGCCCAGGAGCAAATTGTTCTTGTAGCTGCAGTCAAGTATTTGGTTAACGATTTTGAAAAGGTGGATGCAGAAGGTGACAGACAAAGTTAGGAGAGAGGGGTGACCAACCCAACAGGTAGTTAAAGGATTTAAAACACCTTTACCACTACCACGCAAAAAGGGCGGCCTGGCGGAAGACTGTACCTTAATATGAAGAAGTGGCTCCTGCGGTGGCGGTTGTTTCTGGTAGTTCCTGCAGTTCGGGGGATCCAGCAGAGGAAGAGAGGCTCTCGTCGTGGAGGAAGGTTCGAGTTACTGCACTACCCAGGGATGAAACCAGGACGAATAAAAGGTACGCTCCTTTAAATCGCGGCACAAGTGGACGGGTGCCTGGCTATCCTGTCTCCGAGTACAGGGTACTGGCGATTCGACCAGGGCAGGTCCAGAAAGGCGATTGGCAAACTGGTTGGCCCCACCAGCTCAAGGGAACAAGGCTCTTACAGATGAAGATCTCTCGTCGTGTGGTGAAAAGTGGTGAGACGCTGAAAGCAGGGCTTTACCGGTGGTTCAGTCGTTGCATGCGTCTTTGGCTTCTCTCCTCTTCGGCTTCTTAGTTCCAGTGGCAACGTCTTGCTCTTCCAGTCCTCAGGACCCTGCTTTTATGCAAAAAGATCCCCATTCACACAGTGGAGTGGTCATCTTGGCGGGAGACCCTCCAGCCTATCAGGACAGAGTGTGACATGGGTTGCTGAGGCAACCCTGTCCAGGGGTCATACTCTTCCCCCCCCCCCCTCCCACACAATGGACCCACCCCAGACACAGTGGCGCCGAAAGGAGGGCTTCTTGGCAGAAACCCGCCAAAAGGACAAACAAAGGATCCCCGACCTGGGTTAGGAGTTTAGAGAAAGACACGAGAAAGAAGTTATATTAAAGTTCTGGCAAATAAAACTTACCGCAGTAAAGTTAAAATTACGATAAACCAGCGGTATGTTAGAGGCTGTCAGAAAATGTAGTAGCCTCGAACAATGGGAAAATCCCATTGGGAAATATTCGCGGTCCAATATTTACAGTAGTAACCACTGCCATTAGCCAGAAACGAGAGAGGGACTGTACGGTACCCTCTCGAAAATGAACACCAGGGAAAAACTATTAACCCTTCCCAGTACCTCCATATTAAGATGGGTTGTACTGGTTTAGTTCATAAAAATTGACTAGTAAAGTCAATGGGGACTTTACATGCCCTGCGAGACAGTCAGTCCCAGGATATGGAGTCTATGTTTGGGGGTCACCGACACCCCTGTGTCACATGTGTATAAAGATGGTTCCTATGAGGGTGAGAAAAACCCCATAGACATTAAAACGCAAAAATAGCCTAGAACACACACATCAAAAATGCCTAAGAGTGGGAAAAAGTCACTCTTAGCAGGAGAAAAAAAACCTTCAAATCCAGCAAAGCTGCTGAGGGACTCTTGTAGGTAAGGGAAATAAGCCATAAAATGAGAATTCTCCCCAACACCTATACGCACAGTGATACAAAGACGATGCAGCAAACCAGAACCGCCTCTAAGGGACACAGACCGCACGATCAAAAGAATATCGGGATCCCCCCCCCAATCCCCTAAGCCTCCGCAGGCACTGACTGACAGGGGCAGCCCAATCCCACGCAGCTCAACACACCCAAACGCCAGCAAACCCACTAGCAAATCCTAAAGGGCAGAGCCCCAAAGCAGAGCCCAGGTTGCCGGGACCTACTAACTCAGCCCACAGCAAGAGGAGGACCAGGGGAAACAAGCAGTGCGGAGATGCACAAGGGGACCCGAACAAAGGAACCAACCGAGCACTCGGCACCAGCTACACCGGCCAAACTAGAAATCCTGCAGAAACAAATTGGAGATGGATGTCCAATCACAATTACAGACTATCCTAGCGGAGATATGCATCATAGGACAAAGGACCCAAGAAACGAACAGCACGGTTTTAGACATTAAGCGGGACCTGCAGGAAGCCCAAACCCACCTATCAGTGCAGGCTGAGCAAATCACCGTCAATGAGCAACGAATCAGCGCGCTAGAGGACAATTTTACAACAGCATCAACAGAACTGGACGGGGTCATAAAGGAGGTTCAGAGACTGAGCGAGAAACTCGATGACCAAGAAAATCGCTCTCGCCGGAACAATCTCAGGGTGGTGGGCCTTCCTGAGAGCACAGAAGGGACGGACTTCGAGGCCTACATCTGCAGCTTCTTCCGCAACAGCCTCAAAATAGAGAACCCCCAGGACCTCATAAACGAAAGGATTCATAGGGCACCCATACCCAAACCATCGCCGGGCCAGCAACCCCGGAGTGTGAACATGCGCCTCCTCAATTTCCAACATAAGATGCTGGTTCTTAAAGCATATAGGGAGGCGGGCCCAATCAAGGTAGGGTCAGCCGATATCCGCATCTATAACTAATATTCACTGGAAGTCTCCAGACACCTCAAAGAATTTAATCCGATCTTTGAAGCCTTGAAAGACTCAAACTCTGCCACTATCTTAAGTTCCCAGCAACCTGGTGCGCACAGATCAACAAGCAGTGGCCCAGCTTCTATGACTGGAAGCATCCCGGTGCCTGCTTCAGCAGCATGAAATAGTCACAGCAGACTTCGTGAGACCAGTGCCAGAGCCACCGCACCCGGAGGCTCGCTGCCTCCTCAGCCCAGAAAGGTCGCAAACAAATGGGAAGTGGCAGAAGAGCAACAGACGCCCGAAAGGCTGGGGCCAAAGCGCTGAAAACCCTACCTACAGCCAATACCACTTACAAATCTCCCAAAGGCACGATTCAAGCCGGAGGGCCCGTCGGGGGACCGCTCTGGCAAATGTACCTATG
This sequence comes from Ambystoma mexicanum, assembly GCF_040938575.1. NCBI lineage: Eukaryota > Metazoa > Chordata > Amphibia > Caudata > Ambystomatidae > Ambystoma > Ambystoma mexicanum. The sequence continues at coordinate 647,903,636 of NC_090935.1, forward strand.
GATCCTGATGTAACTCGCAATCAACGCATTCCGTATGATTTAATCAAGCAACCCAAGCCCTATGAGTCATTGGCCGCCCCTGTGCAAGGCGGTGTGGGCAGATACATCAGCTGGCTCTTTGGGCGGCTAGACGCTAAGGGTGTGGCAGGGGGAAAGAGGATGCACAGGGTAGCGTCTCCCTTACACCACCTGCCAAGGCACATGTGCCATCTGTTGGGGGAAGGGCCACAGGTTAGGCCGACCCTACGTTTGAAAAGTTTAGTTTGGTTAATTGTTTATGACCCATGTTGGAGTCATGCTGAATTGATTGCGCCCACAGTAATCCTGCAACAGCACCGAAATACTTCCACCACATTCTGTCACAAAATATGGACTATCGGCACACTAAATATGGCACTTGACATCAATCTTCTGACACTAAACATCCAGTGCCTGGGCCACCCCATCAAACGAAAAAAGGAGACTCAACACCATGAAGGACCTTAAGGGGGATATAATCTTCCTTCAAGAAACCCACCTGGGGAGCGTGGAGTCAACAAAGCTGCAGAGGGGGTGGGTGGGTTCAGCGTTTCATTCCCCATATCATAAGAGAGGGGTAGCCATCCTCATCAATAAGCAGATTCCATTTCAGGTCAAACACACAGACAGAGTACTCGCGCAGGGTCTCCTATCACCACACAATCATGCTCCTTAACATCTATGGGCCCACCACAGACATCCCGCTAGTTCTTCAGAAACATGTGTGTGTCCTGCGCACAATACTTGGGGAATCTCACATATATAGGGGGCGATTTCAACCTTATCCTTGACCCCCCACCCCCTCCTCGACCGCCATGGGGACAGCACGGGCAGCGCCAGCTTCCTCAAAGAAAAAGGACGGCATTACAGACCACTATGTGCGACCTTCGCCTGATGGACATTGGGAGAAGCACTCACGACCAACAACAAGATTACACATTTTACTCACACCCACACAATACCTACTCGTGGCTAGATCACTGGCTTACCCCCAAATACCTGCACTATCTCGTAAGGGACCGCACGATCCTCTCGACCACCCGATCAGATCATGCTCCAGTGCACCTACGAATAGCCATCCCAGACACACAACGGCATCCCCCACAGTGGAGACTTAACCTGTGCATGCTTCACTATCCGACCTGGTGGAACACCTAGCTAAGGACACGGAACAGTTCTGGGAATCCAACCTGATCCAGGAGTAATCTACCCACAAATGCTGGGATGCCAATAAAGCCTACATGAGAGGGCAATGTATATCGAGATGGGCGCACAAAAGTAGGTCATGGGGGGACGAAGAAGCCCGCCTAACGGCAGAGCTAGGAAAAGTAGAGAAAGCCCACAAAAAATCCAAGAGCTCAACACTGAAGCCTACTGTAACCAAACTCTGCACCAAAATTGCCCAGGTATCGTCCGACAGGGCCCAGAAATCATTCAATAGCTGGTTCCAGGCATACTACGCTGAGAGCGATAAACCCGTAAGATTAATGGCCCTTGCCCTAAAGCAAAGACAAGCAGCGCAGGCAATAGTCTCCATTGAAGACAAAGAGGGGAAGCCGCTTCACGGGGACGCACAGATGAACGCTAGATTTAAGGAATTCTGCCAAGAGCTGTACACGGCGTCCAAACCGCCCCCCCTGCCCGTGAATTCGAGGATTTCCTGGATTCTATTCAGATCCCAAGAATCCCTGGTGACCACGCAGTCGCCCTCGGGTCCGGATCTCGGCCACAGCAATCTCCAGCGCTAGAAGCTCACTGACGATGGGCAAAGCCTCCGGTCCCGACGGGATCCCCGTAGACTTTTATAAGGAGCTAAACAAAGACCTAGCTCTCAGGCTAGAAGTAGTATTTAAAGAGGCTGTAAACCTAGGCTGCCTGCCCCAATCTATGCTTGCAGCAAATATAATAGTCTTCAACAAAGGGGGGAGGAACCAGACAGTGCGGCTCCTACAGGACCATCTCTCAACGCTGATGCCAAGATGCTCGCAAAATATCTGGCCAAGCGCATTGAAAACAGTTTCCCTTGCATCATCCACAAAGATCAAACAGGCTTCATATGCAATAGGCACTCAAGTGACAATGCGAGAAACTCATCACGCCCAGACGGGATTTAGCCCGGTACTACTCCAAACTCTCAGATATTATGCATATATGACCCACGGCAAAGGATACAGAAATATGCCCCGATTTGAAAAAGGCATTATGCTGAAACACGTGTTATCATAAAGGGACATCAAAAAAACCTATTTACACAACAAGAATCAGTATTCTGGAACCTATCTCTACGATGGCACAGTAATTAGGTGTATCCAAAACACATTTTTCCACTTTGACAAACGGAGTAGGGGAACTTTTTTTTTTTTTTTTTTTTAACTCACCAATGCCACATCTTTAGAATTGCAATCAAAATACTGGTTGCGGAGGTCGAACAGTGATATTACTGAAAGGTTCCCTGACTTTTGTGTTTTTGTAGGACAATGTAAGTAGACTGCTTCATCTAGTGGCCGGGGACAGAGACCCAGAGGACATTGTACTTGCAGTCGACGCCGAAAAGGCCTTCGACAAAGTACAGTGGAATTTCATATTCCAAGTACTGCCACGGTACGGCTCCCCGCCCTCCCCCACCCATCTCCTCCAATTGATAAAGCTGCTTTAAACAGGCCCTACAGCCGCTGTGGTAACTAATGTCACCTCCCCTGCCTTTGTACTGCAGTCGGGCACGCAACAAGGGTGCCCGCTATCGCCACTACTATACGCCCTTTCCATTGAACCAATCGCCATCAAGCTGCATGCAGATAAAGGCTGGCCGGGATTGGGGCAAGGCGGGGAGGAACATAGAGTATCCCTCTACGCTGACGATATGCTACTTTATGTCCGCAATGGCCCCACAGCCATCCCATACATCAGGACACTCCTGCTAGAGATAGGCCCAATGGCAGGATATAAAATAAACTGGAGCAAGTCTGAGGTTATGCTGCTGAGGCCGGATATCCCCTGGGACCCGGTGGGTTGAGGGGAGTTGCCCCCTTCTTACAGATGCATCATATCAAATACTTTGAGGACGTCTAACGAGGCGCTAATAAGAATACCAGAGACCTAAACTATCCCCCGAAAATAGCAAGCATATGCCAGGACTTACAGAGATGGGACATCCTGAACCTCTCTCAGACCGGGAGGATTAACGCTCTGAAGATGAACTCCTTTCCCAAGCTCACGTACATCGAAATGATGATCCCCGTCCGTCCGTCCACCACCTCCCTAAAAGGAGTCGGATAAAGCCATCTCTAAGTTCATCTGGAGGGGGAAGGCGGCGCAAATCCCCCTCCCAGTCCTGCAAGCCGCAAAAACAAATGGTGGTCTTGCAGCCCCGTCCCTCAAAGCTCATCACCAAGCGGCGCAAGTGTGCTGGGTGAAGCGGTGGCTTGATACAACTGACGACTCCATCTGGAAGGAAATGGAGGTGGAGCCAATCAAACACTTAAACCCAATTGAAATAATGGCCACACCTCCAGGTAAACGCCTGCCTAAGATTAGCAATCACCCGATATTCGGACCAACGCTCACCCAGTGGCACAGGCTCAGGGCAGCACAAGGGGCCCAAATCAAACACGCACCACCGTGGTCTAGCATCAGAGCGGTTTTGACATACGGGCTGGCATGCAATATTCACCCTAAGCAAGAGCTAGATTGGGCTGGGGTGAGGATAATGGACAACCTCGAGGGGGCGACACTGCAGAAATTCCGAGACGCTCGCACGAAGCTCAGACTAGGGCCGGGAGACTGACTCATCTACCGCAGAGAGAGTTGATGGATGTCTGTTCTTTTTTGCAGATATTCTGCTTGTGGTTTTTCATGCTATTTACAAGGATATTGTGTATTTGAAGAATTTGATGTCTCAAGTTTGAAGCAACAGATATGTAGAAGACAGTTGCAGGAGACTTTACTATTAGTCAAAGGTATATAGTCTCATGGGTTTTTGCCTTCCGTTGCATATGGTGACCGATATGGCAGCATTGCCCATTAGATGTTGTTAAGTGATAGGTGTGCTCTTCTATTTGGGAGTAATAGTTTTATGGCCACTAATACAGGTTTTCAATTTGTTTTGTAGGTTTTCGAACCCCTATTTTGTGTGTTTTTTTGCCCCGCTCCTTGAACTATTGGTGTTGAAGGAATCCACGTTTTCAAACAAAAAACTCCCCCGATGAATGTTCTGTCATTGAAGACATTGGGAACAGAAACATGTTGGGATTGTATTTTCTGAGACAAATGTTGAAAAATATATTCTATATGTTGGGATGTTGGTCTTGGTCTTATGTTGTAATGTCTATCATGTCATGTATTGTAACGCTCACCTGATTCCCGTAGAGGCGCCGGTCTTGACTGGGCGTATACCGTATCTTCAAAGGTGATGTGTAACACACGGCTGGCTCTTTGGGCTGGACCTCTGTGCACTGTATGTCTGACTCGAAGGGTAAGATGTCTTAGGTAAGTGAACGCTGTGCTCTCCATCTGCCTCGGGGCAGGGTGCTGTAACCAGTTTCTTCACTGGATAAGGGGAGCAGGCCTCTTGACTTCAGAGGACTGCTGTCCGTCGTTTACTGCACGAACGGTAAGTTTCGAGTAATTCTAATGTCTTTAAAGTCTTTAGTAATGATGTCTCTTGTTTTGCAGGGTTCCGGCGATGGCGGATGACGGGCTGAAGTGAGTTGAAGATGGAGCCCGTGTGATGAATAGAAGCGCCTGGAAGCACGTAAGTAAGCGCTTGTTGCCTGCTTCACGATGCGCTCTAACTGTCTTTTTATTTTGCAGGTACAAGTTCGGAGCGGCTGCAGGGTGCCGGAATACCCACTGGGTTAGATGTGGAAAGGAGTAATGGCACGTGAGTATTAAATTTCCCCAATGTCTTTAAACGCACCTTGTTTTGTCTTTCAGATGCGGGATGCAGCGCCGAAGGCCTCCGGAGCGTGCGAAGAGTTGGTAAGCTTTTGTCTTTCAGATGCCGGAATGCAGTGTGAAGACCTCCGGAGCGCACGAAGAGTAGGTAAGCCTTTGTCTTTCAGATGCCGGAATGCAGCGCGAGGCGTTGGTGACAGCCGATGGACCAGGTAAGTGAAGAGCTGTCACTGAAGACCGTAATGCTAACCTGTTCTTTCTTGTCTTTATATGTGTTGCTGAAGACTGGATTCAGGATGGTAAGCCTTTTTCCTTAGGCCCAGGATCAGATGCAGAAGACACGATGAGCGTTCTGCTGCAGAGGATGCAGAATAACGCAAAGCAAGATTCATCCATCGGGTGTGGTTTAAATAGCCTCCTGTAGTGCTTAGGTGTCTCCTTCCACAGCCACGCCTAGGTAAGAAAAGAGTTCCTGCTTTCCAGAAGAGTTCCAGTGTTCTGAATCTAGGGAGTGGCTCCTGCCCCACCCAACAGGAAAAGTAGTTCCAAACAGAAGAGGATCAGAGGCTCAACTGGCAGGCAAGTATGCAGCATGGTCTGCTGCAGGTAAGTCCACCCAAGCATTATGAGCCCGGCGCTTCCAGCGCTGGGACTGGGCATATTTATGAGCCTGGTGCCACTGGCGCCAGGACTGGGTCCAAAAGGTCCCAATTGGGACTGGTTGGCACTCGGAACCTGGGTTATGGATCTGCTTTGGGAAAACCCTGACCTTTTGGAAGCAGAGATCATGACATGTATTTATGATTTGCATAATTGATGTCCTTCAATGTAAAGGTGTTCAAGGGATCAAAATGGGTGATTGTTTTTACAAACTGTATTAATTCTTTTTATTGGAAAAAATATGTTTAAGAAAAGAAAATTTAAAAATTGTTTTGAATAAAATGTAATAAAATCTTAATGATGTGTTGGGGTTGAGCAGGACATTCATATTTGCAGTTTGGTCGGTATTAGATGAACCTACCTCTGGTATTGGGCCAATAAGATGATGTTGTTATAAGCTTTATACCTTTCTCCTTAATTTATCTTATATCAAATGAAATTCCGACACCACCTTCAGAAGAACGGAAGGACGAACTTTAAGGACAACCCTGTTCTTATGAAACAGAGTGAAGGGTGGTTTAACTGAAAGTGCCTGTAACTCACTCTGCGAGCGGAAGTGACCGCGACTAAAAATGCAGTTTTAAGGTTAACAGTCTCAAAGGACAAGAATGCAAAGGCTCAAACGGAGCACCCATTAGAAACTTAAGAACAAGGTTCAAATCCCAACCAGGCACCTGGAAAGGTGACGGAGGGAACACATTAGTGAGCCCTTTCAGAAACTGAGAAATTAAAAGGAATTTTAAAATAAGAACACTCCTCAGACGAGCGCTTAAATATGGACAGCGCCGCCAGGTAACCTTTAATGGTACCCACTTGTAAGCCCCAGTCGGAAAACTTTCTCCAACAGCAACGGTACAGGGACTTTGTTGCCGGCCGTCTGGCCGAAAGCAACACCTCCATCATGTCTTCAGAGAGGTCCCAATCCTTATACCTCAACCTTTCAGAAGCCAAGCGTGAAGGTTGAGGGATCTGACCTCTGGATGGAGAACCTGACCCTCCTCCCGTGTGAGCAGATCGTCTCGGTAGGGAAGACGACGTGGAGGGCAGATGGACAAGTCGAGAAGGTCCAGGTACTACGCCCTCCTGGCGCAAGCCGGAGCAATGAGGATCATCCGGGAACCGAACCTCCGTAACCTCCGCAGCACCTGTGGGATGACGGGGACTGGAGGAAACGCGTACAGCAGTGGGAAGGACCACTCCACCGCGGACGCGTCTCCTAAGGCTCCTCTTGGAGGAAATTCCCGCAATCAGAACCTTTTGCACTTCCAGTTGAAACTGGAGGTGAAGAGATCCATCTGAGGGGTCCCCCAAAGGGCGAAGATCTCCAGAAGAATCTCCTGAGCCAACTCCCACTCGTGAGAGATCGCGCTCTGCCTGCTCAGAGCGTCCGCTGTCTCGTTTTCATCTCCAGCCATATGAACTGCCGAGATCGAAATTTCCTGCTGGATGGCCCAGAACCAGAGCTGCATTGCCTCCCTGCACAGAGGAAGTGACCATGCCCCCCCTTTTTGTTGAGGTAGTGCATGGCCACTGTGTTGTCGGTCAGGATCAGGACATTCTTTCCTCGCACAGTCGGCAGAAAAGCCTTCAGGGCAAGCCTGACAGCCCTCAGCTCCAACAGATTGATATGGAGTCTGGACTCCGACAGAAACCAATGACTGCTGACTGTCCGCTCATTGGCATGAGTTCCCCATCCCGTGAGCGATGCATCCGTCACAATCGTCACCTCCGGCCAGGGCAGCCAAAATGGAGCCTCCCTCATCAGATTGCCTTCGTCGGCCCACCACAGAAGGTCCTGAGTGACCGAGGGTGGCACCTGAACGGGGTCCAACATCCTGCCGGAAGACTGACCACTGCATCTTGAGAGCCCACTGCAAAGATCTCATCCGCAGCCGGGCCTCTGGCAACAGAAGAATGCAGGATGCCATGAGGCCGAGCAGCCTCAAGAACTCGAATGCCGGGAGACTCTGGGCATGTCGAAACTTGTGCACCATCTGCTGAATGTGAACAGCCCTCACCTGGGGAGGAAAACACTGCCCCAGGGACGTGTCGAGCACTGCTCCGATGTACTGGAGCCGCTGAGTTGGCATCAAGTGAGCCTTCTTGTCATGATGCCCGCTCCCGGAGAGCCGGTTCAAGCCCTGCGCCCCCGAAAGCGGACATCCAGTCCCCAAGGAAGGACCCAGCAACCCCATATAGGGGCCCTTTGGACAGTGTCCTGGCGCCTATGGCGCCAGGCTCATTATGGGAGTGCTTGGGTGCACTTACCTGATGCAGACCATGCTGCAGGACCCCGGCCTCCTTGAGGCCTGAAAGGAACTACTTTACCTGTGGGACTAATTTACCATCCGGGTGTGGTCGGGGAAGGATACATACCTGGAACTTCTTCCAAGGCTATTTAAACCCCACCCGAACAGGCACACGTGCTTTGCGTTGTTCTGCATCTAGCAGCTGGACGCTCACCGTGTCTGCTCCTGCATCCTGACTTCTGCCACGCCTGCCAGCATCCTGGATCACCTGCAAAGGAAGAGAAGAAGAGACCAGAAGAAGGAAAAGTCCTTACCTGCTAAATCCGCATCCCGGAGACATCTCGCCGACAATCCTGAAAAGGAAGACTTTTATTTAAAAGCTCATTGCGTCGATCGCTGCAGCGCCGCATTCCACTCACCTTTACAGGACGCCTCCATGTTCAGCAGCGATCATCCGGATTCGCAGTCACGCCCCAGCGCCTAGGGAGAAAAAGACCAGAACAAAAGGTGAGAGAGAGAAGGGAATAAGGAAAGCTAAATCTCCATGTTAAGACTTACCTGTTGATTCATTCCCTCTTCATTTCGGGTCCGCGCCGCATCCTGGCATGTCCGGACCCCGGCCCCTAAGGGGAAAAAGACATCAGCGTTAATGAGCGAATGAAAAGACATTACCAAAAAACGCTCATTAAAGACTTACCTGATTTCTACAAGGATTTCACCTCTCATCTCGGTGCCTGTTCCCCAGCATTCCGTACCCCGGCCCCTATGGGGAAAAAGACACTAGCATTAGTACATTAATGCATGGACACAAGGGGAACCTGTTATCAAAAAACTTACCTGGAAGCCAAGTAAGTTTGGTTCTCACCAATCCGAAAATCCAGTGAAGTAACTGGATAACAACGCGCCCCTGCATCAGAAGCAGGATGGAGAGCTCGTCCTTCCAGACCCTAAGGTGAGACGCTACGGGGAATCACAGAAGGGTTTCGAGGAGGGTGAGAGCGGAAAGTGGGAGGCCGTTTGCATTACCCCGCAGACAGTTAATCCCCTATTTTCGCCTACAGAAGGATACTTCTGCGAGCCAGACAAGCCAGATTTGGGGGCCCGGTCCAGTCCGTCTTCCGAACCCTGCGCATCACCTTAGAAGAGGTCACAGCAGCGCGAACCAGGCCAGCGCCTCCGTGGGAGTCAGGTGAGCGTTACACTTCTTTAAGTTGAGGGAGAAGCCCAGCTTTTGAAGGGAGTGGCAGGTGACGGACAGATGATCCAGGACTTGCTCGGGAGAGCGTGCCCTGATCAACCAATCGTCCAGGTTGGGGTAGACGTGAATCCCCCCTTTCCTGAGATGCGCTGCCACCACCACCATGAGCTTGGTGAAAACCATTGGGGCGGGGGTCAATCCAAACGGCCCCGAAACTGAAAGTGCGAGTCGCCAACCGTGAACCTCAGGTACTTCTTATGCTTTGGATGTATCGGCACATGAAAATAAGCGTCCTTGAGATCGAGAGACACCAACCAGTCCTGAAGTTGAAGGGCCTAGAGGAATTGGGGAAGAGTAACCATCTTGAACTTGTCCTTCCTGAGGAGCTTGTTCAAACCGCGCAAGTCTATGATAGGTCTCAATCCTCCGTCTTTCTTCGAAATCAAAAAATAAGGGGAATACCATCCCTTGTTCCTCTCCGCTACAGGCACCAGTTCAATGGCGCCTTTCTCCAGCAGGGATTGAATTTCCTGCGCAAGGAGCGGATCCGGACTCTTCAAAGAGAGGTTTCCTGGTGGATTGTCGTGAGGCCTCTGCCAGAAAGGAAGACAGTAGCCGTGAGCTACGATTCCAGAACCCACAAATCTGAAGTAATGGCACTCCATTCTAACAGATGCTGCGCCAGCCTTCCACCAACCGGAGAAGCATGGGCCTCATGACTGAGCTGAAGTGGCTGCGGCAGTGCCTGAGGGCAAAGAGGCAACTGCACGTGCGTCCTTGGCACCTCGAGTACCTTGTTTTCCACCTCCGGCACACTTACGGTTGCCCCTTTGACTTGCAGCTCCTCTCGATTTACTAAAGGATGAGTAATAATGAAAGGAACCTTCCGTTCATTGCTGTCCCCTAGGAGGAAAAGGCAGAGGTAGGCGGACTGCTGCGCCCAATGACTTTGCTGCAGCTTTCGAGGTCTGAAACCTCTCAACACTCTCGTCAGCCTTGCTGCCAGAAAGATGTTCACCATCAAAGGGCATGTTGAGGAGCCGGGCTTGCACATACGGAGCAAACCCCGACTTCCACAACTACGCAAATCTGCGCATTACGGTGCTCGCCGCCATGGACCGACTGACGCAATTAACCATGTCCAGACCCGACTGAACGGATTCACACATGGCGTCCTTGCCATCCTGCACGATAGCAAGGAAATCATCCCGTTCCTCCCCTTCGGGAGTATGATCATCCGCCAGGAAAAATTAAGTTCCAGAGAGTGTGCGTTAAACGAGACAAGGCACAAACTGAGTTGGCAGCCTGAAGCGCCATATCCCCAGAAGAAAAAACCTTCGCCCAGCCGTCAAAACGTTTGTTGTCCCCATCAGGAGGGATGGTAGGGTACGACGCCTGCTTTGCGGGGGCCGTAGCCGCCTGCACCACCAAACTCTCCAGAGTAGGGTGCGTTGTTAAGTAGCAGGGGTCGCCACTGGCTGGCCGATATTTCTTCAGCAAGGACTTGCTCACTGCCAGGAGACTCTCCAGGGAATTCCAAGCCGCAGCCACTCTTCTCTGCGAGGCCATATGGAATGGCAGCACCGGGTCAGTTGGAGGATCTTGGTCCAAGATATCATTCAGGTCATCCTGCTGAAAATCCCCAGGAGGGGAGGGGGGGCAGACCAACCCAGGTATTCAGTGACCCTCGACATGAGGTGCCGATATGAAGATTCGGCATGCCTGCCAGGCTCTGGCCTACCAAACTCCACCTCCGGAGAGGTGTCTAGACCACTGGCGTCATGCAGCGATTGACGCAGGTCCTCAAGTTGACTGTGACCAGAAACAATGTCATCAGAAACCAATGCAGGAACTTAACCTTCCTCAGACCCCTCATCCACCTCAGAAATTTAATCTAGAGGCTGGAAAGAGGGTACAGAAAAAGGCAAAAAGACATTTAGCCTTAGCCATCGCATTTCTTGGGGGTGCCACGGGGTACCTCCGACAAGGCTGCCTCGAAAGGCATAGAGGGCGTCGACAGAATGGGCGTCGACGTCGAGCACGGCGCCGACAGCTTCGACGACTTCCTCGGAGGCGGGACCTTGAGAGAGTCCCTCGACGACCTCGGCTCGCCGGCGTCGATGTCTTCTTCGAAGACTTCACAGAGTCTCGCGGTCTCGATAGCGTCGAGGACCGGGAGCTGGAACGGGCATGCCTAGAGCGACCATCCTTGCCCGACCGGGACCTCGAAGGCGCCCGGTGGTTCGGGACGACTGCTTGAGCCCAAAGGCAGACGAGCGGTGTCTCTAGCACGGCCTCAACCGGCGTCCTCAGACGGCGCGGCTGGACCGGAGCCCTGCGATTGAAAAATCACCAACATCTCCTTTCAGAACTAATCCCATTCCTCAGCAGTGGAACGCGACTTCCGGGGCTTGGCCACCTTACCGACCGACAGCTTCTTCTTACGCTCCCGCAAGGCCTTCGAAGTGAGCGATTGGCAGTCGACACAGTCGTCCGTATTATGGTCCTCCCCGAGGCACCAGAGGCAAGCGTCGTGTGTATCGGTCAGGGACATCTTGGACCCGCACACCCAACACTTCTTAAACCCGGACCGCGGGGTGGAAGAAGCCGAAGACGACATATTTTCGATAACAATGAAGAAACAGGTTCGAAGAATTCAGTAGAATCGAGGCGCGCCGAGATCTCTGAAGCGAACACGTTCGCGGAAAAAAACGGAACTGAGGCTACAGGCGTCGTGCGTCCTACTTATAACATCCAGTGACGTCGGCTCGACGGAGGACCTCGAGGACGGCGTATCGACGTCATCGACAAAGATTTTCCGAAGCAGCACAGCTGTGGTGATTACTGTCAGATATGGAATACGTCGGAGGACCCAATCCCCTCGAATGGCTTTTTTTCTTAGTAATGGAAGAGATGGGAACGGGGGCAAGATTTATTCAGATGGTGCGACCTATTACCATGCTCTACGCTACGGTTTGCTATTAACAAACAAGTTTCACACAGTATAAAAGTAAGTAGGGGCACGAGACAGGGGTGGCCGCTTTTGCCACTTTTATATGCTATATACTTTGAACCATTCTTGCATAGAATTAGAGCGAGAGAGACCATACGGGGTATCATGTTTGGCGGCAAGGAATATAGATTGCAGCCTACGCAGATATGCTGTTGACATGGCTGGAACCTGAACCATCAATACAAGCATTGTTGGAAGAATTGGCTGGAGTTGAACGGGTGGCAGGTCCCACGGTCAATATGGGTAAGTCAGAGCTATTGGAATTTGGTTTACCCTTTCAACAGAAAAAAGCATTATACTCCTATTCATCATTTAAATTGGCATACCGCTTTATTAGACCATGTAGGAGGGCCTGAGAGGAGGGGATCATCCTGCAGTAGTTTGTAGAGGGCCGAGATCTTTCCCCGGGCAGGCAGGTCCTGTATCCTGAGCGCCAAGGGGGCCAGGGGTCTTGTTGCGGCAGCCCGAGTTTGGCGGTGAGTGCACCAGTGCCTCAGTTGGGCATAGGTAAATCTGTCTGCCTCTGTTAGCTGGAAGGTCGCTTTGCATCGTTCAAAGGTGAGGGGAGCACCCCCTTCAAAGAGCTGCCCCAGTGTTTGGAGGCCTCCTGCCACCCAGTTCCTAAAGTTCTGCGGGCGGGCTCCCGGGGTGAAAGCGGGGTTGAGAAAAATCAGGGGGGATGCACTGAAGGTTCCAGGGATGACCCACGTCAGCAGGCCCACTCCCATGCCTTTAACGACTGCCTCGTGGCGGTCAGCACCCCTGGCCAGCTGTGGCTTAGTGCGGTGGGAATGAACGGGAGGAAGCAGAGGGGGGGAGAGAGGCGAGATTGTTCGATCTCCACCCAATTCGGGCGTTCGGAGGCGAGATCCCAAGCTTGAAATTGGGCTAGCTGCGCTGCAATGTGGTATTTGTGAAGGTCCGGCACCCCCAACCCTCCCAGTTTCGTGCTGGCCATCATTGTTCTCCGAGGGATCCGTGCTTTATTGCCCTTCCAAATAAAGCCAATGATTTTCCTCTGGAGCCGTTGCAGAGGGGGAAGGGGGATTGTGGTTGGGAGGGCAGCGCACACATAGAGGAAGCGGGGAAGGAGGTTCATTTTGCTTGTTATGCGCCCCAGCAGCGAAATCTCCTGCGTCTGCCAGCAGGTCAAGTACTTTTCCAATTCCGCGAAGAGTGGGGGGAATTTGGCCTGGTAGATCTTTGCAGGTTCAGCAGGGATCTGGACCACCCCCCCCACCCCCCCCCCCCTTTCCAACCCCCCCCCCCCACCCCTCCCCCCCCCCAACCCCCCCCCCCCCACCCACCCCCCCCAACCCCCCCCCCCCCCGGAGTATGGGATCGCCTGGGTACTCCATTGGAGCGGGCTGAGGTTCTGTAGGGCTTCTCTTTCGCCTGGGGGCAGGCCCACTACGAGGGCAGTCGATTTGTGGAAATTAATAGCGAAACCCGAGACCCTCCCGAAGGCCCGGATTGCCGCCAGGGCCGCCCTCATGGAGTCTTTCATATTTGTAATGGTCAGCAGCACATCGTTTAGTTGCGTCTAGAGCGATCAGGGCAAGTTGCTGAGAGTACTGACTGGCGACCTCTATTAGCTCTAAAGCCCTGCGGATGTTGTCCTTCATTGATCTGTGGAAGATAAACCCTGTCTGGTCCGGGTCTATAATGCTCCGGAGGATAGGGGCAAGGCGGTTGGCCAGGACCTTGGAGTAGATGTTGGCGTCCAAGTTCAACAAGGAGATGGGTCTGTATGAACTATTCTCCAGTGGGTCCTTTCCAGGCTTAAGAATCAAAACAGTAATGGACTCCTGCATCGATGGGGTGACTGTGCCAGAGGCCGCAAACGAGTTGAAGAGGCGGGTCAGAGGGGCCACCAATTGAGGGCGGAAGAGTTTGTAGAAACGTGTGGAGAACCTGTCTGGGCCTGGCCTTTGTCCTACTTTAAGGCGCTGCATAAAGTGATGAGGAGATTTATTTAGTGGAATAAAAGGCATTTCAAATTTTAAAGGCATCCATGGAAAATGGGGGAATGGGCTTGCCCGATTTTTAAAAATATGAGGCTGCACAGCTACAGGTACTCCAGGAATGGTTTATTGGGATACTAAGAAAGCATGGGTACATATGGATAGGGCAGTGGCTGGGTGCCCGTTGGAAGGGATATTGTGGCTATCTAGACAAGAACGACCTCTAAACAGGCCAGCCAGATACTCTCAGTAGTCAGACATATGGGATCGCTTAATAGATAAAAGGAGCGTAATCTACTTGCCCATCACCATTTACTCCATTATTTGAGAAACCACAATTCTTCCCAGGGACGGTACAGAGTATGATTAAACAATAGCAGAGAGTAGAATGCACAAACATGGGAGATATGGTGCAGGGAGGGGATATTTTTTCGTTTGAGGAATGTAAACATATTGGGGCTTGCGGAAAAGGATAGGTTAGACTACTAACAACTGAGACATTAGCTAGTCAGATCTGGAGGGCAGGGGGGCTCACTATACTTGAAAAATGTATTACCACACTCAGGAAATAGACAAACGGTATCAAAGTTATATTCGATAGTGATACAAGAAAGGAAGGGACAGGCTTGGGGATGCATACATAAATCGGAAGAGACACTGGAGACAGATTTACCAATTGGGAACACCTTTGGAAAAATATCCCCAAATTAACAAGTTCCATCCAGGTAAGGGAAGCATGGTATAGGGTCATGTAACAATCGCACTTCACTCCTGAAAGACTACATAAAATGTTCCTGACTTCCCCGGAGGGATGTTGGCGACGATGTGAGGGCGGAATGACTGGTGGCATATATGGTGGGATTGCCCAACTTTGAAGCAGTTTTGGGATGAGGTGACGAATCAGATTGAAAAATGTTTTTCCCGGTAGAAAATAGGACACCTAAAGTATAGATGCGTGGTCTGTTTGATCCAGAGAATGGCTTGGCTACTAGAATTCAAAGTAAAGCCTTCATGTAAATGGTGATAGCTGCATGGTCGTTATTGCAAGTGCATGGAAACAGAAAATAAAACGCCAGTTGTTAAAGAATGGTTAATTAAACTGTGGGGTTCATAGTTTAGGAGTGGATGACATATAACCTTCAAGGGGAACAGGACACATTTCAATAAGAATGGCGGTGATCTTATCTTATAGGTGACTTTGTACAGCAATGGTGTCCACACAACCTACGGATTTTGAACATTATGTAAGCTAGAATGTATGTTGCTAAATTGAAAAAGTGACATTTTAAGTTACTCTCTCTGGGGGGGAAGGGGAGATAAGGGGGCAGTGGGAGTTGGGTAAACGGGGAGCGGGGTAAATCTATGGTCTTGCCGGTATGTTCCTGCACTTTGTGTGGCAGTGACAGCAGGCTTTAAACCTAATTTTTATAAGGTAAAAAAAAAAAGATGTTTATTTGAAAAATAATAAAAAATATACTTTTAAAAAAGTAATGCAAAAGCACACATTATAATCGATCACAGCCAAAGAGAATGAGACCTTTCCAAACCATAACCAAAATTACATTCACCAATAAAGAAGAACAAATAACTTGCCCCATGTAATGTTCTTTCCATTGGATGTTCCTGGCATGTATCATCATCTTTGATGATCGTCAACTTTGTGTCAGCTGCTTTGGATTTATTTTTCTCTCAGTAGAAGGTGCCATGCGTCAACACGTGCCCCTCGACAGCCTCCGTCTACTCTAGAGTACGACATCACTGTCTGTATACACAACATGCACTGCGCCTGTAATCTCAGATCTAGTTTTTCCTCTCTTCAAGGGTCCAGACATTCTTGAAGTTGAAAGAACAGACTGTAAACGAGAGGAAGGTGTAATGCACAGAAATTCTTCTGAGGGGCAGGATGGTAGGGGCAATGAGGAATGATTGGGAGTAACATCCAATCGAAAGAACATTACCAGGGTAAGTAATTTGTTCTTCGAATCGATTGTGTCCTCCCAATTATTCCTCTTCTTTGATAGACTCCCAAAGCATTATGATGTAGGCGGTGGGAAGAAGAATTTATTAACGCTGTGTAAAACAGCTTTCCCAAATGTTGCCTCCTGTCCAGGCAATCGTGTTTTGCAAATGGGTGCAGAAAGGACCAAATAGCAGCAGCACAGATGTCTTGTACCGGTACTCCCCTCTGTAAGGCTGGTGAAGTGGCCAAGTCCAGTGCGCTTGTAAGCCAGTAGGAAAGTCTTTAACCTCGAAATTGTAGAATTCCGATATGCATAGTATAATCCAGCAGGGCAAGGTTTGCTTGTTACAGCCAGCCACAATCTATGACCCGCGTAACCTGCTAAAAGTTAGTGGTCTTGGCTAAGTTTCGTCAGCCTGAAGATGTAAAAATTCAAGGCCCTCCTTTGATCAAGAGGAGGTAGCCACTCTTCCTCCTTAGAGGGATGAGGTGGCGGTAGAAACTTTTTTTGAGTTAGGTGAAATTCAGAAACTACCTTAGGATCCTCAAAACAACCTTCTCTGGGTAAAAGGTGGCAAAAGGAGGCTTACACGAAAAAGCATGCAATTCACTGACTCTACGTACTGATGTACTGGCAGTTAAGAACGGTTTAAGTTACTCAACTATAACTATTGTTCTCCAGCATGGGACTAGCATGGATTCACATGCTCATGAATATTCCCCGTAAGGCTGGGAATCCTCAGTAAAAGAAAAACTGTTTCACTTAACTATTTCTCTTCTAAACCAATCACTGTCCTCTGGGTCATACTGCCCCCATCCAATGACAGTCCTCTCCCGAAGCCCCTACTCCGGCAGCCATCTTCAGATTTGGTAAGCACATAAAGTGGTTTTATGACCAAGAAGAGCTGCACAGTGGTCAGGTTTGCATGTGGATCCATGCCCGACCCATGCTGGAGAGAAGTTACAGGTAAGTAAATTAAATATTCTCCAGCATGGGGCTGGCATGGATTCACATGCTCATGAATAACGAATACATAGCAGTACAACATTACACAACCACGGAAGGTGGAAAGGCACAACAGAAGCAATTCATTCTTACCTATGAAACAAACTCACCTCAAGCAAACAGGTTGCATAGCACTGATTGGCCGACTCTGGACTCCTCCCTGGAATCCCTGTCGACACAGTAGAACTCTGAAGGTGCGCGTGTGTGAACATCCACGCAGCACACCTGCAGAAGTCCAGCAGGGGCACACCAGACAGGAACGCCATCGTCGCAGCGATTGCTCTGGTGGAGTGGGCTCTCAGACGGCCGGGCAGCGGTCAGTCTGATGCAGCCAGAGAACCACCTTGAAATGGAAGCCTTGGACAAGGCCTTCAATGGTTCACAGGACCTAAGTTCACAAACAGCTGTAAAGTCTTCCGAAAACATTGTGCGTGCCACGTCGAACTTCAGGGCACGAGCAATGTCCAGCGAGTGCAAGGCCCTTTCTTCGGGCGACTAAAGGACTCGGGGGGGGGGGGGGGGGGGGGGGGGGGGGAGGTAACACCAAAGGCTTGTTGATGTGAAATTCCGAGGGAACCTTTGGCATGAAAGAGGGGGGCGTAGGCAGCACCACGCTCGATTTGTGGAATGTCAGGTACTGTTGCTTGCAGGATAGGGCCTGGATCTCAACTACCCTTCTGGTAGAGGTAATGGCCACAAGAAAAGCTGTTTTCCAGAAGAGAAACCTGAGAGGGTCCCGATGCATAGGCTCGAAGACGCGCCCCCCCCCTCCCCAAAAGTGCCTCGTCGGAACCATGTTGAGTTCCCACGCCGTAGCAAGAGCCTTCACCAGCAAAAAAGATTGGAAAAGTCATTTGAGAAACTACTTGTCAAGTCGGTGGGACCAAAATGAAGATCTTCCTGGGGACCTGGTGTTTGAGAGACAGCTGCCAAATGCACCTTGGAGGTGTGCGTTAGTCCAGCATTGGCCAAGGATAGCAGGTATGGAAGGATCTGTGGGGCTGTGACTTTCAGGAGGGGTAATCTTCTGTGACCAGCACCACGTAGCGAAACGCTTTCACTTGTGACCGTAGCACACCAAGGTCAATGATGTCCTGGTTTTGTCGAGGACCTCCTGCAGCCCGCCGGCATCTCATACCCTCCAAACTCTAGGGCTGCAGGAGCAAAGCCCTTAGGTTCGGATATCCTGGTTCGCGATTAAGGATTGCGCCTCCTTCTCTGCTGAGAAGATCCGGAACCACTGCCAGCTTGACCGGAGGTGACAGACAGGCTGAGAAGGTCTGGATACCAAATCTGCATCGCCCACGCCGGGTCGATGAGTATCATCTTGAATTGACACAGTCTGTGTTGATGACTGAGCAGGAGAGGGAACGGAGCCAAATTGTACAGAAACAGCCCTTCCCACGGGAAGGAGAAAGCGTCCCCCCAGGCTCCTCAGCTGCCTTTCAGCGCCGGTAGGAACGACTTGAGGGCCCAGAAAACTGCCTGTAGCTCCAGGCTGTTGATATGAAGATCCTTCTCCTCGGGCAGTCGCATGCCTCTGGCGTGCAGATATCCGGTATGCGCTCCCCAACCTTCCAGACAGGCGTCCGTAGTGACCGTCTCCTGGTATGGGGGGGTTTGAAATCCTGTGCCTTGGACGATGTTGGAGCGGACGCCCCACCATCCTATCCCGCGATGGAACACTTTGTTGAGCGAGATCTTGTCCTAGAAGCTTCCGGACACCTGTATCCAGTGGGCGTTGCAGAATTCCTGTAGGGGTCGCATCTGCAACCTGCATAGATGGACGAGGTAGATGCAGGACGACATCATGCCCAGCAACGACTTGATGGCCCGCACCATGGGCGTCTTAGTCAACGACAGCCATTGCACCTTTCCTTGAATGGCTGCTTTCTTCTCAGAGGGCAATGCCAGGTAATCCCAGATCCATCAATAGTCAGACGGTCGTCTCCGTCGGCCAGCTCCCAGTAGGGGTATAGATTTACGCCCTGCAGGCCTACATGGGCCAACACTGGTGTCAGGCATTTTGTGAACACTTTTGGGGCCGACTTTAAGCCGAAAGGTAGGGCCTTGAACTGGTAGTGCTGGCCCTGCACCAAGAAAGACATTTCCGGCCCCAGAGCCATTTGGAAACTAGCTTCATCTCCCCTTTTCGTAGCATTGCACGTCCCTCTTCCAGAAGCCGAGGGATGTGCTGCTCCTGATGGGGAACCGGAGTAGTCCGCGGACACCTGCGTTTGAACTCCAGGGTATGTCCCTTGGCCGAGAGCGTCCAGAACCCATCTGTCGGTGGTGATCTTTCTCCACTCGCTGACTAACCTAGTCAGCCGGCCTCCAACCGGGGTACACTAGTGGAGGCCCGACTTCCCGGTTGGTTCAGGGTTCTGGGAATGGCCTCTGTATGCTTCTTCGATCTGGTAGGCTGTCCGTACGACGTGGAGAACCCTTTCGAACACCTGCTCAACTTTCCCCTGGAGGAGCGAAAAGAGGAGCTGTGCTGATAGAGTGCCCAAGGACCGCGCCGTCCCCATATCTGTCTTGATGGCCTGGAGGGACTTGTTGACAGCCTTCCGAAACAGATTCTCTCCATTGAAAGGCATGTCCACCACCTTCGCTTGGACCTCCTGACGGAAATTAGTGGCTTTCATCCAACCTTGACGAAAGCAGACACTGTTCCCCTTTTGCCGGAACCCTGGGTAGGCTACGTCCAATGCCGCTGTGATGGGGTGCTCTGATGCCACTTCCCCCTTTATGGAAGAGAGCGATGGCCTCCATCTTCTTATCGCTGGAGGGGAACTCCATGATTGATCCCAGGTTGTACTACAATTCCCAGTGGTATTTGGCCAGGATCGCCAGTGCGTTGGCCGCCTTGATGGTGAAAGTCTGTGTAACTCACTGTTCTCATGGCGCCCATTGCTTTCCCCTCGCTGTGCGGAGGGACCGAGGACCGGTTGGCCGACAGTTTCCTTGCGGCCGCAGACACCACTGGATCAAGTGATGGCTGTGACCTGTGGCACTTGGGTGTGGAGCCCGGCAACCTGTATTTCTTCTCCAGCCTATCCTGTTTGGCTGGAGACGTGCAAGATCCAGGAGGACCAGGCCCTCTTCCCGAACATTGCCCAGAAAAGGCACTGCCATGATAGTCTACCTCTTGGCTTTGTGCCTTTGATACAGGCAGCCCTCCATGGTTTCCCTCAAGCACCAGATGTAATAGCTTCGAGGCCCTGGCGATCATGGAGTGGAACAATCCAACCTCGTCCGGTGGGGCCTCCCAATGTGGAGCATCCAAATGTGGCGGTCCACCGTAATGTCATCAATCGTCGTGGCTGCATCTGTCCCAATGTATGGGTCTGCCGGGGGAGAAGGGACCAGACGTGCTGGAGGGGGCTGAACTGCCTCTTCCTCTTCTTTGCTGGAGGCTAATCAAGGACCTTAGGTACCTGAACCAGAGGCATTCTTATCTGGGTCTCTGATAACAAGGTTTGTAGTCGACAGAATATCCAGGGAAATGTCCCTCGGCTGAGAAGGCAGAACATGAAAACTAGGCCCTGCACTGTCATCGCCCTAGTCCTCCGTGGACGAGGCCTCCATGGTCTGGGCGATGACCTGGGAGGGCTGTTTCATGGCCTCACCCACCTCCCCCATTCTGCCCCCTCAGCACCCCCCCCTCACCCTCGAGGGTCTTGAACCAGGGAGTAGGCCGCTTTCACCTTTTCTGGCGTGCCTGTAGACTTTGCCAAAGTTACAGCGGCTATGTCGCGCCTTGGGGGCAGCGATACTTTGAGCCATGGGAGCTTCCCTCGTAGGATCAGCACCCATAGCTGCCATGGTAGTAGTAGTCAGCGGAGCCGCTGACAAGGTCTTTGCATGTGCAGGGTTGAGCCTGCTCAGGTGGCTCAACTTTCTTCTCTCTCGCGGCTGCTCGGATTTCTCACAGTTTAGCCGGGGTACATTACTTCCACTTTAAAGAGCACCTCGACTGTCGGCTAGCAATGGAGGCAGAAGGTGATGCTCATCGCAACCTATACACTTTGGGACCCGCTTCTGCAGTGATCTCGTGGACCTGGACTTGCAGATCTTTGCCTCTTCTTGGGCCCCCACGCATGAGGTGACCTCAAAGGATTAGAAGACCGCTCTTTAGACAAGCCGGTCCTGAGTGAGACATGACCCTGCTCAGAGCACGGGTCAGAGGCCTTGGAGCAAGGCCTCCAACCTACTAGGTCTGTCTGTTTTCTTGGAGAAACAGAGCGATATCTAGCACTCTACTTCCGTGTGGTCAGGGTGCAGGCAGTAGAGGCATTGCAGGAGCTTGTCCTCCATAAACATTCCATAGCCCGCATTTGGTACAGGGTCTGAAGAGGGACCTTCCCTCCTCCTCAGTCATGGTCAGAGGGTGCGAAGTAGGCCCAAGGCATTGTAGAATCTTCAATGGATCTTCGCCCTTCAGGGGTAAGGATCTTCACCGACAACGGGTCACTGCTGTCGGCAGATGAAGAGCACACAGGCTTCTTTGACACAAAAATATAGCTCTGTCGAAAACAAGAATAAAAAATAGCTTGGAGAGCAAACGCGAGGACTCCAAACACTAAAGCGTGTGGTAAAAATCAGAAGATGGCTGCCAGGGAGAGGACGGTCATTGGATGGGGCAGTATGACCCAGAGGACAGTGATTGGTTTAGAGAAGGACAAGTTACTAACCCCTGGTAACGTTCTTTCGATTGGATGTTCCTTCCACATATTCCTCATTTTATGATAATTATCCTTCCAGCTTTAGCTGCTATGGATTTTTTTTTTGACGGGGGCGCTGTGTGCTGGTTCGTCGTCGTCCCTCGAGGGCCTCCGTTCGACTGGCAACATAGGTGTAAATAGCACATGCACCGCCCGTTGTCTTCAGTTCTGTTTTCCCCCTACTGTAGAGGAATTACCACCGTACCATAGGCTCCAAGAAAGCGTAAAGTGTAAAGACACAAATTCTACGGTGGGGTAGGCTGGGAGGGGCGATTAGGAATACGAGGGAGGAACATCGAATCGAAAGAACAAAACCAGGGCTAATTAACTTGTTCTTCGAATAGATGTGCCCTCCTACGTATTCTCATTTTAGGATAGAATCCCAAAGCAGTAATAATTTGGAGGTGGGAGCATGAATTATATTTTGTTTTAACAGTCGTCATCGACTGAATGAAGGCCTGCTTTTCCAAATTGTCCTTCCTGACTCGAAGATGAATCCAGGCAACAGCCAAGTGGCCCCTGAACAAATGTGTGACTGGAACGGCTCTAAGGAGCAGCAGAGGTTGCCATGCACCTTCCAGCGTGTCTTTTCCCTGTAACCTTTAACATTCCCCAATAGCCAGGATGATCCATCTGGATCTGGTCCGTTTAACAGCTAAACCCAATTTGGGACAGTATAGCAAATGAATAATTGGTCATTTGGACGTAATGTAGCCATTCTTGATATATAAAAAAAGAGCCCTTTTTGGGTCTAGTCTATGTAATCTTTTCTTCTCCTTTCCAGGATGAGCAGGTGGATAGAAAGTTTGCCAAATTACCTTTTGCGACAAGTGGAAGTCGGAGACTACTTTAGGTCGAAAATTATAAGTTACTCACCGTAGTGACTAACTTACTTATGTCCCTAGTCCCCTTTCCTCCATAATGTAAGGGCGTCCCTTCCAAGGGACGGAGACAGAACCTTTTTCAGCAGAACCTTTTTTCTTCCCCTTTAAATCTAGAGGCCCGTGGGGGTGTGGGCCAGGGATAATGCGCTATCCAGACTCCGCCCTCCAGCGCCACACCTCAGTCCCCATTGACGTGTCGACAATCGATTTAACATTGCCTAATGACACCAGTATTATTAGGGGGAAGTTAGTGGGACGTATGGAGGAAAGGGGACTATGGACTAAGAGTACGTTAGTCACTACGGTGAGTAACTTATAAATACCCTTACTTCCTGTTCCCTTTCCGCCATATAGTATGGGCGATTACAACTGATTGTAGCCCCAGTGTGGAGAGGAGATCCTCGTTAAGGAAATAGGTTCCTGAGAACCGCCTGTCTGAAAGCCGCATCAGATCTAGAGCCGGCATCCAAACAGTAATGCTTGCAGAAAGCCAAGGGAAAGGTCCAAGTGGCCGCCCTGCTTATGACTTGCCAAGGGACATGGGGCTGGAATGCGATGGACGTTGCCTTGGCCCCGACTGCGTGGGCATGCATGTTGGCCAGGAGCGGCTTTTGCTGGCCCTCATACACTGCTTTGATGGCAGAGGATAGCCATCCTCTGGATGTCCTGGATAGCAGAAAGACAGTCAGAGATGAGGGAAGGAGAAGAGGAGGCCGAAGGTAGCCTGAAAATGAGCTGGGTATCATCCGCATAGAACTGAAAGTTGGGGCAGAGGGCGGCGATGCAGTGGGCAAGAAGTGCCAGGTTCTGGTTGAAAAGCCAGGGAGAGAGGTTAGATCCCTGGGGGACACCACAGGTAGAGAAAAAGATGTCAGAGAGGAAGGACCCCAGTTGGACCTGGGAGGGTCGATTGGAGAGGGAAGAGGTCAGCCACGCCAGAGCCTGACCAGTGATACCCAGGTTATCACGGAGACGGTTCAGCAGGATGGCATGATTGACAGTATCAAAGGCAGAAGAGAGATCAAGCAAAATGAGACCACATGGAGTGTTAGAGTCAAGGTTTGAGAGCAGTAGAATTTCAGGGCACGCCTGACATCTAGGTAGTGCAGCACTCTGTGCTTCGTCTTGGCAAAACGTATGAAGGACTATTTCCTTGTTCAAGTGGAAAGCAGACGGAACCTTTGGCAGAAAAGCCGGGTATGTCCGCAGGACTACATTGTCCTTGTGAAAGGTGATATATGGCTCAGAAGCGACCAGCGGCTGGATTTCTCTGACTCTACGAGCCGAGGTAAGGACGACTAGTAAGTCATCTTGATGGTAACCAGCCGGATGTACACAGATGCCATTGGCTCGAACGGTCTGTGTGCCAGAGCGCCCAAGACTATGTTACGGTCCCACACCAGGTGCAGTCTCTCGACAGGCGGGTAGAGCCTTGCAAGTCCCGTCCGGTGTTTGACGCTAGGGTTGGAGGAGGAGAAAACGCCCTCCTCCGAGTTCCTATAAGCCCCAATGGCTGCAAGGTATGTGCAGCAGGTGTCCACCTGCATTCCTGAATGAGCGAGGTGCGCCGAAAAGGAGAGCATATTGTCCAAGGTGAACACCAGGGGGGTCGATTCCCTTGGAGTCTGCCCAGTGGCAGAATCTGGTCCATTTGCTTTTGTACTGGGCCCTGGTAGCTTTGCTCCTGGCACCCTGAATGATCTCCAGATTGGCCTGTGAGAGGCTAAGGTGGCGCAGTGTTACCTGCTCAAGTTCCACGCTTTGAGGGCTAGTTTCCCTGGCGCAGGGTGGATGACTCTGCCCCCCTGCTGAGCCAGATGATGATCTGGGCCTGTCGGGAGCTGAATCGGGGGCACTACCGAGAGACTGAGCAGCTCCGAAACCCATGGCCTGACCGGCCACCATGGAGCTATTAGAATGATTAGGAGTTGGCGAGACGCCTTGATTTTGCAAATTACCCTGTGAATCAGGGGAGTGGGTGGAAAGGCATAGGCTTTCATGCCAGTCCACTGGAGGTGAAATGTGTCGCCCAGAGAGCCGTGCCCTGACCTTCCCAGGATGCGAACTGGGGGTACTTCTTGTTGTGCCAGGTGGCCAAGAGATCCACCTGGGGGTGAAGTCACCTGTTGAAAATCTGAACAACAAGGTTGTTTAGCTGCCACTCGTAACTGTCCGCTCCCAGTCTGCTGAGCCTGTCCGCTTCAAGGTTGGATTCCCCGGGAGGTGGACTGCCGTGAGGTAAATGTTTCCCAGGGTCCACTCCCACATGTTGATCGCCAGTCTGCATAGAGGAGGGGGATCTGGAGCCTCCCTGCTTCTTGACATAGTACATGCTGGTCGAGTGGTCCGTCTGGATGAGGACAACCTTGCCCCTGATAAGTGGGAGGAATGCCCTGAGAGCCAGCCAGATGGCGTTCAGCTCTAGCCAATTGATGTGGTATTCCTGCTCCTGTCGAGTCCAAGTGCCGTGCACCAAGAGATCGTCCAGGGTGGCTCCCCAGCCCTCGAGCGAGGAATCCGTGGTGATGGTGGCCTGCGGAGAGGGCGGCAGGAAGGGCTTGCCCGTCCGCAGACTGCAGTCTCTGGACCACCAAGTCAGGTCCGGGAGGAGAGATTGAGGAATGTTGATCATCTCCGATTAAGAGCCCCACTCCTGGTTCCATAAAGTTGTGAAGTGCAGCTGAATTCTCCTCATCCTTAGTCTTGTGTGTGGAACGGCGAATAAGACTGCAGCCAGAAGACCCACGAGATGTTAGTACCACCAGGCCGAGGAAGTGGGCGGTGGCCCTCTTGATGGCAGAGATTATGTCCAACGACGGAAATACTTTCTCGGAGCACGTGTCCCAGATGAGGCCCAAGAATGTCAGCGTCTGCAGGTGTGACTTCTTGAGATTGAGCGAGAAGCCCAGATCGTGCATTGTGTTCATAAGGGCATGGGAAGAATGGTGAACTGCCTGCGGAGATGTGGCCCTGACGAGCCAGTCATTGAGGTAGGGGTAGATGTGGAGGCCCTGCACTCTGAGGAGGGCCGCCACTGCATTCATGAGTCTGGTAAAGACCTTGTATTGAAAATGGTAGCCCATGATCCTGAACCCTAGGAAAGAACAAAGGGGCTGCCAAATCGGAACGTGTAGGTATGCATCCTTCAGATCCAGGGAGCACATCCAGTCTCCCCTGTCCAATGTCTCCGCTATAAAAGCTGGCGTAACCATCTTGAATTTCTGCAGGGTTAAGGAGAGGATGAGGGTGGGAAGGTCCAGCACAATTCTCAGGCCCGCCTGGTTCTTCTTCTGAATGGCGAAAATCCTGGCGTAAAAGCCAAAGCCTTGCTGGGAGGCTGGGACTTCCTCCACTGCCTGACTCTCTTTGAGCGACCGTATCTCCACCAAAAGAGTTGCTGTTCCAACCCGTGGGAGAGGAGGGAGGAGAGGCTGGGATAGGAAGGCGGTACCCCGTGGAAAATACGGAGAGGAACCAGGGGTCCATGAAATTCTGGCACCAGAAATGAGCATGAAGAGCAAGCCTGCCCCCCACCGGAGACACATGGACCCGAAGGGGTGGGTCATGCCTTCTTTCCATCTGAGGCTGTCGCTGAGGAGGGTGACTTGAAAAAGCCCTTACTCCCCCCCCTCCCCCCCTGGCCCCTTTTTGTTGCTTGTACCGGTTCTGAGAAGGCGAGCGGTCCGGCTGCTTGGATCTGCAATCCTGGAAGCCACGGAACCCTCCATATGTACAACCTCTTTCTGACCGCTGCTGAGATTGAGTGTACGATTTGGGCGAAGTCTTTGTAAGGATGGACAAAGACTTAACTGTGAGCCATTTCTTTTTTTGTCCAGCTCCGCGTCCGTAGAGGAGTAGAAGAGGTCCCCCCCCCCCACCCCCTCGAACGGAAGATCTATAATGCGCTCCTGGACATCCGGGTTGAATTTTGTTGCCCGGAGCCAATACAGATGGCACAGCCAGAGGTGTCAATATGGGCCACTGTGGATTCCATGAGGTCATGCACGACCATCTTGGCCTCAGCTAGCCCCGTCTTAAAGCGTGATTTGCTTAGGATGGGGAGTTCTGGGAGGAAGTCAGCAATTTCCCGCCATAATCTTTGGTTGGCGTCTACCAGCATGGCATCAACGTTGGCCTGACGTAGATGTAAAGAGGCGTTGGAATAGAGTTTCTTGCCATACGCCTCCAAGATCATCTTCTCTTTGCCTAGCAGCAGCGCCGAGGAAGAGGCTGAGGACGACTGGGGCTTGGAGTATAGTGATGCTGCAGCAAACACCGAGGAGTCTGCCTGAGGATGGGTCGAGAGCAAGAATGTATCCCCCTCCACCTGCCTGTACTTGGCGTCCAGGCGTTGATTGACCAGCTGGACCGAGTGGGTATTGAGCCAGCCCTTCTTGGCCAGGGAGACTACATCAGTCTGCATAGGAATCCACGATTTGGCAGAGGGACGTCGTGTGAGTACTTCAGCCAGAACCCCCTCTGCCGGCTGCTCGACCTCAGGTTGGGGTAGGCCCAGGTATTCCGCTAGCCCAGCAAGATGTTTGTGGAAGGCCCTGGCTGAGGATGGCATGTCCGGATCCTCCTCGTCTGTATCCTGCAGATCTGGAGGAACTTGTGGAGGAGGAGTAGATGGCCCCAGAGGCTGGTGTACAGGGCGCGCAGCCGGAGGCTGACGAGGCTGCAGAGGTTGCAGAGTCGGAGGAGGGGGCTGCACCGGGGGCTGGGAGCCTGATGGATGGGTCTGTCGTGCCTCTAGCATTGCGGAATGACTTCCCTGATAGCGTCTGAGGATAATACCCATCCGCTGTGACTTCATGAGGCCGAGGAAGCTCTCGAAGAACACCCCATCACCGACTGAAGCAGTGGCAGGGGGTGCTAACAGGGTAGTGGGGGGCTGCTGAGGCCGCTGCATACCTTGTTCATACGGACGCAAAGGAAAACTGCCCTGTTCGTAAGAGGGGTAGGCTGTAGGCCACTAACCTGGTTGAAGCCAGTCCCACCTTGACACATGTTCTTCGCCGAATTTCCTGGAATGGTGTTGGACGGGTGCCTCTTTCTGGCGCGGTGGCCATTTTGTCGGGCTACCTGCCACGTGCCTGCGATGTGTTGCTCAGCCCGCGGAGCCTGGCCTCCTCCAGGACTCGTGTGGATCACAAGGGCTACCCTGCTCCTCTGGCCCAAGCCCGGTGGATGCGACACCCTCAACCCGGGGGTCGGTAGAGCTGCTTTTAGGCGTCCCGTCTGACATATTGCTGGTACAAGGGCAGAGCCCCTCGGGTGAAGACCCGGTAAAAAAACCTTCCGGTCCCTCAACACTGTCACTGGGAGCATCCGAGGATCCCTCGGGCCGGAGGCCGGTAGCTGCAGAAGCCTCGTTGCGAGCGTTGGTAGACGGACCTGACCGGTCCCTCCCGCGCGGGAGAGTCCCTGGGAAGGAGTCTCCCTTGCGGGGTGTGTTAGGCAGAAACCTGTGCAGTTCCCTTAGGGACCACTGCAAACATTTAGGACTACAGGTGGTTGGCAGTACACCCAATTGGTAGCAGTCTGTACCACCAAGATATACCTGGTAGCTGTGGCTGAGCAGTCAGACTTCTCTCAAGATGAGTTAGGCAGTATATAGAGTATACACAATAGGTACAGAGATCCAGTAGCACAAGCAAACACTGACCAGAGCTTTGGTGTACAAGTATATCATTATTTATTTAAAGAAACACTTGTAAATTACACTAGCACAAAAAGAGGTAAGTAAATTCAACACACTGTCACTTATGTATATACAACCCTGATTACTTATTAGACAAGTCTTAGTGAGAAACACCACTTATTTTCAGACAGAGGTGAGCGCTTAACCCAAGATGGCACTCTAATAAGTTATATAAAAAGGGGGGGGGCATAGTTATGAAAGCACACAAATCTTAATACTTTTAAAAGAACCACAGTGAGGCAGGTTAGGCGAGGTCTACTGGAGAGCAAGGAAGTTCAAATGCCAGGTCCACTCTTAGAGAGAGCAAGCGAAATGTGTCCAGGATCACACAGTGGGGTCATGCCCAAAGAGTCTTTGTAGATAGTTCACGAAAGATTGAGATCAAGTCAGGAAAAGTTAGTTAACAGGCCCCAGGCTAACCCAGGAGCCATGATGACTACCCCTGGGCATCAGGACCAAGCCCATCAGCTCCGGAAGCAGGCATCCAGATACTTATTAAAACCCCCAACAGCCCCGGCTGGGGGCTGTTTGGGTTCAGTCCTGTCGCCTTAGGCGCCAGGCTCATCATGGAAATCAGTCCTTGCGCCATAGGCGCCAGGCTCAAACTTTACTTACCTAATGCAGACCATGCTGCTAGCAAGTCCAAGCCAACGTGAGGCCTGGATGGGACTATTTTTCTACAGAAACTATTTTTTACTTGGGCATGGTTCTAGGGAACTTCTTACCTGGAACTACTTTGGAGGCTATTTAAACCACGCCCGAACAAAAGCACACACTTCGTGTTATTCTGCATCCAGCAGCGTAACGCTCACCGTGAATGCAGTCTGCATCCATTCTTCTGCCACGCCCACCTCGAATCTGGGGCTCCTAAAACCAAGAGGAAAGAAAAGGACAAGATTAGAAAACAAACTATTTCGAATTCCTCACCTGATTTCGGATCCATCTCGCCTCCGGACCTGGAAAGAACATCATTTCTGTACGCGTCGCATATCCAGCTGCAACGCCGCGCCATACTCAACAGTCCTCGCAGCATCTTTCGATTCGGCACTGCCTCCATCATTTCTTCGCTGAACTCCGGCACCTGAGGGACAAAAGTAAACAACAAGGTGAGCCGAGAAAACCAACAAATAAAACACTTATCATCATAGACTTACCCGATTACCACCGGAGGCATTATTCTATAACTTTCCACATCTTCATGTGCCGCACCTGCAAAGGGAGAGAAAACAACACTTTAAACACCGGCAACATTTACCGGACGGCGTTGGGTAATACATAAGCCACCAACTGGCATCTTTTCACGATCTTAGTTGCAAGACAAGGAAGGAAGGGGGGACAAGAGTGAATCATCGGACATATTGAACTCTATGATCTTGATACTTACCGAACCTTGCCAGGAACCTCGGAGTCAATACTCTCCGGAACTCTCCCACGCCTTCAAACCAGTGAAGTAACTGGCAACAACGCGCCCCTGCAATCCATGCAGGATGGAGAGCTCATCATTTATAAGGTGAGGTTCCTAAAAGGGGATATCGGAGGTGACAAGAAGGGAGAACGAGAACCGTGGGAGGGGGCTATCGCTCATATCCACCGGTGGCTAAATCCCTTTCTCCACTTGCAGGAGAATACTTCTACGGATCAAGCAGACGTGATTAGGCGGGACGGTCCAGACAGTCATCTCGGCACTACGCATCACGTTGGTGGAGACCACAGCTGTCCGGGTCCGATCGACGCCCCTGTGGAAACCAGGTGAGCGTAACACCAGGTTAGAAAGCCGAGGATTTACTGTCACCCCAAACGATCTGTCGCAAGGGAAGCCAGGCGGGACACAGTACCTGAAAGGGGAAGAACGCTCCAGCGGGGGCAGTTGGTCCTGATAGCGGGTGCAAGTCGGGCGGCTCACCACTGGGCCAATCACACCAGAGTGAGACTTGAGTTGCTGAGGCAACTCAGTCCAGGGTGCCTAAACCCCCTCCCATACCCCCTGTGGTACCCAGACAGAGTGGCACCACTTTTGGAGGCTTTTGTGGAGAAGCCCGCCAAAGAGTGGAACAAAGGGCTCGTCTTGGGTTGGAGTCACAGAAGCGAACACAAACGCCATTTTGGAACCGAGTTTCGGCAAAAAATACCAACCGGTGAATTTATATTAATTTAATAAACCGGCCGTGTGTTCGAGGCTATATTAAAAAGTGGTAGCCTCGAACAATGGGAAAATCCCATAGTGATATATTCGCGGTCGAATATAAAAAGTAGTATCCACTGCCACCAGCCAAAACTCGGTCAGGGGGGACTGGACAGTGCCCCCTCGAACAACAGACCCCGGGGCAATCGAATTGCCCCGACCAGTACGTCCACAATATGATGGTTTGTACTGGTTCTGTTCACAATTTAAGACTAGTAAAGCCAATGGTGACTTTACATGCCCTGGGAGACAGTAGTCAGTCCCAGGGTATGGAGTCTATGTTTGGGGGTCGCTACGACACCCCTGGGTTACTGCACGGAGGGTGCTGTGTAACCCACATACCAAAAACACATGAAGCCCTATGGGGTAAAGGACCCCATAGCCCATAAAACACATACAAAGTCAAAGGAACACCTCAAATCATGTCTAAGAGTGGGAGAAAGAGAGTCTCACTCTTAGCAGGAGAAAAAAATAAACCCCAAAAATCCAGCAAAGCTGCTGGGGGACTCACTAGGTTTGGGAAATTAACCTTTACAGAGAATTCTCCCTAACAGGGTGCGATGGAGAATATCGGCCCTACCTTGGGCCTGGTTCGATGCTTCACGAAGGTCTTGAGATCCTCTGGAGGAGACTTCTGGAAGAGCGCCGTCCACCTGGCTGGTCTGTTCTTCAGCGCTTTCGAGGACAGCGAGTCACACGCTGAACAAGACTGCCAACCGTGGTCTGGGCCAAGGCAACGTAGGCAAAGGGGGTGGGGGTCTGAAGTTGGAAAAAGCCCATTGTAGGATAGACACCTACTGAACCCTGTAGAAGTCAACATGCGCCGGGGAGGAGCGTGACACCTGAGGACCGAGTACCTGAATGATGAAAAGACAAAAAAGAAGACAAAGAAGTATCCGTAATTACACGACCAAAGCCAAACCCAGGAGTGATGTTGAATTCGGCCCGTTCCCGTAGACTCGGAAAAGGGGACTGAGGTGCGGCGCCGGAGGGCAGTCAGGGCAGCGCATGCCACCTGGGCCGCACCCCCGCGCGCCTCTAGATTTAAAGGGGAAGAAGGATGTTTCTGGTGAAAAAAGGTTCAATTTCCCGTCCCTTGGAAGGGACGCCCTTACAGTATGGAGGAAAGGGGACGGGATGTAAGAGTAAGAAGGTTCCACCCTGAAAACAACCTTGTCTTTATAGAAAAACGTATGTGGGGGTTTACAGGAAAGTTCCTGCAACTCGCTTAGCCTGCGGGCTGACGTTAATGCGATTAGCAAAACAGTTTTCAAGGTTAACAGTCTTAATGCGCATGAGTATATAGGCTCAAAAGGAATGCATGTTAGACATTTTAACACCAGGTTAAGATCCCATACAGGGACTATGAATGGAACTGGTGGAAATATGTTAGTAAGACCTTTTCGGAATTCAACAATCGGATATGAAATATGAATCTTCCTCTGAAGAACGCTTGAAAATAGCACCGCCAGGTAACCTTTAATTGTTCCAATCTGGAGCCCCAGATTCACCAAATGTAACAAAAAAAAAAGCACCATAGGTGTGTCACATAGAAAGGGATCCACATTCTTATCCCTGCACCAACTGCTGAACTTTCAACAGCAGCGGTACTAAGATTTTGTTGCTGGCCTTCTGGCCGAAAGCAAAATCTCGATTACGTCAAAGCCGAGAGGTCCCAATCCTATCTCAAACTATCAGAAACCATGCGTGAAGGTTGAGCCTTGACTTCTGGATGGAGAACATGACCCTCCTCTCGCGATAGAAGGTTCTCTATGTGGAAGTTGCATTGGAGGGCAGATTGACATGTCCAGAAGGTCCGGGTACCAGGTCGTCCTGGCCCAATCCGGAGCAATTAGGATTGTGGATTTCCCAAACTTTCTCAACCTCCTGATCACATGAGGATTGACTGGGACTGGGGAAATGCGTACAGGAGAGCAAACTCCCAGTCCACTACGAACGTGTCCCCTTGACCTCCTCTTGGAAGAAATTCCCTGGAGCAAAAGAGTTTGCATTTCCGGTTGACACTGGTCG
Source organism: Ambystoma mexicanum (assembly GCF_040938575.1). Classification (NCBI taxonomy): domain Eukaryota; kingdom Metazoa; phylum Chordata; class Amphibia; order Caudata; family Ambystomatidae; genus Ambystoma; species Ambystoma mexicanum. The sequence continues at coordinate 647,936,125 of NC_090935.1, forward strand.
CGAACAGATCCACTTGCAGGGTTCCCCAAAGGGTGAAGATCTCTATGTTAGGGAGAATTCTCATTTATGGCTAATTTCCCTCACCTAGTGAGTCCCCAGCACCTTTGCTGGACTTCTGCAATTTATTTTTTTCCACTTAGGTAAGAGTGGGGGGGAAAGCTCACACTCTTACTGTGTTTTGCCATGTGTATTGCTCTGTTTTTGTGATTGTGGACTCTGGAGTACACCACGTCAGTAGCCCCCTTTTGTGTGTCACACAGCACCTTCAGTGCAGTGACACAGGGTTGTCTTTGAGACTTCCTACCGACTCCATTTTTGAGGCTGACTACCGTCTCCCAGAAAAGGGTAAAGTTGCCATTAACTTTACTTAGTCAATCTACCACAGATTTAGTACACCCCATCTTCCATGGAGTACTGGAAAGGGTTACTTCATATCCCTTTTTATCTGTACCTCCTAGAGCATTGTTTCGCTCTTAACATTCAGACTTGGCTGGTGGCAGTGGTATCTACCCTAACCTTTCTACCGCGATTATATTAGATAAACGTGGTATTGTTTTAGGCTATTATATTAGCCTCGAACATAAACCTGCTTGACCAAATTGTCTTTCTCTTGGCTCCGGTTGGGTTTATTCGCCATTTCTTTTTGTTAAAGTCCTTCTTGTGTTTTACTTTGCGCAGCAAACTAGGTTTGCCTTCTTTGTTCACCGTCTTTTGGTGGGCTTCTGCTCAGAAGCCCTCCACCAGGCGCCTGGGTGTCTAGGTGGGCTGAATGTGAGGTAGGGGTGTAGTCACCCCCTGCACGGGGTATCCTAGGAAACCCAAGTTGCACTTTGCCGTTATTGGCTGAGGTGGTTGTCCAGGCTGGAAAAACCCCCTGCTGGGTGATTGACAGCCAGGCTGTGTGAATGGGGGTTTTGCGCATAAAAGGCAGGTCACTTGGGCTAGAAGTCAGAGTCGCCACTGGAACTACAAGGACCCAAAGAGAAGCAGAGAGAACGACTGCTGCAACTACCCCATCCCGGTGAAGCCCTGCTGCAGTCCTGAGCTATCTACCCTTCAACTACTAGTGATGATCCAGTCCGGAGTCTTCTTCCCTTGAGCCTGGTGGGGATAACCAGCTCATCTTCCACAGCCAGATGATCCCCTTCCTTGGTTGAAATCACTGCACACTGTTGTAGTGGTCCGGATAGCCACCTGAAGAGCCTCTCCTGTTTCATCCCTGTGTGGCGCAGACCCCCCTTCAGGCGTCCTTCACCTCGAAGCTTCAGGAACCGTGGGTCTGCGGGAAACCAACAGGGACAACTGCCAGGGCACCAGCTGCACCATTGGAATAAGGTACTGTGTTCTGCTTGAGGAAACAGGGTGAACCCCTTTTCTTCAGCTTCAAGGCTTGCCCTCGTCTTCCCTCCCTATAACTTTTGCTTCCGAACATTGCCAATCTCGAAGTACTCTTGGCTCCGTTGAATCGTGAACTGTCCGACGGTGTGATCTTCGGCAACAGGCCCCCGGTGTCACTTGTCCCTGGCTCTGGCCCTTTGACTCTTGAACTCCTGTCTCCGAGTGTTTCTCGATTCTGTCTGCCTAACCAAAGTATTGCCTGTGATTTTTGCCTCCAACTCCCTCTGGGTATCTCAGTTGCTAATTGTGTTTTTGCCCCGGTAGCATTTCATGTCACGGATACGCGTTTATTTAGTAGACCGAACTGTCAAAGTGATCGCAACCGTATTCGCGGTAACGTGTTTTGTTCGTAACACTAGTCCATTCAAACACAGGGTACTTAACTTGAGACTTACTGTACAAAGTGAATTGGTTAGTTGTAGTATATTTTTCGTGTGGTTTTTGGAATTTGATAAAAGTGTCGTGTTTATAACAAATGGTTTAAAAATAAACATACATATATTTTTCGACCTGAAACCTTGAGTCAGTGTTTGCTTGAGTCACAGTAATTGTGGTCCCTTTGTGTAATCTCTGCTACTGCTCATAAACTCTTGAGGTAAGCCTGGCTGCTCCGCCACTGCTACCACTCTGACATAGTAGTACGGGCTTGTACTAAAGGTAAAACTTGTATTGCCAACTGTAGTCTTAATTGTGTGTAGTGGTCCCTAAAGGCACTGCACAGGATTCTGCCTAACACTCTAGAAGAACTTCCTGAGCTAGTTCCCACTCGTTGAACTGTTCTGCCTGCTCAGAGCGTCTGCCACGGAGGTCTCCTCTCCGGCTAGGTGAACTGCAGATAGAGAGATTCCTTCTTGAATTGCCCAGAACGCGAGCTACATTGCTTCTCTGCACAGTGGTAGTGACCCTACGCCTACTCTCCTGTTGATGTAGCACATAGCCACTGTGTTGTCTGTCATTATTAGGACTAGGACATTCTTCCCCCGTACAGAGGGCAGAAAGGCCTTCACTGCTAGTATGATTGCCCTCAGCACCAAACCGTTGATGTGTAGCTTGGTCTCTGATGGAGACTCCGCATTGTCAGCTCGTTGGTGTGGGCTCCCCACCCAGTGAGTGAGGCGTCCGTCACTACAGTTATCCCCGGCCATGGCTGCCAAAGAGATTCTCCCGAAGAATGTTGTCCTTTCAAGCCCACTGCAGAAGGTCCTGAGCGACTCTGCTCTGAACTTTCAGGTGGTCCGACATTCTGCCCGAGAATTGGGACCATTGAGGTCTGAGAGCCCATTGGAGGGATCTCATTCTTAGATGAGCCTCTGGCACCAGAAAAATGCAGGATGCCATGAGACCGGTCAACCTCAAACAAATCAAAGCCCGGAAGATGCTGGGCACTCTGGAGTTTGGTAACCATCTGCCGAATATGTTGCGCTCTCACCTCGGGTGGCGAGGCTCCCCCCCCCCTCTCCCCACGAGGAAGGATCCTGGACGGCTCCAATAAATTGGAGTCTTTGAGATGGTATAAAGTGGGAATTCTTGCAATTGAGGGAGAAGGCCAGGTTGTGGAGAGAGTGGCAGGTTACGCTGAGATGTTCCCGGACTTGTTTGGGTTAACGGGCCATGATCAGCCAATCATCCAGGGAGGGATGGACGTGAATCCCCCCTCCCCTCCTGAGACTCGCTGCCACCACCGCCATTAACTTGGTGAAAACCCTTGGGGCGGATATCAGTCCGAATGGCAGAACCCTAAACTGATATGAACTGCAAACCTCAGGTACTTTGTGCTTGTGATGGATAGGCACATTAAAGTAAGCATTTTGAAGGTCCAATGACACCATCCAGTCTTGGAGTTGGAGAGCCTGAAGGATTTGGGAAAGGGTAACCATCTTGAACTTGTACTTCCTGAGGAACTTGTTCAAGTTTCTAAAGTCCAAGATGCGTCTCAATCCTCCGTCCTTTTTGGGAATCAGAACGTATGGGGAGAACCAAAACTTGTTCCTTTCTGCCACAGGTACTGGTTCTATAGCACCTTTCTCTAGTAGGGTCAAAATGTCCTGAACAAGGAGCAGATTCAGAACTTTGAAAGAGTTGTTCCTGGTGGATGATCCCGATTTCTTTTTTGAAAAGGAAGGCAGTAAGCTTGGGCTACAGTTTCCAGTGCCCAAGCATCTAAAGTAATGTCCCGCCATACTTTCAGATGCTGAGTGTCTCCCACCGGGTCTTGTGAGTCGAAGCCTCAGAGTGGTTTTGAAGCAGTTGAGGGTAAATCTACTGCTGCTTGAGCTGGCTCAGCACCTCTCCCTCGTCCACCACAAAGTAATCTTCTCTGACCGGCTTGTCCTTTTCCTATTCCAATTGAGGAGTAGAAGCGAAAGGACTTACCCCTCCAAGATGATGAACCAGATTAGTTGTGTTGAGGCTGTCTAATGGCGGCGCTAAGGGATTTAACCACCACTTTTGATGTCTGCATGTTTTCAAAACTCTCATCAGCCTTACTGCGAAACAGCTTTGAGCCGTCAAAGGGCATATATTGAGGAGTCTAGATTGTACATCTGTTACAAATCTAGACTTCCTAAACCACGTAAATCTGCGCAACACGGTGCTAGTTGCCATGGATCTGATGTCTGCAGTATCCAGACCTGACTGGAGGCATTCCTCCCCCCACACCCCTATTGCCTCCTTGCCATCCTTGATAGCCAGGAAGCAGTCTTTCTTCACCTTCCGGGATGTGGTCAGCCGCCATAGCTATGCCATCCCACAGGGTAAACTTAAATCTTGACAAGGTACAAGTTGCGTTAGTTGACTTTAACACCATACTACTAGCAGTAATTATTTTTCCCGCCCAGTCATTCACTCTCTGATCACCATCAGGAGGGATCGAGGGATATGCTGATTGCTTAGTAGATGTAGCAGCTTGAACCACCAAACTTTCTGGTTTTTGATGTTTTGTTAAGTACTCTAGCTCACTTCTGGATGACCTATATTTCTTAGCAAAAATATTTATTTACTGCAGCCGCAGCCTCTGGTGTCTCCCAATTTGTTGAGACCCTTTTTTGTAGTGCAATGTGAAAAGGCAACATTGGATCTTTTTGGAGGACCCTGATCCAAAGCATCTGTCAGGTCATCCTGCTCAAAAACAGGAGTAGGCCTACTCCAACCTAAAAACAACCACCTTGCTCATTGGCTTCCTTTATGAGGTGTCGGCATGGTCAGTAGGATCTGGTTTACCAAATTCCAGTTCAGGAGAGGCTGCTACACCACTGGCTGATTGAAGGTTATCAAACAATTCTTAACCTAGACACTTCTGAGATTAATTCCTCTCGCACATTAGGGGTGCCATATTGTAACCCAAATGGTGGTGTGTTATCTGGAGGGTCATTTTCTTTATAGAGGTTAAAGACTTTAAAAAAGATTGTCTTTGGCAAGAGTTTGAAAACCTTTTCCTGGGTTACTGTTTGCTTCGACAACTTCGAGGAAATCGACAACGACTTTGAAGACTGAGTATTGTGTCAGAATAAACTTTGACAGTGTTATTGAATGAGTCTGCATTGTCAACATTTTATGCTTTTTCGAAGGAACCCTCGATGGACTAGATTCCTGACTTGTCGAAGCCCTCAACAATTTCTCGACGGATCGAGAATCTTCTCAATGCTGTTCTGGCTCATGGCTTGGTTTTAAAGGTTTTGACTTCCCTTTGCTGTCTTGATGCATATTGACAGGGGCATGGGCTTTCTGCTTGTTCTTCGAAAGGGTCAGCCCGCATTCTCTAAGATTTTAAAGCATCTCTTTACGCATCCCGTTTTGTTGGGGAGTCTGACTTAGTTGGACACTTGATTACTATGGCCGAGGCATCACTAGAGGACGAAGGTCACCTGTGATGCCGTTTCTTGGACCTTTTCTCGATTGAGATCTTATAGAATCTCTCTACTCATCGGCCTTTGAGCTCTTCGAAGGGAACATCCTCACCGCCAATGTACCTTTACGTTCCCTTAGCCTTTTCGGTCATCACCTGACAGGAGGTACGGTGACCGGTACCAAGACACCACAGACATATGCGGTGGGGGTCGGTGATCGATATCTTCGATCCACAGTCTTTGCACTTCACAAAGCCTGTTTTAGGTGTTGATGGAGCAGATGGGGGGGGGGGGTGGCGGGGGGACATTTTTTGATGACAAAGTTCACTGATGAACCGAAGTGTGCCGCAATTCTTCGAAGCGCTAACTCGGAAAAACAGAACTGAAACCAATGGGTGCTGCATGCCCTATTTATACTGAGGACGTAGACAGTCAAACGGAGGCCCTTGAGGGACATCGACGAGACGGCACACAGCTTCCCCCTGTCGAAAATAATTTCCAAAGCAGCAAAAGCTGTTAGGATAATTATAAGATGAGGAATGTGTGGAGGACACAATCAATTCGAAATACATTTAAGTGAAAGTGAAACTCTTTTACTGAGAATTCAAAGCCTGACGATGAATATTCATGAGCATGTGAATCCGTGCCAGACCCCATGCTGAAGAAACTGCTTTGAGAGTCAACATCCTTCGAGGAAAAAAATGTAGTGGCTCAATTTCAGTACAAGATTCAGATCCCACACTGGTACAATGACTGGTGGGAAAACATTGGTAAGCCCTTTCAAATTGGACAATATGAATCTTAAAATAGAAACCCTGCTCAGGCGAGTGCTTGAAATAGAGCGCTGTTAGATAGCCTTTTACAGTTGCAACTTGAAGTCCCTGACGGGCCAAATGAAGTAAAAAGGACACCACCACTGGTGTGTCGCGAGCCAAAGGATACACATTCTTAGCTCTGCACCAACTGCAAAACTTATTCCAACGTCAGAGGTACTGGTCTTCTAGATGAAAGCAACACTTCTATTGCATCTTTCGGGAGGCCATAATCTCCATCTCAACCTTTTAGAAACCAGGCGTGAAGGTTGAGAGTCCTGATCTCTGGATAGGTCCTCTCTCTTGGGGGGGAGGGGATGCGACTAATTGAAGGGTAGATGGACATGTCCAGAAGGTCCAAGCAACAGGTCCTCCGGGCCCAATCAAAACCAATCGGGATTATGGTTTTCCTGAACGTCCTCAACCTCCTGATGTGAGGCATGACGGGGACTGGAAGAAATGTGTATACGAGTGGAAAGTCCCTATTCACTATAAACGCGTCTCCTAGAGCTCCTCTCGCACATAGCGTCCTTTCCATCTTTAATTATATTTAGGAAACCATCCCTTCCCTGCCCTTCTGGGATATGTTCTGCTGCTCTAGCTCTAACATCCCATAGCGTGGATGTAATTTTGGCTAGTGCACAAGTAGAATTGATGGACTTTAGTTTCATGCTTCTGGCAGAGAAAACCCTCTTGGGTCAGTGTATCAAACTTGCCGTCCCAGTCAGGCAGGCGGCAGCTCTTGATGAGGACGCAGCCTGCACCACCAAACTTTCAGGAGTTGCATGACTGGACAAAATGTCTGGATCCACACTGGATGGCTTTTATTTCCTAGCAAGATTCTTCCTCATTGCAGGGTTGGTATCTGCGTCTTCCCAATTATCCATTACCCTGCTCCTTAAAGCAGAATGAAATGTTAACATAGGGTCATTTTGCGGTCCTATATCTACAATATCAGTAAGGCCATCCTGCTGGTAAACAATAGCATGCCTTCCCCATCTTAAATACCCAATCACTATTTATAAGTGACCTGTAAGAGGCCTCTGCATGATCGGTGGGGTCTGATGAGGAAAAGTCCACATCAGGAGAGGTATCTAGGCCATTTGTGGCTTTCAGAATGTCTATTAAACGTGCCTCTGAAATCAGATTGTCAGGAACATTTGGGGTCCCAAAGCCAAGCCCAAAAGGGAGGGTGTCTTGGTCAGAAGGCTCATCCTCCTCAAAAATAGAATACATCGACTTAAAGTCTTTCTTCGGCAGAAGTTTGTAAATCTTCACTGGCTCAGTCGACATTGACTGCTTCGACATCGAAGAACCCAACCAATGACTCAATAGAATAAAAAAGCAATAAGGCCTAGCCCTTTCCTTGTCATGAGGCACTGAGTCTACTCGAAGGGTCAAATGTTTTGAGCCGGGCTCAAGGGCATGCAAGTTGAAACATTGACGGGCGCCTTCTCTGCCTTACGAGGCGTGATGGGGTCATGGGCCTTTTTGGCTCTTTAGAAGGGGCAGGAGAAGCCGCCTTCTCAAAAATCCTAAGCATGCGGAGGCAAAAATTCTCCCACAAAGCCTTAGAGGTCGACTTACCTGGGGAAGATAATTTGCGTTCGGCAGAGGGGTTGAAAGACATTGATCTGGACATGCAACGCCTTCTATCAGCCTTCTTACAAGAAGCCAAGGATAAGTGGCGTGAACCACTTCGAGACCGGGAGCATTTCTTGGAGCACTTCCACAGCGGTGAATTCCCCTATAGGTCCTTTCATCTGAAGATCTCCTCTCCGAAGGTGTCAATGGGATTTAGCCGAAGAGAGGTTCCCCTTCCTATCCTTTCATGGACTGACAGGAATTGCAGTCTTCAATCTTGTGCTCGAGTCCGAGACACCATAGACAAGCACTGTGTGGATCAGTGATAGACATCTTAGCTCCACAATCTCTGCATTTCTTAAAACCAGTTATTGGGGTCCACATATCGAAAAATAACCATTGATGAGTCAATGAACCGATCTGAAGTGAACTGCAGTGGAAAAACTACAGACGTCGTGCTGGAGAGTGGACGGAAGCCGTCGAGGGGAACGAGTTGACAATGACACCCTCTACTGAGAGAAGAAAAGAAATCTGTAGCAGCTGGCGCTGGAGGGAGATATCAAAGATGAGGAATACTTGGGAGGACACAATCCATTCAAAATGCAGTTCATGACTAAAAATATTAAAAATGCTTTAAATAAAAATGTTCTATAGTAAGACCAATTTGTTTTTGGTCCATAGCTCATGGACACCCTTGTCAGTACAGGAAAAATGTCCAGGGGCAGGAAACATCCCTAAGAGTAAGTTAGGGAGTGTTCCAGAGCTGGTTGAAAGTTCCATAGGAATCAATGGGATTTCTGTCAATGGGTCATCCGCTTTAATGGCTGCAAGTCTATTCTACCCCACAGGTGCTTACATGGCAAACAACCCAAGGGAAGGCCAGCAGAGACCCCAAAGAAGAGATCCAGAGGATGATCAATGAACCAGGAGCGAATGAGGAAGATGCTGCAGAACAGGAGGACTCACAAAGTTGAGTGGAAACGCTGAGACTAGCCCCTCCACAGAACCACCCAACCCCCTACCCCCACCCCACGGGTGTGAGTAACAAATCATCACCCAACCCAGGATCCAGAAATATGTACTCAAGCTGGCAGTGTCAGCAAACACTACTCCAGCACTGTAAAACAACCTTGTAGGAACAGGTCTTTTTTTCCAGATGCAGTTTGCAGTATTCGGTGCACTGGGGCTTGCACCCTGACCAACAGTGACACAGATGGCCCAGAAAAGGAACAAAGGGGTCAGCATTCAAACCTGCAGCAACAAACCAGTGAGGAAATCTCCAGGAAGGGTAGGGAACCTGAGAAGATGGCTCTCTGAATTTCGAACTGTGCCGGAACTGTTCAGTTATTTTGTGCTATCACTAAAATTAGACATGAAGTTGGAGTAATATCCTTAACATTCAGCATATGCATATGAATGTGTTGTCCCCCAACAGGAAAATAATTTGTAGTTATGCCATCATCAGTAACAATTTGCAAAATAAAATCTGATTTGCTAAACACTTTTATTGATCCTGATGTGCCCCTAGAAATCATGAATTGCTATCAGGAGTTAATCCTTAAAATTGTGCCTACTTTTTCCATAGAAATAGTGCAGCAGAAGACTACCCAAAAGGTTGTATGGTTCAATGACACCTGTAGACAGGCTAAACAAAATCTTCTGAATGCTTTCAAATCTGAAACCAGGATAGGGCCAAAATAGTGAACAAATTATAAATTACTCATTGTAGTGACTAACGTACTCTGTGTACATAAGCCCCCTTACCTCCATACTGTATGGGCGTCCCTACAGAAAAGAACAAAAAATACATTTCTTGGAGTGCACCCCTGAAGCCAGAAGCAAAAGCAGCAGTGAGAAAGCTCAGTAAAGTTCAGAGAACCCAGCAAAGCAGGTTCCAGCAGCTCGAAGACTAAAGTGGGTGTGACCCAGGATGGCCCTGAACAGATGAGGTGGTGACTGGAGTCTCACTCTTCCGGGCAATGGCAGCGTCCAGCATCAGTGCAGAACCACACCCGTAAAGTGGGAACCTGGCTGTAAAACAGCCTGGAGACTGTCCCAGCATGAAAGACCTAGCCAAGCACATGAGGAGAGCCAGCAGAATGGCAGACGCATTGCAGGAAGGATGACCAGCCAAAAACTGCAACCAGATATCAGCCCAGAACTCTGGGTGCAGCTAGTATGTTCAAACAGCAGATATCCTCTAGCAGGTAAGTAAACCACCAGCTGAAAACCCCAGAAGAATTGATTCTAGCAACAGGGTCTCCTCCTAATGATACCCATATACATGGGCTGGCGTAAGCCAGTCCTCCAATCACACTAGGGGGCTAAAACAAACAGATAGGCACATTTTACTACCAATAAGTTTGGTGCCAGGAGTAAAAGATTCCCCAAAAAATGCTGGGTTTGGGTTATGCAGTTGCGGTTACAAGATCTTCCCAGGCTTGTTCTTGCAGAGCTAATTTCCATTCCATGTGACTCTTATAAATACTGTTCATTCTCCTACGTCCCGTCACCTTTCCTCCATACTGTGTGTGTGTCCCTTGCTAGGGATGTGAACTGAACCTTTTCCACCAGAAAAATAGGTCTTTCCACTTTAAATTTAGTTGCGCGCATGGGTGCAGCCCAGGAAGCAAGCGCTCCCTTGACTCCGCCACACGTCAGTCCCCTTTGACGCATCTGCTATATTACAATTGCCTAATAACTCTGGTTCTTTTAAGGGGGAGGCTGGTGGGACGTACAGAGGAAACGGGACTATGGACTAGAAGTATGTTAGTCACTATGGTGAGTAATTTATAACTACTCCTACATCCCGTCCAATTTCCTCCATACAGTATCGGCGATTACCACTGATTGAAGCCTCTGGGAGGAGAGACGATGCAACTCCCAAGCAAACAAGTTTTTCAGAACGCTTGGCCGAATGTCGCGTCTGACCTGGCATTGGAGTCTAAGCAATAATGCTTGTAGAAGGCTGAGGGGGTAGCTCAGGTGGTGGCCCAGCTGATTGTCTTCCAAGGCACGGGTCTCTGGAAGGCTACTGCTGTCGCCTTGGCTCTGACCGCATAAGCGTGCAGGTTTGCTGGTAGCTTCATGCGCTGCCCTTCGTAGGACTCCTGGATGGCCATGACCATCCACCTAGCTATTGAAGCCTTTGAGGCCTCACACCCTGGCTTTGATACGCTGAAAGTAATAAGCGGGGCATCTGATTTACAGAAAATCCTAGCTCTGTAAAGAAAGAATCTCAGCACTCTGACGTCTAGACAATGTAAGACTTTCTATGCTTCATCTTTAGGGTTTGGGAAGAATGTCGGGCGGACTATTTCTTCATTGAGGTGAAAAGACACCACATTTGGGAGAAAAGAGGGGTGTGTCCCGAGCACTATCTTGTCCCGATGGAAAACCGTATATGGCTCTGAAGCCATGAGGGCCTGAACTGAGCTGACTCTGTGCACCGTGGTAAGATCCATGAGGAGCGCTGTTTTAATAGTGGCCAATCTCATGTCGATAGATTCCATGGGCTCGAATGGTTTGTAGGCCAGGGCGCCCAGAACCACGTTGAGGTCACAGATTGGGTGCGAGTGCTTGATGGGGAACGTCGGGGGTACAGCCTGGTTAGTCTTGCCAGATGTCTTTCAACCACTGGAATTGAAGAGAAGGAACAAGTTACTTACCTGTAACTTGTTCTCCAGCATGGGTCTGGCATGGATTCACATGCTCATGAATATTCCCCGTCGTCAGGCCGGGAATCCTCGGTATAGAAAAAATCAGTATCAGTTTCGTTTCCGATCTGTCTTTCTCAGTAGTAACCAATAACTGGTCTCTGGGTCATACTGCCCCCAGCCAATGACTGCCCTCTCCCTAAGCCCCGCCCCTGGCACCCATCCTCAGATTTGGTAGCATGTGAAGTGGCAGTATGACCAAGTGAAGAGCCGCAGAGGAGTAGGCGGGAGGGTTCGCATGTGAATCCATGCCAGACCCATGCTGGAGAACAACAGTTAGAGGTAAGTAACTTGTTCCTTCTCCAGCATGGGGTCTGGCATGGATTCACATGCTCATGAATATAAGAATACATAGCAGTATACACATGCACAACCACGGGAGGTGGCAAAAGGCTCAATATCAAGCAATACAACAACTCAACATTAAGCAACTCTTACCTCCTCACCAGGCTCACCTTAGGCGAACACGTTGCGCAGCACTGCCTGGCCGACTCTAGACTCCTCCCTGGAATCCCGGTCGACGCAGTAGAATCTCATGAAGGTGTGCGTCGACCTCCACGTAGCAGCCATGCAGATGTCGAGCAGGGGCACACCAGACAGGAACACCGTAGTAGCAGCGATCGCTCTGGTCGAATGGGCCTTTGGACGGCCTGGCAACCGTCGGATTGCCAACCGGTGACAGTGCATGATGCAGCCGGAGAGCCATCTGGAAATGGAAGTCTTCGAGAGAGCCTTCCCTTGATTCACAGGTCCAAGTTCACAACAGCTGTGATGTCTTCCGACAACTCTTCGTGCGGTCCACGTAGAACTTCAGCGCTCTAGCTACATCCAGCGAGTGCAGAGTCCTCTCAGCCGGCGACGAAGGCGACAGGAAGAAAACTGGCAACACCAAGGGCTCGTTGAGGTGGAAGTCCGACGGCACCTTGGGCATGAAGGAGGGGTGCGTCCTCAGCACCACCCTCGTGTCGTGAAAAGTCAAGTATGGAGGCTTGCAAGACAGGGCCTGGATCTCTCCCACTCGTCGTGCAGAGGTGATGGCCACGAGGAATGCTGTCTTCCACGACAAACTTCAACGGCACTGACTGCATAGGCACCACAAGGACACCCGTCCTGTAGTTCTGGTGTAACGTGAGACGGCAGCCAGATGTACCTTGATGGAAGCGTGTGATAGGCCAGCCTTGGCCAAAGACAGTAGGTACGGCAATACTTGAGGGGCCGTAATCCGCAGAGGGTTAATCTTCTGTGCACGGCACCAGACAGAGAACCTCTTCCATTTATGTCCGTAGCACTTGAGAGTTGAGGATGCCCTGGCCTTTGCAAGAACCTCTCTGCAGTCGGCCGGGATGTCGTATCCTCCAAACTCTAGTGCTGCAGGAGCCAGGACTGTAAATTCAGCAACTCTAGTTCGTGATGAAGAATGGCGCCTCCATCTCTGGAGAGAAGATCCGCGTCCGTCGGCAGCTTGACTGGTGTGGACGCTGACAAGTCCAGAAGGTCCGGGAACCAGATCTGCCTCGGCCACGCTGGTGCGACGAGGATCATCCTGCACCGGGACCTCTTGAGCTGGTTGACGAGCAGGAGTAGCAACGGCGGGAATGCATAAAGAAACAGGCCGTCCCAGGGGAACGAGAAAGCATCGCCCATGCTCCTCGGTTGGGGAAACCTGCTGGCGAACCTCCGGCACTTGGAGTTCACCGCCGTCGCGAAGAGATCAGTCTGGGGTTTGCCCCATCGTCGGAAGAGTCGGTCCACTTGATCCTGGCGAAGTTCCCACTCGTGGCACGAGCGCAGCTCTCTGCTGAGTGAGTCAGCGATGGTGTTTTTTATCCCTGCCAGATGAAAGGGTACCAGAAACATCCCTTGGGCGACGGCCCAATGCCACAGATCCTGGGCTTCCTTAGACAGGGTAGGGGATCTGGTTCGCCCTGCTTCCGAATGTAAAACATCGTGGTGGTGTTGTCGGTGAAGATCCTCACCACCTTGCCCCTGAGGGACAGAAGGAAGGACCTGAGGGCCCAGAACACTGCGCGGAGCTCCCAGATGTTGATGTGGAGAGTCTTCTCCTCCGAGCTGTTAGGGAGAATTCTCTGTTTAGGCTGAATTTCCTAACCTAGTGAGTCCCCCAGCAGCTTTGCTGGATTTTTGGGGTTTATTTTTTCTCCTGCCAAGAGTGAGACTCTTTTACCCTCATTCTTGGACATGACGAGAGTGTTTCTGTGACTTGCTATGTGCTTATGGGCTAGGGGGTATTTTTTCCCCATAGGCTATCATTGGTTTTTGAATGTGTGTTACACAGCACCCTCAGTGCAGTAACACAGGGGTGTCCTAGAGACCCCCAAACATAGACTCCACACCCTGGGACTGACTACTGTCTCCCTGGGTCTGTAAGGTCACCATTGACTTTACTAGTCTTAATTTAGGAACTTAACCAGTACAAACCATCTTACTGTGGAAGTACTGGTAGGGGCAATTAGATTGCCCCTGGGTCTGTTGTCGAGGGGGTACTGTCCCGTCCCCCCTCGCCGAGTTCTGGCTGGTGGCAGTGGATACCACGGAAATATTCCACTGGAATATTTCCCAATGGGAATTCCCATTGTTTTTAATGCACCACTTTTTGGTGCAATGTTAAAGATACCGCCGGTTTATTTATTTAATATAAATTCACCGGTTGGGATTTTTTGCCAGAACTCGCCGCCAAAATGGCGTCTAGGTTCACTTCAGTAACCCTGAACCCGAGTCGAGCCTTTGTTCCACTTTTGGCGGGCTTCTGCACAGAAGCCCTCCACAGTGGTGCCATTCTGTCTGGGTACCACAGGGGGTTTGGGAGGGGGTTTAGGCACCCTGGACTGAGTTGCCTTGCCAACTCATGTCGCACTCTGGTGTGATTGGCCCAAGTGGTGAGCCACCCCGCTCACCACTTAGCATGTTTGAGTGACAGCTAGGCTGTATGAATGGGGGTTTGCTGCATAAAAGCAGGGTTTTTGGGACTGGTTCTTCAGAAGTCGCCACAGGACCTAAGAAGCCGAAGAGGGAGAAGCCGAGCCGACCTGCCAAGACGACACCACCGGTGGGGCCCTGCGGAACCGTCTCACCACTTTTTCCGATGACAGAGGAGATCTCCCGCCGGAGAGTCTCCTTCCCTTAACTGGTGGGGACAACCAGTTGCTGCCTTCTTTTCGCTGTCCCGAAGCATCTCATGGCCGCCTTGCCTGTGCCAAGCACCCCGGCAACCGGGATACCACTTTTTACCTCAACCGCGAAAGAGGGGTAAAATCCTTTGTGACCGGAAAACTCCACGGCTGGTCTCATCCCTGGTAGTGCAACGACCTTCAACTTTCCTCCACGTCGAGATCACCTCTTCCTCTGGACGACGCCGCGACTTGCACCCACTACCAGGAACAACTACCACCGCTGGAGGATCCTTTCCACCTTTAAAGGTACTGTGTTCCGCCCGGCTTCCCTTGCCACCGATTGTACGGGGTAGATTTAGCCCTCGGCTCTCGAACCTGGGTAAGCCTGGGACACCCTAACTAAACTTTTTCTAAATTCAGTAAAACCTTTTCTACTCACCTGCAAAGACTTGTGACATTGTGTGATCTTGGGCATATTTTCGCCTGGCTCTCTCTAAAGCGGGCCCCGAACCAATTCTCCTTGTTCCACAATTGACTGCCTTTTCTAACCTTATGTAAAAAGTGTTCTACCTTGCATTACTTCTGCTTTTTCCCTCCCTTTTTTAATAACTTGTTGGAGTGCCATCTGACGTTAAGCGCTCACCTCTGTTTGGAAATAAGTGGTGTTAACTTAGACTTGTCCAACAAATGACTAGGGATGTACATATAAGTAATAGTGACTGTGTTTTGACTTACTTACCTTTTTCTGTGCTAGTGTAATTTATGAGTGTGCCTTTAAAATAAATAAGTATATACTTTTACACCTAGCTCTGGTCAGTGTTTGCTTGTACTAATGTACCTCTGTACCTATCCTGTATCCTCTATATACTGCCTAACTCTTCTTGAGGGAAGTCTGACTGCTCAGCCACAGCTACCACAGTGAATCTGTGTGGTACAGACTGCTACCAAGTGGGTTTACTGCCAACACCTGTAGTCTTAAATCTTTTGCAGTGGTCCCAGAGGGAACTGCACAGGTTTCTGCTTAACACGAGCACCAAAGGCCTCTCGCGTGGAGACCCCCAGTGTGCGCTCCCCAACCTTCCAGGGAGGCATCCGTCGTCACCGTCACCTGGTGGGCCGGGGCTAGGAAACCTGTTCCCGCTGTCAGATGAGCGCGGACACCCCATCATCGTATCGCCTGAAGGAACGCTTCGTCGAGCGGGATCCTGTCCTCGAAGCTGCCCGTCATCTGGATCCAGTGGGCGTCGAGGAATTCTTGCAAGGGCCGCATCCGAAGTCTGCAGTGGGGCACCAGATAATTGCAGGAGGACATCACTCCGAGGAGGGACTTGATAGACCTCACTCTGGCCACATCCGTGGCCAGTAGATGTTGCACCTTTCCTAGGATGGTCCTTATCCTTTCTTCCGACGGTGAGGCCCGCCGCGCCACTGTGTCGAGCTGTGCTCCCAGAACAGGGCGACTTGCGACAGGACGGGATTTTGGAATGTTGGAGAACCCCAGGTCCGTGAGCAGCTGGACGGTCTTCGCAGTGTGTTCCACGGCGAGCTCCCTTGTCCTTGCCCGTATGAGCCAGTCGTCCAGGTAGGGGTAGACGTGGATCCCCTGCAGGCGCAGCCGCGCCGCCACCGGTGTTAGGCACTTGAACACCCTGGGCGCAGATTTTAATCCGAACGGGAGGGCCTTGAACTGGTAGTGCCGCCCTTTGACCACGAACCTGAGGAACTTTCGGTGTCTCTTTAGAATCGGGATGTGGAAGTAAGCATCCTCCAAGTCCAACGACGACAGGAAATCGCCCTCCTCCAGTGGTCCCAGCACATGCTGGAGGGTGACCATCCGGAACTTCTGTGCCTTGATGTATTTGTTTAGTCGTCGCAGGTCCAGGATGGGACGCCATCCTCCTGTCTTCTTCACGAGGAAGTCTCTTGAGTAAACTCCGGAACCCCCGAAGCCTCTTCGGGACGAGCTCGATGGCACCTTTCCTGAGCATCGCCCTTACTTCCAACAGCAGTTGAGGGACGTGATTTTCCTTCCTGGCCACGGGAGGAATGCGGGGGCACCTCTTCTGGAACTCGAGGGCGTGCCCCAGGGCCAGGGCGTCCAGCACCCAACGGTCGGTGGAGATGGACTCCCACCGGGGTGCTTCGGCGGGGGCCCGACCCGACGGTCGGTTTAATCTTGCTTGGAGGCCGCTTTGCCTCCTTGACCACCTTGGCGACGACGGCGTGATCCACCTGATTTGCAGCGTCCCCTGTAGGCCTCCTGCGACGAAGACCTTGCCGCTTGACGGTAAGTAGAGGAGCTGCTGCCGGCTCCCTTGGAGGCACCCTGTCTGCCTCCGGAGCTCCGAAAGGACGGCCGTCGCTGTTGGAGCACACCCAACGCATGGGCCGTCTCCGTGTCCGTCTTGATCGCCTGAAGGGATTCATCAACCGCCTTGTTCCCATCGAAAGGCATGTCCAAAACCTTGGTCTGAAGGTCCTGGCGGAAATCCCTCGCCTTGAGCCATCCTCGTCGCCTCAGGCAAACGCTGTTGCCCAACTGACGGAAACCGGTGTCGGCGATGTCCGTAGCCACCGTAATGGCATGGTCCGAGGCAATCTCACCTTCCTGCAAGATTTCCAGGGCCTCAGCCCTCTTAGCATCCGTAAGGAAGTCCAACAGAGGGGCGATCTTGAACCACAACTCATAGCGGGCTACGATGGCCAGGGCGTTGGCCGCCTTGATGGTCGTCGCTGCAGATGAGATGACCCGTCGTCCCATCGTATCCAGCTTCCTACCCTCGCCGTCCCGGAGGGGAGGTTGAAGTCGAGGCCGATGCCCCATCCGCCCGCTTTCTTCTTAGCCGCCGCCAAAACGACCGAGTCCGGGGTTGGTTGCGCCCTAAGGCACAAGGGGGAAGCGTCGGGGACCCGGTACTTCTTCTCGTACCGGTCCCTCTTCGCAGGAGCCGTGGCAGGGTTCTTGAGGAGGGCGAGCCCCTCATCCCAGATGTCATCAAGAAGCGGTACGGCGAGGACCGTCTTCCTTTTAGCCTTGCGCTGTTGGTAAAGGAACCCCTCCTCCTTTTCCTCGGGGCAGAGCTGGAAGAGCTCGGATGCCCTGGAGATAATTGCATGGAAGGATCCAATCTCGTCGGGCGGGGACGCCCGGGCAGGGGGTGACGGGGGACACGTCGCCTCCGTCGTCATCCGTACCCGTCGTAGTAGTGTCCATGCCTGTATCATCCCCGTGGGTAGTGGACCGGGGGGAAGGCAGAGAAGGACGCAGAGGGGGGAGAGGCCTAGGATGCGTCGTCGTCCTCTTAAGTGGTGGGCTCTCCTAAGGTCCTGGCTCCGGTTCCTCCGTCGGGTCTGGCTCAGGCACCTCCGTCGGGGGAAGGGGCAACCTAGTCCTTATCTCAGAGCATAAGGACTGGATGGCTGACAAAATGGCCGCCGAGGTGTCATGCGCCGCCGGAAACGACGGGAGCAAGGGCTCTTGAGGAGCCTCGCCTGCGTCACCGTCGCCCTCGTCGGGATCCCTCCCGATGGGCTGGGCCTCCTCCACGACTTGGATGAGCTCCTCTTCAGAAGTCGTGTCCGTATCCACGCCGGCCACCAACCCCTCGCCCCCCCCTTTCCAACGAGGACTTTGTGGGGGTCTTCTCGATGGGCCTGAAAGACGACTCCCTCCGCGGTGGCAGGGAGACTCTGGTACCTGAGGGCGCCTCCACTGGTGTAGCCTCCACAGGCTGAGCCAGGGCCGCGGCGACATCCTCAATCGAGGTCTTAGCAGGGTGAATTAAGGCCAACGTCACCTTCTGTACGCCTGGGGCCTTCACCTTGGGGGGAGGGTCCGAGCCTCGCTCCCCCTCTGCCGGAATCTTCGAGATCGACTGGGGCCTCTCCAGAAGCTTCGCCGGGTTCTCGGACTTCCTCTTGCCAGAGCGTTGGCTCGTGGTCGATGGCGCCGGGGAGGATGCGCCCTGCCTGGCAGCCAAGGAGCCCGACCGCTCGGCGCTCCCTGTGCCCGCGGACTCGCGGTGCTTAGCCTTTTGTTGGGCCCCCGTCGCCGGAGCACCCTCACAGGACTTAGAAGACCGCTCGGACTTCTTTTTCTTCTTCTCGCCTGGCGTGCTCTTACCTTCCAGCCAGTTGGCGAGACGGAGGTGGCGATCCTTCATGGTCCGCTCCGACATGTTCACACAAAACGCGCAGTCCTTTTCCTTGTGCGTCTTGTCCTCATGGAGACAGTAGAGGCATAACGAATGCTCGTCCTCCTTGAAAATGTTCTGAAGCTGGCATCCAGGGCAGGTCCTGAATAGCTTCCCGGGCGTCGAGCTCCCTTTCTCCTGGGCCATGTCCGGGGTAGGCCTCGGAACTTCTGGAATCCTCCAAAAGCGTAACTTGACGAAATCTTCACCCTTGAGGGGCGTAGAAACTCTGAAACGGATCCCCGTTGATCGGAAGTAGAAACGGTGGAGCTTGAGGCTCTATTTAACCGAAGAAAATGAGAAAATCTCCTGAAAAAAGCGCGAAAACGCAGCAAAAGCTCGAGAGCTAAGCACGAGGACTCCCAACACTTGAACGTGCGGTAAAAATCTGAGGATGGCTGCCAGGGGCGGGGCTTAGGGAGAGGGCAGTCATTGGCTGGGGGCAGTATGACCCAGAGACCAGTGATTGGTTACTACTGAGAAAGACAGATCAGAAACGAAACTGATACTGATTTTTTCTATACTGAGGATTCCCAGCCTGACCGGGAATATTCATGAGCATGTGAATCCATGCCAGACCCCATGCTGGAGAAGACAACATCAGCAGAATTTGTGTATGCACCTATGGCCGCCGGGTAGGTGCGGCATGTCTCCACCTGTACCCCAACTGTGACAGATGTGCAGAGAAGGACAGAACTTTGCACCTCAGGTGGTCTATGCCCTTTTCCTTGGCCCAGTGGCAGAACATGGTCCATTTTGCTTCTGTATTGACACCTAGTGGAAGCGCTTCTTGTCCCTTGGAGATCTCCAGGTTGTCCTGTGACAAATTGAGGTTCTGAAAGGTCATATGCTCAGGAACCAGGCTGCTAGGGCTAACTTCTCCAGGGAGGGGTGCACTACTACTCTCTGTTGCTGGTACAACAGGGGAACCATCCCCACTGGGAGAGAAACCAATGGTTGAAGAGTCTCAGAAGTTCTGAGAACCATGGTCTGGCCGGCCACCGTGGCGCTATCAGAATGAGGCGTAGATGGCGAGCCTCTGACTGCAAATGACCCTGTGGATTAACAAGTTGGGGGAAAGGCGTAAACCCACATGCTGTCCCACAGAAATTAAAAGGCATCCCCTAATGAGCCCTTGCCCCGTCCCATCCAGGACGCAAACTGTTGACACCTCCTGTTGAGTACCGTGGTGAAAAGGTCTATCTGTGGATGCTCCCACTTGAGGAAAATCTCCTTCAAGACACACTCGTTCAACTGCCATTCATAGTTTTTGACCCAGAGACTGCAGAGCCAGTCTGCCTCCATGTTGGATTTGCCCAGCAGCTGGATTGCTGGGAGCCAAATATTGTTTGTTAGGGCCCATTCCCATTTCTGAATTGTTACCCTGCATGAATGGGGTGGAGGGCCTGTTTGTTGAGGTAGTACATGCATGTCGCGCTGTCAGTCTGAACGCAAACTGGGCTGTTGATTACCGGGAGGAAAGCTTTCAGAGCTAGCCAGATGGCCATCATTTTGGGGAAAATGATGTGCATGACTTGGTCGTCTCTCGACTATAGGCCATGTACACTGAAATCGACAAGCATGGCTCCCCACCCATCGCGGGAGGATGGGGTCATATTGTGGGTGGGTCCGGGCTGCCTGAAGGGTCTGTCCGCCATGAGATTTGTATCCATCCTCCACCATATTAGGTCCAAAAGCCTTATGGATGATACAGAGGGTCTTTAACTTGATCCTCGCAGCCAATGGAAAGATTTCAGGGCTGGATAGATACAATCCCTGGGCTTTAGGCAAGGCCAAGTCTTGCAGTCCTGTTCTGGATAAGTTGTAAAGCGCAAAGAGTAGAGACAGGCAGATTTAGCAAGCGGCTGTTGCAGTCTTCCAGCCTAGAGAGGACCAAGGCTCTGGAGACTGAGCTTCTGGTGGAAAGTGAGAAAAGGAAGAATACCTCTGAGGAGGTGCAGCTGATAGCGGGACTTCTTAGAGATGTTAGAGAGAGAGGGGAGAAGGAGGGTTGAGTCGAAGATACTTAAGGTTCTTAGCCTCACAGGAAGGAGCAGGTAGAGGGCCAGGGTGGGCGGCCAGAGAGGGAAGGCGGGAGCAGGTGTCCCAATGAGGATCTCAGTCTTACTGGCATTAAGAAAGATTGTTGGAGGCAGGCCATTCCTGAATTGCGGACAGTCTGGTATGAGAGAAGGAGCAGAAGAGGTTGAGAGGAGCCTGAAGGAGAGCTGGTTGTCATCTGCATAACAATGAAAGTTGGAGCAGAAGGTAGAGAGGCAGTGGGCCAGAGGAGCCAGGTAGTGGTTAAAGAGCGAGGGGGCGAAATGTTAGACCCCTGGGGTACACCACAGGTAGAGAGAGATGGAAGAGAGGAAAGACCCAAGTTGGACCTGAGAGGGTCAATTAGTGACAAAGGAGGTCAACCAGGCAAGGGCCTAACCAGAGATAACGTTTTACAGGTTTTTAGCTATATGGGTATGTTCTAACATGGCAACATGTTCCTTCCAGTTCTATCTGTTTCACTTCGCTCCGATGGTTGTGATAGGTTGCAGCTCACTGGGTTTGTGGTTTAGCCAAGAGAGGACCACGTGTACAGATCGGTAAAAGGGAATAACCCAGAATGAGACTGCGCCCAGTTTTCCAAATAAATGGTTTAATATATTTATATTTCACAAAGTGCCCTTTCAGATGACACTTGTTTCGGTCTCCCTTGAGACCTTTTTCAAATCAGGGCTTATTTTCTCTAGTGCCCCCATTAGGTTTAGCAGAAATTGTCCGCTCCTCAAATTTCTGGACTCCAGACATTAGGAAGCCCGCGATCGAACGCGAGACAACTGATGCAAGGGATCTAACCCGAAATTTGAGGAGCGGACAATTTCTGCTAAACCTAATAGCGGCACTAGAGAAAATAAGCCCTGATTTGAAAAACTGGAAAACTGGGCGCAGTCTTATTCTGGGTTATTCCCTTTTACCTAACCAGAGATCGCCAGGTTGTGTCAGACGATTAGGGAGGACGGCATGGTTGACTGTCGAAAGCAGGACAGGTCAAGGAGAATGAGGACAAAAGGAAGGTTAGAATCAAGACTGGAGAGCAATTTCCGTGCTTCTGGCTGCTCTGAAGCCAGACTGGTGGTCATGGAGACAACCAACAGATTCAGTATGTAGATTAAGCTGGGAGATGGCCAGCCTTTTCTGGGGTTTTCCCAGGAAAGGAGTGATGGAGATCGGGCGAGTTTGCCAAAGAGGGAAGAGAGGCAGAGGGCTTCTAAAGAAGGGGAGCGCACAAGGGAGTTCTTAAAGGGGGCGAGTGGAAGGTTCCAGTCATAAAAGAGCGATTGCAGAAATCGGCCAAGGCTGGAGCAAGGGTGTCGATGTGTTCCTAAATGGTTCTGGAGGAGCTGGGGAGCGCCTGCTTTGACGAGACTTGGATAGATCAGACTTGTCGTCGGGGGTGAACAGGAGAAAGGAAGAGAAGCAGCCGGAGAGGGCATGGAATGGTAGAGGAGGAGGAAGAGGAAGAGAATGGACAGGATGTCCTGGGTTTTAGTGGTGAAATGAGATGACAAGGTTGTGCAAAGCGCCTGGGAGGGAATAGGAGAGGTAGAGACTGCAGCAGGATTGGCCAGCTTCTGGCAGCTTTTGAAAAGTTCCGCCGAGTTGTCAGAGGCCGCTGAGACGCAGGCTTGGATGTAGGCTCTCTTCTTAGAGAGGACAGAGTCTGTATTGCCTTTGGAGCAGGCGGCAGGCCTGTTTGTCAGAGGATGC
The DNA here is from genome assembly GCF_040938575.1 of Ambystoma mexicanum. Classification (NCBI taxonomy): domain Eukaryota; kingdom Metazoa; phylum Chordata; class Amphibia; order Caudata; family Ambystomatidae; genus Ambystoma; species Ambystoma mexicanum. The sequence continues at coordinate 647,958,569 of NC_090935.1, forward strand.
GATGGATGCCCTCCTCTTCCTCTCAGCCACCCTACACTTGCGCTTAAGGATGGCGAGGTAAGAATCATACCAAGAGTTGCACTTGGATGCAGGGTTCAAACGGATCCTCATAACAGGGGCAACGACATCAAGAGTTTTGGAGATAGAGGGATGAAGTTTGGAATGGGCTGTGTCAGAGTGAGTCAGCCAAAGGTGAAGGAGGAGGAGAGAAAGTAATGGCAAAAGCCTCCACTGACACACACACACGTCATAGGCCGGATGACCAAGAAGGTGGGTGGCAGTGCTGGTCAGCTTAACCTGAGGGGGCAGAGAACGACAGGTGAGAGGAGAGAAGAAAGTGGTCTGTCCAATAGAGCGGAGTGGTGAGGGGGTTGGAAAGGGGTAGGTCTGAGGAGATCAGAACATTCAAGGTGTGCCTTGCAGAGTGAGACGGGCCTGAGGGTAGAATAGAGACAGTTGCAGAGGTTGCAAAAGAGCCCAGAGAAGGGGCTAGTAGCATACAAGTGGATGTTACGGTCTCTAAGGAGGAGAAGTTGAGAGGTAGAGGCAAGGAGGGAGGAGGCGAGGTCAGCCCACTCGGAGAGGAAGAGGGCAACCTGGTCAGGCGGCCTGTAGATGGTGGCCACAGTGAGAGGCCAGGAGAGAGAGTGACCGAGAGCTTGCAGACCAGGCATTCAAAGGAGGAGTAGGTCTGTGTAGGACTGACAGAAGCCGGGAACCACTATGGGAAGATCAGGGCTACTCCCCTGCCAGGACGGTTGGTTCTACATTTGGAGAGGATCTTTGTAGCAATCCGGGAGGAGTGTGTCAACATTTGTGACAGAGCTGGCCATGAACCAAGTCTGTGAGACACTACATCCAAATCAAGCTCTTCCAGGAGACGGCAGATGCCAGAGGAGTGTGACAGCGGTGCGAACGTTGACAGAAGCGACATGAACAGATTGCCACCTTTGCAAGACTTCCGTGGAGGGGTATAGGCATGAGTTGTCAAAGAGTGGGTAGAGGAGGAGGGGGAGGTGGTGGTGGAACCGTAGTCGGAGAGGAAGAAGAGTGCTGAGAGGTGGCGGAGACAGGAAAAGAGAGGCCAGAGAAGCAGAGGAGTATGCCAGAGATGTGGCAGAGGAAGGAGGTGGCCGAGCAGCCAAAGAAGCAGCAAAGGGTGCCAGAGAGGTGGCAGAGGAAGGAGGCGGCGACGGGCCAGAGAGGGGTGAACAGGCGTAGCAGGAGAAGAAGTTGATAAGACGCAGGACTAGTCTATCGAAAAGGAAGAGATAGGCCTGAGGGCCCTGGACCAAGATGGTACAATTTAAATAGACATCTTGGAGGAGTGAAAGGGTGCCAGGAGGGCCTCCCACCTGGTTCCACCATTAATGGTAGAGTAGGAAAAAGGAGAGAGAACAGACCATATGGGGATGCGGGTGGTCCATAGCCCTGGAGAGGGAACGACAAGATGTCGGTGAGGGTCTGTCTGGAGGAAGCACTGGTGTAGGTATCGGCGATAGGGAGGCATGGGTTGGAGACCAGGATGTCCCTTTTGAGCTTCTTCCTACCAGACTTGGTGGGAGGGATAGGATAGTCGATAGAATAGCAGTTGAAGAAGATAGGGGAGACCCAAGCAGGAGGAGGATGTCGCACGCTAGGATCACACAGGAGGGGAAGGTCACACACAAAGGCGGGGCAGCAAGTAAGTACACCGCAGAACACTGGAGCCTTGCGAGGTCTTAGCGTGAGTGGAGAAAACCGTGCATGCAACACAAGTACACTACAATGTTACTGAAAGGCATGAGAGTGCAAGTACAGTACAGAATACAAAGCTAGTAGTCAAAGGGGCCCTAGAAGGGGAGAAGGTAAATGCAAGCGATGCAGCACAAATACAATACAATAGTAACTTAAAGCAACCACACACTGGTAGTCCAAGAACACCTGGAAGTAAGTTGCATGTAGTGGAACGACAATACAGAAGTGAATGCAATACAGTGGAATGACGATACAATGGTCACAGGAAACAAGGGCGTAGGAGGCGAGGCACAGACAGGGAACAACGCACTGGATACAGTTCAGGGGAGCCTGAGAAGGAAGGAGAGGAGGAAATCTTGTCTGGTTGTGTGGGGAGCAACGGCAGAGAAGGATGCACAAGGCCAGGGAAGTGGGGACAGGTTACGTGGGGAGCAACAGAGAGGGATGCGCCAATTCGGGGGAGCAGAGACAGGTTGTGTGGGGATGCAGGTGCAAAGACATGGGGACTGGGCCGGATTTATGAGGGAGCGCACGTAGCACACAAGGCAGGGGGAGAGGGGCCTAAATTGTAGGGGGGCAAGCGTGGAAAGGGGAGAAGGGCAGACACACAGTCGGGCGAAGCTTGGAACAATTGCAGGGGTGACAACGTGTGCAAGAGGGAGAATGGGACAGACGCGCAAGGTCAGGGGGTTGCATGGAGTGTAGCAATGCCACTCTCCCTCCTCGCACCTTCTTACCTTGCGGCCACAGATGGAAGGTGAAGTTGACCACACTCACAAACTGCACCGCTACCCCATTGTTGCCATACACGTGCATCTCTCAACACCATGGCCTTGTCCGGCGAGGGCTTTGCCGCAGACGGTCTGATCCTCGGTTCTTTAAGGCTCTGAGGCGTGGACGTAACGTTGCATGCTATGCATAGTCGGGCAGCATCTACTGCGCATCAGAGTTGTTCAACATTGTGGCCTTGTCGAGGGCTATATCAGAGTCTGTATAAAACATTAGTGATTGTGTGAAGTCGTAGGTATTTCCACTGCATTGTCCAACAGGTCTTCCTTTACTGCACCAATCATTAAAGAGCTGTGTACAGCCCTGCTTCATCTCATTTCACTATGTTAGATAGGTGTTTTTAATGGTAGATTAGCTTCAGCTGTGGGAATGCCGGGCAGCCCAGTTGCAGGTTTAGAAACCCTGCCGGTCCATCGGGGCCTCGTGTAGTAATCTTTGCATAACTGTATTGCGCTCTGAGCGTGTTGTGTCCCTCCCCTTGCAGCCTCTTCCTGGTGCCCTCCTCCCTGCCCAACTATCCCCTCTTCCCCCTTCCCCCTTGGGTGCACTCCTTGTCTTATACTGACCCTCCTTGGCAGCCCCCTGCCCGGCAGCCCCCACGGCTAAGGGCCCCTTAGGCAAAGGGCGGCTCCCTCGGCTGCGGCTCCTGTTTTGTGTATGCTGGTGTCCGCAAGGAACGCCTGTTGTCTGCCAGTATCCATTGATTTGTCCCACTCGCTGCCCTGCCTACCCCTCCTCAGACTCATTGACGCAGCTGTGCCTTTTCCCCCTTTTTGTTAATAGGCACTGTGCCAATATTTAAAATTGCACTGTGAAACTACGCCTTTTCTCCCCTTTTTAGATTTCTCACACTTAGGTGGCTTCCCCCTGGTTTATTTTGAGCATTGGAGCTCTTTAACCCTGAGAGTCTGTTTTTCCTGCTTTACTCGATTGCCACCCACCATCTTGTCCGCTTGCACTCTCCTGCGTCTTCCCCTCTCTCCCCCCCTGCCTCTCCTATCCCTACTCTATGGTGCTCTCTCTCTCTCCCATCTTCTCCAATTGCTTCTCTATTGACTATCCTGCTCTCCTCACTAAATCTGGTAGGAAAAAGTTTAAGGACATCCTGGTCTCCAATCCAGGCCTCCCTATCGCCGACACCTACACCAGTGCCTCCTCCAAAGAAACTCTCACCGACATCCTCTTTGTCGTGCCTTCACCTGATCTATGGACACTTCATATGGTCTTTGTGCTTGCTCCTTTCTCCTCCTCTCCCATTAATGGTGGCACCCGTTGGGATGTCCTCTTGGCCTCCTTCCACTCCTCCAAGGTCATCATTAATGTTTACTCTAATGGGACCGTCTTGGTCCAAGGCCCTCAGGCCAACCTTCACCTCTTTGATAGACACTTCCCACGCCTCATCAACTTCCTTTCTTCTCCTGCGGTCCCCTCAACCCCTTTCCTCGGCTACCTTGCCTTCTCCCTCCCTCCCTCTATGCCCCCTTTCGGGCTCCTTCTACATCTCTGCAGGGCGTACCCCTGATCCCTGATCTGTACCCCTCCCCGGAAGTCCTTCAAGGATGGCACCCTTCTCCACATTGCCACTCTCAACTCTCGTTCTGCTGTCAAACATTCCTCTGATATCTGCCACCTTCTCGAAGAACTTTACCTCAATGTCCTCAGTCTCACTGAGACCTGGTTCACGACCAGTTCTGTCACCAGCTTTGACATGCTTCTACCTGACGGTTACAAGATCCGCTCTGTGCCCAGGCCCAACCGCTCTGGTGGTGGTGTTGCCCTTATCTTCCCTGAGTGGATGCCTGCCTCTGTCACTCCTACGCAGACCTACTCCTCTTTTGAATGCCTTGTCTGCCGCGCTCTCTCCCCTAGCCATTCCCTTACCGTGGCTACTATCTATCGACCACCTGGTCAGATTTCCTCCTCCTCTTTTGGCCTCAACTACTCAACAACTCCTTCTTGGAGACTTCAACATCCACTTGGATGCCTCCTGTCCCCCCTCTGGACACTTTCGTGACCTCTGCGACTCTCTTTCACTAACCATTCTCCCCTCCGGCCCTACCCATTGTGCAGGGCACTCCCTCAATGCTCTTATCTCCTCTGACCTTCCCCTCTCTATCCCCCTCTCCACTCCTCTCTCCTGGGGTGATCACTTTCTCCTATCCTCCCACCTCACCCTCCCTACGCCTCAGGCCAAGCCACCATCACTGCTACCCACCTTCGCGGTCATCCAACCCATGAAGCGCGTGTCAGTTGAGTCTTTCGCCGCCACATTCTCACCCCCTCCTCCCCCTTTGGCTGACTCCCACCCTGATACAGCCCTCTCCGTGCTCCACTCTGCTATATCTGATACTCTTGATATCCTTGCCCCTGTCATGAGAGTCCGCCTGAAGCCCAAAGCCAAGTGTAACTCCTGGTATAACTCCGATATCGTCACCCTTAAACGCAAGTGCAAGGTGGCCGAGAGGAAATGGCGTGCTTCCTGTGCATCCTCTGACAAACTGGCCTGCCGCCTGCTGCAACGGCAATACCGGCTCTCACCAAGAAGAGAGCACATAGCCAAGCCCGTATCTCTGCGGCATCTAACAACTCGGTTGAACTCTTTAAAAATCTGCAAGGAAGTGGCCAATCCTGCTGCAGTCTCTACCTCTCGTGTCCCCTCCCAGGCCCTCTGCACAGCACTGGCTTCTCACTTCATTTCTAAAACTCAGGACATCTTGTCCTCACTCTCTGCCTATCAACTCCCTCCCTCGATCCCCTGCTCTTCCTCTGGCCCTTCGGCTGCCACCCAACCCCCCCTCCCTCCCTCCCTCTCTTCCTTTCCCCTTTTTTCCGCAGAGTAGGTTTCTCGACAAGTCCGATCTATGAAAGTCTCGTCAAAACAGGTTCACCCCTGTTCCTCCAAAACTATCAAGGACCACATCGCTCCTGCCCTGGCTGATTTCTGCAATCACTCCTTCGCCACTGGAGTCTTCCCATCCCCCTGAAGCACTCCCTTGTGCACCCTCTTCTTAAGAAACCCTCTGCTGACCCCTCCTGTCCAGCCGGCTAACTATCGCCCAATCTCCATCACTCCCTTTCTGGGCAAGCTCCTGGAGAAACTGGCCATCGCCCATCTTAATCTCCACACTGAATCTGTTGGTTGTCTCCATGACCATCAGTCTGGCTTCAGGGCTGCCAGAAGCACAGAAACTGCTCTCCTGAACATCCGTGAAGACCTTCTCTCCAACCTTGACTCCAATACCCCGTGTGTCCTTATCTTGCTTGATCTCTCTTCTGCCTTTGACACCGTCAACCACGCCATCCTGCTCAACCGTCTCCGTGATAACCTGGATATCACTGGACAGGCTCTGGCGTGGCCGACTTCTTTCCTCTCCGACCGACCCTCCCAAGTCCAACTTGGGTCCTTCCTCTCCGATATCTTTTTCTCTACCTGTGGCGTCCCCCAGGGGTCCAACCTCTCTCCTTGGCTGTTCAACCAATACCTGGCACTCCTTGCCCACCACATCGCCGCCCTCTGCCCCAATTTTCAGTGCTATGCAGATGATACCCAGCTCATTTTCAGGCTACCCTCGGCCTCCTCCTCTCCTTCCCTCATCTCTGACTGTCTGCTATCCAGGAGTGGTGTGCTGCCAACGACCGCTGCCTTAATGCCAGTAAGACTGAGATTCTACTCATTGGCACACCCTCTCCCTCCTTCCCTTCAGCTCTCTGGCCAGCCTCTCTTGGCCCTCTTCCTGCTCCCACCTGCAAGGCAAAAAACCTCGGGGTCATCTTCGACTCCACACTCTCCTTCTCTCCTCACATCTCCGACGTCTCTAAGAAATCACACTACCAGCTGCACCTCCTCAGAGGTATTCTTCCTCTCCTCTCCCCAGCTCACCGTATTCAGAGCTCTGGTTCTCTCTAAGCTGGACTACTGCAACAGCCTCTATCTAAATCTGCCTGCCTCTCTACTCAGCCCTCTGCAACTTATCCAAAACAGGACTGCGAGACTTGTCCTTGGCCTCAAGCCCAGGGATCGCATCTCTCCAGGACTGAAATCCCTGCACTGGCTCCCAGTGGCTGCAAGGATCAAGTTAAAACCCCTCTGCATTATCCACAGGCCTTCTGGGGCCTGGGACCTCACTACCTTCAACTCTCTCTTCCTAAATACATTCCTTCCTGGGCTCTTCGCTCATCTGCCTCCAACTCCCTCAGGGTTAGCCGCTTCTCCAGCCAACAAGTTGGTCGTCGATCTCTCTCCTCAGCTGGGGCCTCTCTCTGGAACAGCCTTCCTGCCTCCCTGAAACTCGACGAGAACCATCTCCGGTTCCGGAAACACCTCAAAACCTTCCTCTTTGCTTCCGCCTTCTCTGCCTCTCTCCCCTGCTGAAATTCCCTGCCGATTCTACACCGGTTACCTGCCCACCCTTTCTGATCCTGGGGCCAGGTCGCGCCTTTTGCTCACCTGCCCTGCCTCCCTGGCAACCCCCTGCACTTGGCGACTGGTTCTGAAATCCCTTCAGTCCCCTTACCTGCACTTATGTCTGCTCTTACCTTGCACTTGCCACCATCAGGCTGTTTCATCGTATTTATTCTTCTTACACATGTACTGCACTGCACTTTCCCCTCTCCCTTCCCCTTGCACTCTTCCCTTTCTCCCTACCCTTGCACTTTCGCGATCTGAATGACACCTGGCCTAGTAGGATCGCTGTCTGTCTGCCACTGTTTTTCCCCTCCCTTGCCCCGTCGCGCCTTGAAACACTTGTGTATAGGCACGTTATAAATGCCATATCATATCATAATGCTTTAACTTAAAACCAACGGTATGACCAATTCCACCATTCAACAAGGAGATGTCCGTAAAGGCAGTGCACGTGCCATCTCTAGCATCTCCTCTGCTATGGACTTGTACGAGTGTTTGCAGTGCATACTTTGCCCGGTAATCGAAGACATCAGTACTTGCAACAGGCACTGACTGCACACTACCCTGCCTAACTGCAGAATTGCTATCAACTTTGCTGCCGACTTTGTGAGTGCTGGTTTGCAGTCTAAATATCCTCCCGTCACCAAGGTTGCACGTCGAGCACTGGCTGCTCCCAGACGCGAGTAGAGGATTATCAGAGTGTAAAGGACGTCAATCACACATAGTATCCAAACACCAGCTGTCAATGTAGCAATGAAACAATACAGTCAATACTGAAGCACTGCTATCGACTTTGCTGCCGACTTCAGTGGTTTATTAGGAGTATTGTCACCAATGCCGTACAAGCAGTGCCTGAGAAGACATCTATTTGCAATGAAGTATCAAACATCCAGCAAGTCCGATGCACGTTTCTCTGCATACGTCTTGTAATAGGTTGCTGCTAAGCCATCTAGCGCAGGAGTTTTCCCCATTAGGATGCTATTGTATAACTGGTTTCAGCTTTCATTATTGGCGCATTAAAGGCCTCAAACGAAACAATCTGACCTTGTCAATCGCACTAACCATATCAAATGATGGTTGAGCTCTATCGACAGATATTACTTATCGGCTACTTTTGACACAGTTCACCACCCTACCCTTGCATCTATTCTTCTCTTGGTTTCACTGGCTCTGTTCTACGCCAGTTCTCATACTTGCTCCTTTTCAGTTTCCTAGTCTGGTAAAATCTCTGCCTCTTTTTCTTTGTGCTATGGTGTTCCTTAAGGTTGCCTTTTGTCCTTGCTACTCTTCTTTTTCTGTCTCTGAAGATTTCTCTCTCAATTTCTTCATTTGGACTATATTCACATTTCTATACGGATTATTCTCAAATCTATTTCCTTTTCAATTGTTTCAGAATGTCTTCACTCAGCAGTCAAAACTTGGATGCAAGATTATTTCCTCCATCTAAACTCTTATAAAACTGAAATTCTCTTTCCATTTTTCTCCCATCACCTCCTTCCTTTCACGTATCTCTTTCCCTCCCTCCTTGGTCCCCATAAATTCAACTGCACATAACCTGGGTGTCATCTTTAACTCATGTCTTTCCTTTGGCTATCACATCTCCTCCATCACTCGCTCGTGTCAATTTCAGATCTTTAACAACCGTAAGGCCTGTCCCTACTTCACTTTCCATGCCACGCAAACGCTGATCTCTACCCCAGTGTTCTCACGCTTTGACTACTGTGCAACTCTTCTTATCCGTCTACCTTCCTATCATCTTGCTCCGCTGCGCTCTATTTTTAATTCTGCTATCCGTGCCCTTGGTCTCCCCCTCTCTTCATTCTCTTTCTTGGCTTTCCTTTGGCAATCGCTTACTCTTCCATTTTCTTACTATTGTATTGAAAAGTACACATGTTCTTGCCCCACCCTATCTCTTCTCTACTCATTTTGTGTTCCTTCTCGGTGCCTTCGCTCCGAGAACCAATTTATTTACCATATGTCACTAAGCTCCTCACCCAACCCACTTTGCCCGAACTTATTTTCACTCCTTTTCTCGCTTGGCTCCCAAATTCTGGCAGTTACTACCCCTCGATAGACGGTCCTCTCCAGCTCACATATCTCGTCTTAAACTCTTCTTACTTTCCTCGGAACATTAAAGCTCGCAATTGTTCTAATGTGAACCCATTGCATCATTTTACCACTTGATCCGTCTGTATCTGTGCTTTGGTGAAAGCGCTTTATAAATTGAACACAACATACAAATACTTCTCTATAGGCTCTCTTTTTGAATCTGTAATGGGCCCTTCAATGGGCCAAAAAAGTCAGTGGTATCCTATGTATGATATTTTCAGATACACTCTCTTAACTTGAGAAAAAAATGAAGTATGCCATGTCACCATCAGAATCCAATGTTCTTTAGAAATACAGGTACCTCTAATAAAGTTTTTTAAAGTTTCCCATAGTACACAGGCATTTAATACTGAACCTACATTGGTATCCAAAAACTGGGATATTATGTTGGCTATGGCCTGACGAAAGATTGGGAACCAAGATTTTACTAAGCACAAGAAGAGTTGGCAATAAAACAGGGGAATGGCATGAGAGGGTTTGTGGTAAGGTGACAAAATGTGGCTGTGTTGCGCATGGACAGAGTAACCATAGCAATCTATGTGAGAGAAGGTGTACGTTTCTTACCTGTAACTCCAGTTCTTCAGTATTGGTATATTTCATAGATTCACATGCTTTGAATAGACTGTCAGGCTGGTAATCCTCGGTTATACGCTTCCAACTTTTCCTTAAAGGAAAAAACAGGCGTGTTGCATCGTTTATCCTGCTCCACATGGGTGCTTTTGGTCCTGTAAATGGGACATTGAGTGGTAAGCCCCTCCCCTGGAGACCGTTCTCAGATTCTAACTGGTAAGTGCTGACCTTTCTCACTATCTGAGAATAGGCCTTTTACCCTAGAGTAGAACAGGGGGGGGGGGCACATTTAATCTATGAAAGATACCAATGCTGGAGGACTGTAGTTACAGGTAAGAAACTTATTCCTTCTCAAGCACTGGATCTTTCATAGATTCATATGCTTTGAATGGAATATACAGCAGTACTTTCATTTGGGTGGAGGAGACACAGGTAAAGGCCTACCTAAATGAAACGAGCACTGTAGGACGGCTCTCCCCATCCTTGAGTCTTGCCCATCCAGGCAGTAATGTTTGGTGAAGGTATGGCCCCGACAGAGGGAGACCACCGATGAGATCCATCGGGATATACCTTGTTTTGAGATAGCCTTTCCTTTATTGGAAGGGCCAAAAGCCACCAATAGTTGTATAGAGTCTCTAAATATTACCTGGACAGGACAAGATCTTTTATTCGCTCTCTTCACATCGAGGGAGTGCAGTGCAATTTCTGCCGGTGATGAGGCGTTTTGGAAAAAAGCTGGTGGTAGGATAGTAGAGTTCATCTGGAAATCTGTAGGGATTTTAGAGATAAAGCGAGGGCTGGTTATAAGCACCACTTTATCCCTTCCAAAACGCAAATATGGTTAGTTCACTTTAAGTGCTTGTATCTCAGACACTCTTCTTGATGAATAGCCACCATAAATGCCACTTTCCAAGATACGCATTTGATATTTGACGAGGTCAAGGGTTCGAAAGGTGTTCTCACGAGACCCGCTAAAACAGTGTTAGAACTCCACTGAGGTGCTGACTTCCTGGTGGGTGGAAACAACCGAAACAGGCCTCTAAAGAAACGTTAAATAAGTTTGTTGCTGAATAGCAGTGCCCGGTCTCTCCTTACATTGTACCTGGAAATGGCAGCCAAGTGAATCCTAATCAAGGAGTGGGAGAGGCCCCCTTGATCCAAAGATGGGAATTATGGAAGGAGCTGTTCTGGGTGTAGTAACCATGGTTTTAAGTCTTGTTGCAAATACCACGTGCAGAATATCTTCCATTTGAATGTATTTGAACAGTTGGTTGAGGATGCTATTGTCGCATGCAGAACTTTCTTACATTCCTCCAGAAACTCTAGGTGCCCAAATTCAGAAAAGTCAGGAGTCATGCCGAAAGATTCAGTGACTGTGGGTCCTGGTGCTGTATCCTCCCCTCATCTTGGGACACCAAGTTGGTGGTTCCCTGTAGCTAGAATGGGTGGTCTTCTGACAATTGCACTAGGTCCGAATACCACAGTTGGCGTGGAGACGCTGGTGCTATTAGAATGAGGTGGCATGGGTGCTTTATCATCTGCACCACAATGCAGATCACTGGTATTGGGGGAAACAGGCAAATAGGCCTGTCCATGATATGGAAAAAGCGCCCGACCCCCCCATCCATCAATCCCTTTTGGGGAGCCCTGCTTGCAAATTGATTGAAATTCTGTTTGTCTGGTTGCGTACAGATCTATCTGTGAACGCAGTCATCGTGTGAAGACTTTCCTGAGTTATGCGCCGTTTAGTTACCACTTATGACATTGTGGTTGCTCTTCTGAGACCATCCCTTACAGAGTTTTGTATTCCTGGGAGGTGGTACGCTTGCAGAGATATGCAGTTGGAGATGCCCCAGTGCCATATTAGTTGAGCTTCCCAGACAGAGTTCTGGACCTTAGTCCTCCTTGTTTTCTGATGCACTACATGGTAGTTGTATTGTCCATAAAACCCTCACTGTTGACCCCTGTAGCACCAGTAGGTGCGATTGTAGAGCCTATCTGACAGCTCTGAACTCTACAACATTGATCAGTAGAGCTGCTTCTAAGGGGGTCCACTGCCCTTTGACATAGATATGCTTGACGCTTGCCACCCTGCCGCACAGTGAGGCATCTGTGATCAGGGTCTTTTCGTATGTTGGTTAATGTAAGGAGTTCCCCACGTTTATGTGGCGTGCGAAGGACCATTTTAGCTTGCATGTCAGTGTCGGGTGATTTTTATCCTGTCTGCCAATGACCCAATTGTTTGGGACCACCTGTTGGCCATAAACTACTGCAGTTCCCTCATTTGCAGTTTGCCATTTGGAATGAGAGGTATGAAGGAGGACATTGTTCGCAGTAGCTGTAAGCATATTCAGATGGTAACTGTTAGGGAGAATTCTCTGTTTAGGCTGAATTTCCTAACCTAGTGAGTCCCCAAGCTGCTTTGCTGGATTTCTGGAGTTTGTTTTTTACTCCTGCCAAGAGTGAGACTCTTTTCCTCACACTCTTGGACATGATTTGAGGGGTTCCCTTGACTGTTAATGTGTTTTATGGGCTATGGGGTCTTTTACTCCATAGGGTCTCATGTGTTTTTACTATGTGTGTTACACAGCACCCTCAGTGCAGTGACACAGGGGTGTCATAGTCACACCCCACCATAGACTCCATACCCTGGGACTGACTACCGTCTCCCAGGGCATGTAAAGTCACCATTGGCTTTACTAGTCCCAAATTATGAACAGAAACCAGTACAAACCATCATATTGTGGACGTACTGGTCGGGGCAATTCGATTGCCCCGGGGTCTGTTGTTCGAGGGGGCACGTCTCCGTCCCCCCTGATCAAGTTTTGACTGGTGGCAGTGGATACTACTTTTTATATTCGACCGCGAATATATCTCTATGGGATTTTCCCATTGTTCGAGGCTACCAACTTTAATTATTTAATTCCTATAGCCTCGAACATACCGCCGGGTTATTTAACATTAATTCACCGGTTGGTATTTTTTGCCAGAACTCTATTCTAAAATGGCGTTTGTGTTCTCTTCTGTGACTCCAACCCAAGTCGAGTCCTTTGTTCCACTTTTTGGCGGGCTTCTCCACAGAAGCCTCCAAAAGTGGTGCCACTCTGTCTGGGTACCACAGGGGGTGCGGGAGGGGGTTTAGGCACCCTGGACTGAGTTGCCTTGGCAACTCAAGTCGCACTCTTGTGTGATTGGGCCAAGTGGTGAGCCGGCCGGCTCACCACTTAGCATGTTTGATTGACAGCTAGGCTGAATGAATGGGGGTTTCTTGCATAAAAGCAGGGCTTTTGGGACTGGAACTTCAGAAGTCGCCACAGGACCGGAAAATCCGAAGAGGGAGAAGCTGAGCCGACCTGCAACGACAACACCACCGGTGGAGCCCTGCTGAACCGTCTCACCACTTCCCGACGACAGAGGAGATCTTCTTGCCGGAGAGTCTTCCCCTTGAGCTGGTGGGGACAACCAGTTCGCTTTCCTTTTCGCCTACCAGGACGTCTAGTGGTCGAATTGCCCGTGCCAAGGACCCTGGCAACCGGATAGCCACTTACCACTGAACAGCGAATAAAAGGACCGCTCCTTTGAATCGAGAAACTCCGCGGCTGGTTTCTTCCCTGGCAGTACAACGACCTTCTGCTTTCCTCCCCAACGAGATCTTCTCTTCTGCCGGACGAAGCACCGACTCGCAACCTCTGCCAGGAACAACTGCCCCCGCTGGAGTGTTCTCACCATTTCAAGGTACTGTGTCCGCCTGGTCTCCCTTTCTATAGATTGCTACAAGGGGACAGTAAATCCTTAACCTTCTAGACTGGGCTGGTCTCTTGACCATCTAACTGGTCCCTTTCTTTTGGTCCAACTTCTTTCTGAACCTTTGAGACTTTTGTGCACTTTTCAACCGTGTGACCTTGGACACATTTTGTTCTGATCCCCTTAAAGTGGATCCGGCTTTCTGAACTCTAACTTCACGGTTTTATTTATTTATTAATGTGTTAACAGCTTAACATAAGCTTTCCACATATAAATCAATAAAACACTTTAAAGAGTAAAATTCTATTTGGATAAGAAAAGGATAATATCATTAATACAAAATGATCATTGAAGAAGAAAAGAAAACAAAAAATGAAATAAGAAATATTAACAACATTAAATAAGTTGACACAAGTGACCTTGTATCAAAATAATAAGGACAAGAAATTTAGAGTGTAAGATTTACACTGAGTTACATTTAAACCCTCTTTCAGCATTTATGCTTTATGTATCTAATAACAATGTAACTTATATAAAATAGGCATTCAAACTGTATTATAAGACTTACATGTCAGCAGCTCGTATAAACCTTAACTAATGCAAACAACCGTAGGACTAGTTATAGTCCCAGTAATGGAAAATAGGTAGAATATCTCTATATAGCTATTTCTAATAATTTTTCAATTGTTAGCCATACGTTCTATACAGCAATATAGAGCTTCATTCCTGAACCATTAAGCGCCCTAAGCCAAAAGTCTTCACTGCAAATGTGGTCCAAATGGTGGACGAAGTCCCCATAGCAAGTTGCATAGGTTTTTAGCATGGCCGGACATCTGGTTAATACATGTTTACCTGATTCAAATCGCCATATTGTTAATGCATAACCGGCAGGATCGTTCTATCTTGGTAAGATTGCTCATAATCCCGCTAATAGCCAATACCGGGAGTTGGTCCATCCGCAACAATAGAATAAATCGTCTTAACCACGGAGAGGGGCACAGAGATAGATAGGGAACAGGTTTCTTAAAAATGTATCTCATATGTTGGACACATTTATAGCGTTTCAACTCTTCCAAGTGTGCATAGTTTTCAATCCAATAATATAATTATGATTTTTTAGATAAGGCACACAAAGTAGAGGTTTGAATGCCGTTGAGCCTATTTGACCAGCTAATCTTTTCCAGATATTCCTCCATTTGTTTTTTCATGAGAGGGAATGAAGAAGATTTATTGATTTCATTATACAATGTATTCAGGAGAAGGTTTTCTGTAGCTGGTGACATCTTTAAATAAAGTTCAGCTCTTTTTCTAAGAACTTGTGCTTTTAAAGATATCAGGCCCAATTCAAGTCTCAGGATAGACATTGGTATACAATTTGGGAGGCCAAGTAATTTCTTCCAGAATTTTCCTTCTAATATCTGGAGCCACCCCAAATCCATGAGCTGCAGGGCTTCTAATCCATAAATAATCATATGGGTTAAAACCTGTAGATATAGTTGTTGTGCAGCCCAAACTGTGTATCCGCAGTGAGAAGTTGAAAAACGATATATTAGAGCACTGATTTGTGCCGCTCTCGTAATTCGGACTTGCTTACAAATCGCGTATTGACCCTTTGGCTCTATTTCAATTCCCAAGTATCTATAGAAGGGAGTATATTGAATTCTAGACCCTTGTATTTGTAGACTCACTCTGGCGATTTTCTTATTGCTGATGACCATCATCTGGGTTTTGTCGAGGTTGATAGTAAGGCCCTTCCTATTGGCATAGCTCCATAGTGCCTCTGCAGAATTTCGAAGACCTTTGATTGTATGGTCCATAACGACTAAGTCGTCCGCATAGGCTAGAACTGCACAGTGAGCGGGGCCAATCTTAGGTGGACAGTTATGGACTTCAGATAAGGCTTTTGGAATATCAAGAACAAAGAGATTATATAGTGTCGGTGCTGTCACACAGCTTTGCTTTACGCCTCGCGATTGGTCGATCTTATTGGTCCTATTACCCTTTGCGTCTAATTTTAAAAAGACTGTGGTATCCCAATGTAGCTGTTTAAGGTAATATAATATTCCCTTCGGGCATCCTAGGTTTTCTAATTTGGTCCACAATAAGTCTCTCGGCACTAGATCGAAGGCAGCCTTAAAATCAATGAATAATATGTATAGTGGTGGATTGCCGGGAGATCTGGCCTTGTTACGAAGTATATCCATTATGATCAAGTTGTGCACCGTAGAATATCCACTCCTGAAACCACATTGGAATTGATCCAAGATCTTTTCTCTGTCCATCCATATATGGAGCTCTTGAAGTAAATATGTCGCAAATAATTTGCCCGTGGAATCCAACATAGATAATAAACGATAGTTTAAGGGGTCTGTGCGACTTCCCCTCTTATATATGGGGACCAAGGTTGCAGTTCGCCAAGAGTCCGGTATAAGGCCATCTTTCAAAGTTTTTTCAAACAGTATTTTCAGAACCTCTGTCCAATATTCAGGATTGCTTTTTAGTATAACATTCGCTAGGGCATTAGGCCCAGGCGCTCTCGATTTAAGTTTTTTGATCATGATTATCAGTGAATCGACCGACACCTTGAAAGGAGGAGCAGGGCTGTTCCAGACCGTCGTCACCATAGACAAACCAGGTGACTGGTTATTGCGACTTCTCAGAAATTCCTCCCAGTGGCCCTTGTCAATAGGATTGTTAAGACTACTATTCGTTTCGCCTCTGGCCTGACTCAGTAAACTCCATATAGAGCGGGAGTTTCCTGTGCATAATATTTGAACTGTCTTTTGCCATTTAGCTAATTTGGACGCATAGCGTTTTTGTCTAAGCCAAGATCTAAAGGCATTCTTGCATTTCTTACTGGAAATCGGGTAGCTATCCCAGGTGGTAGAGTTTTTATGTAACATCTTGAGTTCTGCTCTTAAGATTCTTTTAGCATCTCTGATTTCAACATCAAATGTGTTAGTTATTTTGGCATCAGGAGCGATTATGTTAATATTCACAGCAGCGTGGTTGTGTGAGAAGGAAGTTATCCACTTTTCAATATCATTGCCGGACATACTGAGAAGAGCAGCATGGCCAATAGCTGTCATTGTATTCATAGCTTCTACAGCTTTTGTGATATTTTTATCTGACCAGCGAATATTTGAAGAAGTGTGGTTCGTTCTCAAATCGCCAATCGGTTGAGGGCAAATATGTTGAAGAACAAAATTAAATGTTAGCAATAGGGAGGAATGGTCGCTCCAATCGTTGTCACTGACCTTCATATCCGCAGTCAGATTAGCCATTGAGGGACTTACAAAGATGTCATCTAGAGTACTACGGGCTCTGGTATTTCTCCAAGTAGATTGACCTGGATAGTCACTAGGAGTTCTACCATTCAAGATTTCAAAATCCCAAGCGTTGAAAAAATTGAACCACAGCAGTCCCTCCGCATTCGCCTCCTTGTGCCACATCGTGCCAATGTTCTTCAACAAAGGGTTATTAGTCTTACTCATCGGCCCCACAATATGGCAGTTGAAGTCACCTACGATTGTTACCAGATTGTGGTCAGAATCTACCATCCAATCGATCAGCAGCGAATGGCAAGCTTCCCGGATGAGATCTGTGTGGAGATTCAGGTGGATTGTAGAGGTTGATCACTAACATCTTCTCCACTTTATCTTTACCAGTGAGTTCAATCTCAACAGCTAGTACAAATTCGTCAAAGTTCGAGTGGATCCTCGAAGATTTTAATGGGTGTATGATTCCAGTTATAAGGCCCCCATACGGTCTTCCCTTGGGACCCTTTTTTGGCTAATTCCTGATGAATTGAATAGCCATTGAAAAGGGCCCGAGTGGTGATCCACGTCTCCTGTAGACAGATGCATGTTTTCCCTACTAGCAAAGAAGATGAGCCCACTGCCGATAATAAGTGGCTAAATCCCCGACAGTTCCATGTAATTAAACTTTGATCTCATTGGGTTAAGGAAAGCGAAGGTAGGGACTCGGCAAGCCATTTAAGGACATTCTGCACATCAACTAGTTGTACTGCGTTGCCTTTAGGTAATTTCGGTACTATAGTTTCAACAGCTTTGGTGCTTGGTATATGTATTGGCCATTGTGGATCGATTGTGTTGGGGTCGGCGTCTACTTCAATATCCACTTCCCACAAACTTGCTTTGTAGCTGCGAATCAGGTTGGCAGTCGCTAAAAGTTTACAGTGTAGTGCCGAGGTATTAGAATTCTTTGCTTTCAAGGGCTCCACGTATTCAAAGTCTTCTGATCTCAGCACCCTAAGCTGTGGTATAGTATACAGTCTAGTCATCAGCGCCGATCTAGAGAGCCAATCATGATCGCTGTTTTGGTACAGGTTTTTGATAATACATATCCTTCCACCTTGATATGGTATATTATTACCTTTATCGTCATTTTGAAGTTCCCCTAATGGCACAGATACTGTATCTGTTCGAGCTGGATTGATTGGTACGGTATTTGTAATATCAACTGCAGGGTTATCCTTCAACTCATCAAGTCATGTTGAATGATCTGGATCTCTCTCCTCCGCTTGAGGTGCAATAATACTCTTATTAGAGTCAATCTCCTCAACTGTATTATTGATGGTGCTCTTCTCGAGAATGAGCCAACTAGTCAGTTTGTTCTCCCTGCTAGCAGTGCCTTTATTCTCTCGAGGTGCCATGCGTTTGGATTTTGTCTTGTTTAGGGGTGCTGCCTTTGGTAGGAGTGGAGATTTCTTCTTCCTACTCCACTGTGTCCGGTGGTCTTAAGGTTGCCATTTGGCGCTTTTTCCTCGCAAGGGCTCTTTTAACCAGTCGTCGCTGTTTCCGTGAGTAGAAGACATCCACATTCGTTGTGGTGTTAGGGTCGATGTGTTCGGTCTCCGGGCAGTCTGGCGGGATGGTCCTCTCTTCCTTGTGAGGCGGATCAATATTACTGTTATTTGCTATATTTCCTGATGGTAAAGTAAGAGTGACTTCCAATATCCTCCCACACATCTTTAGTAGGATGTTTAAAGCAAATTGCAGGGATGCAACTGAAGATTGCAAGTCACCCAAGGTTATTTGACTTTCTCCTTGATCCCTACTGCAATCAGGTTCTGATGATTCCAAATGTACATCCAAGTTTGGAGAAGCAGATAGACTGTTATATGTTTCACGCTGTGTGCGAGTAGGCAGATGTTGGTAGCTATTATTCTGGATAGCCGAATTGCTTCCTGGGTAAGGAGTCATAGATCTCTGCATAGATAAACACAGGTCCAATAGCGAGTTGTTATCTATTACACTTTCACCAAGTGCCTCCGTGGAAGTATTCATACCGGAGCCCCCCCGTAGATTTTTCCACCGGGAGTATTGGTGTTGTAATATTAGCGGTGTCGGGGAGCGAGAAAAAAAATCAGTGATTGCTCCTTTCTCCACAGGTGCTTCTTTGGGTCCTTTACTTCTGTTTGTTTTTATTGTCGGGGTTCCGCTCTTCTGATTACGTAGATTATATCTCGTCGCAGAGCATTTCCTGACTGATAGAGTGTTGAGTCTTGAAATGCTTCTTGAATTAATCTCTGGCAACTCAATATCACGTGTATAGAGTCACTGTTTAGAGCAGTGTACTAACAATTCCCTGAGCCAAGTATGCCTACAAGCTCGATTGCAAACACCCGATCACAGTCTATAAACTATAGACTTATCTAAATGGAAATCAAGTGGTCACAGGAAACTGCCGATTGTGTCTAAAGTATGAAACCCGGATCCAAGGAGTGACCTACAGTCTCCTGGTGAGGTCAGCGTATGACTAGACCTCCAAACCCCAGTACAAAGTGAAGATTTGGTCCTTCCAGCGTAGGTCCTAGCAGGGGCCAAAACAAAGACCCAAAAAAAGAAAAGAAAAGAGTAGCCGGGTTTCAAAAAGTGGGTCTTACCAAGTTCATGCCAAGCCCTAGCGTAGGCGCTTTTGCTGGTAGGCAGAGTTCACTGCTCCGGCCGCCCTCGGCTTCTTGCAGGTCCGTGCGCCACCCGCGGGGCCCTCTGCAACAGCGGCTCCAGGCGCAGGACCGCTGTATTCACGGGCCGCGGTGTCACCAACGTATATCTGCCGAGTGCCCGCCGCGACTCCGGTCCCTGGGCAATGTACGGGGCCGCAGATGCAGGCACTCAATATACGGGGGGTGGAGGACATACACACTGCGGCAACGCTGTTCTCTCTTGCAGCCTTGGCGATTAGAGTAACTGACCCGTTGCAGTGTCGATACGCGTCAAGCCGCACCACGTTCCAACGCTCGCGTCAACAGAGCACAGAACTGGCCGCTTCCGAGGGCAATGTTTGCTCTCAAACCGCCAGAGCTGAACCCGCCACGTAACATCACAGTTTTATTCTGCCTTCCTCTCTTGCTGTGTTCTTCTGAAAGTGTTGAGATCTGTTTCAATTTATGCTCTGCCTTTCTCTCCCGTTTAAACCGAATTATTAGAGTGCCATCTGCGTTAAGAGCTCACCGCTGTCTGTAAATAAGTGGTGCTTTACTTAAGACTTGTCTAATATTCTTTTAAGGGAGTGTATATACTTTAGGGACTGTTTTTGAAATTGCTTGATGATAGTGCCAGTGTGTTTTTATCGATGTGTTTTTAAATGAATATTTATATATCTTTTACACCAAAGCTCTGGTCAGTGTTTGCTTGTTTTACTGTATTTACCTGCCCTATTGTATATTCTCTGTATACTGCCTAACTCTTCTTGAGAGAAGTCTGACTGCTCAGCCACAGCTACCAGGTAAATCTGGGTGGTGCAGACTGCTACCAATTGGGTTTACTGCTACCTCCTGTGGTCTTAAACTTTTTGCAGTGGTCCCTAGGGGAACTGCACAGGTTTCTGCCTAACAGTAACCCAGAGTCCCAGCTGGAAGGTGGGCACTCTTGGCGTTAAGGACCTGGTCCTTTCTGCTAACGCCCGAACTAGTGCTTCCCGTGCGGAAAAATGTGCCCCAAGTAAGACTAGTTCTTTAAATGGTTGCCTGGAGGATTTCTTGTAGTCAATGGTAAATCCGAGCTGTTGCAGTGTCTCTTCCGTTATCGAAATGGACTTTATTGCGAGAGGTAGAGTCGGTGCCCACACTAGCCAGTCTAAGTACGGGTAGACATGGTGGGCCTGTCTCCTGAGCTATGTTGCTATAGGAGCAAGGCACTATGTCAATGTCTAGGGGGCTGATCTGAGACCCGGAACTGGTAGTGATTGTTTCCCACTACAAACAAGTACTTTCTTTGATTTTGGTGCACTAGAATGTGGAAATACAAGTTTCACTGTTCGAGAGACGCTAGAAGTTTTGAGGTTTCACCGCTCTTATGACATCTTACAGTGTAATCAATCATTTTGAACTTCTGTTTCTTTATGAATGTGTTTAACCTTCTTATGTCGAGGATTGGCTGCCATTTGCCGTCTGGCTTTTTTACTACAAGTACCTCGAGTAAACTCCCGTGCCTTGGAGATGTCTGGGCACCTTTTCAATGGCCTATTTTTTGTAGCATTTCTCGCAGCTCCTGTTGGAGCACCTTTGGGTGTGGAAGTGCCTGCCTTGTTGGCGGTATGATACGGGGTGGTTTGGCAACCTCCAGGAGATGACCTGGTTAGATGACATCTAGGACCCACTGGTCTTATTTTGCTCCATTTGGCCACATAGTTGTGACATTGTCTCCTATTTGTGCCCCTTTTTTGTACTGTGATGAGTAATGCTTGCATTTTACATTGCCTTCCTCCTTGAGCAGAGGAGCATCCTGTACGACGCTGTGTCGGACTGTAGTCTTTAGACCTGTGGTACCCTTGAAAACTCCATTTGTAACCTTGGGAGTAGTAGGTGCTTTTATTGTAAGATCGTCCTCCCTTTGTGGAGGAAGAGGAGATGGTTCTGCCAGATGCTCCTCTGAAGGGACTGTCGGGTGTCCGGCTTGATTGGCGTCGTCTATTTTAGTACCAAACAGGAGGTCCCCTTCAAAAGACATTTCTATGACTTTATGCTGAACCTCTGGTCAGAAAACTGTCAGAAGAGTTACCCTTGTCGCCCGAGTACCACTCCATTTCCTATTAGTTTAAAGCGGGTTTCGGCTAGATCTACCGCTATATTCATATTGTGATTTGAAGTTTACTCTCCTACTTTAAGAGTGTTTCCTTCCTTTTTTCCTCTTGTAAGTGCTCCAGGACTGGGGCCATCCTGTGCCTCATTTTTCTGTTATATCTTGACAGGATAGCAAGGGCATTCGCTACCTTTACTATGGCAGCTCCAATGGGTAATTTCTTTTTACCCAAACGCACCTATTTTTCACCCTTCATTCCCGGGAAGGACTGAGCATTTCTTTGACTGCGAGTGGACTGCGGCCGAGACTAGACTCCATGATGGGCTGTGAGGCACAGCATCTAGGCGTAGATTCCAGGGCTTTAAATCTTTTCTCAAGCAGTCCCTTTACTGCCGGTTCTTTTAAAGGGTGTTTCATTGTAGGCTTTCTTCCCAGACGTGGTCGGGGATGGGTACTATTGCCCTTCTCCATTTGCTCATGTGGTCAAATAGGAAGCAATCCTTTTCCTCCATTGGGGTGAGCCCAAACTACTGGCATGCTTTAGTAATCCTGGAATTAAATTCACATCTCATACTGTGGCGATTGCTTTGGGGTCTCTTCTGGTATGTCCCCTGTGGGGAGAGTCATCAGTATCCCAGTTGTCGCCCCCGATTGAAGATGTGGTGTTGGATCCGTTGTCCCGAGGGTCATCCTCTGCATATGGGTGATATACCTCCCCCTTCTTCTTGGTCATCTGTCCTGGACGCCAAGCGCCTTGGGAGGTGCTCTGCATCAATGACAGGACTTGTTTTGTCAGTAGCATTTGTGGGTTTAGAAAAAGTTTTCCCCGGAATTTGTGAAGGCGGGACTGTGCCTGTTGGTATTTGCTGTGGAGCTGGTCTCTATGGGGCTGGGATGTTGACCATTTGCCGTCCCCTGCTTTACTGGGTAGGTCTTCCTCCAGAATCGTCAGAGTCTGAGAAAGCGGGAGTGTCTCCTTGCTGCGCCTCAAAATCAGAGTCGGATTGGTGTTGCAATATCTCCTCGGGCATTATTTGTGAATACGCAATTGATGATACAGCTGGTGCTGTAGATGTTTCCTTTTCTATTTGTTTTTCTTCCCCTTTGGTATAAGGGAAGTTCTCCTAGTGGACTCCACTTTTGAGGGTGGGTACCTTACCTCATTTAACCAGCACACTAGGCTCATTTGCCCGTTTGTTAGTGTCTTGGCACTGAAGCAGCTTGTGCAGATGAGTCACTCCTCAATTTAGTGGTTAGTGCAGAGGCAGTAAATGCAGTCTTCGTGTTTCTCACCCTCAAAAATGTTTTAGCTCAGAGGGAAAGCAAGCTCTAAATATTGATTATTTTCATATCAAAGACCAAGTCTTATCTGATCCAAGTAGTAGATAGAACTTTTCTCCACGGAGGAAGGTGAGAGGACTTTCAGCACGATGTGCGGTTAGAATCTAAACATGGCCTCCAGAGGAGTAGCTTACTACTCAACGCCCCATTGGCTGGGAACAAAGCACCCATAAGGAGAGGGGATAGACTACACAATACACCTGTTTTTTCCTCCAAGTAAAAGTGGAAGTGTAACCGAGGATTTTCAACCTGACAACTGAGAATATTCAAAGGATGGGGATAGAAAGATCCAATGCTGGAGAACAATTGCAACATGGTCGAATGTTGAAGCACAGTTAAAAATAAAATCTGCAACCCATTTATCAATATTATTTATTGTGTGATTTAAAAGTAACTTTTCACAGAAAAAAGTTAAAAATAAACAAATCCATGAAAATAACATTTTGAATGTATTACATACATACTAAAATGACAACAATATTAAGACAAGATAATAAGTCCTAAAACATTGATAAAACGAGGTGACCAAGACTGTATTTTTAGCACTTCTGCAATAAAACAAAGTACTGCTATGCATAGCGAAATCTCTCGAGCATTTACAAGTAGAAGCCAGAAAGTATCAGCAGAGAAAGAGGGGATGTAAGATAAACCTAAGCAAGAATTCTGTACGAATGGCTACAAGTGCAATACAAACAATAAGATGCTTCAAGGTTTTGACTTCCTAATGACAGTGGATACATAACCTCTCCTCTCTCGGAAAACCTGTTCTGGTGCAAAAGAATTACTTTGTTAAGAACAAATTTAGTTTAAAACATAAAATTAGCTCTAAACTCAACCCAGATATCGCAAGAACTGAGAAGCCGATTCAATCACAAATTCTGGAAAGACCAATTTAGGAGCTTATCTGTTGATTAATACTATTTATCTGCCTCCAACTGTCCACAAAACCAGTAGAATTCTTCTGTCATCATTACTAATAGTTTTAGGATGTTTAAATTGCAAGAAACATTAGACATACTTGTAAAGACTGGAGGGGCATGGCTGTACTCCTGCTCTCTATATGGTAGAGGAGAGGCACAGAGGACCCCAGCCAATATTCTCTATTGATTTAGCAATGGACGAGCAATAAAGGCCTAGCTTCTCAGGAGGTGATGCCGGCTGGTTCTTAAGTACAGTGTAGCACCCACAAAGGAATGTCCACACACTATTAGTTAAAACACAGTCTTTATATAATTAAAGTTCAAGGTTATATATACAATCACAATAACTCACGTTGTGCTCAGTAAATCTACAATGGCAAATATATAAAGTTCTAAGTGGTACCACAATTATCAGATTTCATTAAAGTGCATCAACTGTACTCTGGTCAAATGTCACAAATCAATTAATAAAAGGTAACCAACACTAGATATCGGAGGAAAGCAGTTGGTTAGAACAATTGGCAGAACACTGGCCCCGTTACCTAGACAATTCTGTGTGGAGATTTCCCCCCCCCCCCCCCCCCACCACCTGGGCAACCTGTAAAGTAAAGATACATCACAAGCCCAGTCCATATATTGTTCTATAAGTCTTATTTCCTTCTATAATGTTTCTACCACCCCAATGTACCTGGAATAGCACAGTTCGACGACAAGTCGTCGACGGATCCTTCTTGAGCGGCTCCCTTTAAAGCAGGAACCACGGATCATCGAGATCCCTGAAGAAAGTGAACTCTGTGTCGAAGCGGCAGCTTCGGTCCCAGTGGTGCTCGTCAGCAGAGCAAAGACGTCCTGCAAGAAAGAGGCGTGCGGGGCACCTCGGTGTCAATAGTTCAGGGCCGCAAAGAGTTTGTGAAGAACTGTGGCCCAGCAAGGGCGTCGAGTCGTCCAGCGTGTCTATGGTCTTTGAGTGGTGGGAAACCCATCGGCGGATGCTCCTCAGTGCGTCGACGGCCTGGCCTTGTCCGGCGGGATAAGGCAGGCGGCGGTGCAGACTAGCGGCTCCATGAATCAAAAGTATTAGGCAAAGGAGCGCAGCAGCTCCGGTCATCGATGGCACGGCGTCAAGCAGTCCCCTCTTCTGGGCAACACGGCTTTGACAGGCCTCCAGCGGTTATAGCAAACCTGCGAACCCTGGTCAATGACGGTGGACAGAATGTCCAGTGCTCATCTTCGTTCTCCTCGGCAGTCCCCGTCTCCGGTCGGCTGTCCCCGTCTCCGGTCAGCAGCCAGTTGAGGGTCTGACTTCCAGGGAGCTTCGGCGAAGGTTAGCTGTGCTCGATGGTCCATCAGAGCACAGGAAGAGGGCACCTAACAAGGTCCTCTCTTGGATCAGTCTCGATGGCTTTTGGCAAAGGGAGACAGCAGTCAACATTCTTCAGGCTCGGCTTTGAGATTCAGCTTCAGTTTCAATGTCAGTTTCAAATCCAGCTTCTGAACGAATTCTAGCAGTGACAGGCCCCCAGATATACTAGTTGATCTCTCATTCATTCTGCTGGGTCACACTCCGGCAGCAATCACTCAGAAGGGCATTCAGCAGTCAGTCAGCCAATCAGGCATGCAGTGCATTCAGGCCATTCTCCTCCTTCTCAGACACTCGCAACAAGGAGTGTGTATTGGGACAAGTACCCAGCCATTCAACACTACTCACTGCAATATACCAGTTTCGGGCAGGGCTGTCTCAGTCACTGTGTTTCATACTAGAAGCCAGACATCCACAACAAGAAGTGCATATTGGTCACACGCTCCATTCACCCAGGTCCCACCCACGAGGTGTACCCACAACATAGTCACTGGAAAGGTTCCAGCCAGTCTGGCCTGGACTTCACAACAACACCACAAATGGAACTTCCACCCAACAGCCAGTCAGGGGGAAGGGACAGAGTCAGGGCTTCCCAGGACTTGGGGAAAACAAGGTAACAGGCAATATAAAGCAAGAGGACACAGGGGCCATCTTGTTTCCTATCAGGAATCAACTGATTCCAATGGCAGGGCCTGGGTATCCCAAAATGGAGGATACTCCGAGCACCTGTCAAATTCAGCATGGAGCTGCCACCAGCCCATACCCTGCTCCGTGGGCCACACACATAGGTGCCCAAAAACATACACTAGGGGGACAGGGTTGCACCCCAACTATGGGTGCCATTAGGGTATCCCCATGGGTCTGTACACCAAACCAAAAACAGGAAGAGCTGCACTGCCAGGAGTCCCACATGGACTCCTGGGCAGAAAACAATACAGAACACAAATGAAAAAGGACCGCAGGACAAGGACAGGGAGCCCTGTCCCTCCAATGCATTTCCAGCATTACAATACTCCCAAACACTCTAGTGTTACATGTTCTGAGGACTAAGCCTTTTGACGGTAGAGAAGGGGTCAGAAAATGCAGAGACTATAACAGTTCGTGAGCTGGTTTTAGAAAGTGTACCATTTCAGCTGCAGCATGGCTTGTTCTGTGCCCGTCAGCAGGGACTGTGTGCGGAAGTGCTACAGTGGCGAGCAAGTGCCTCTGACAAATGTATAGCTACTTTCGGGTCGGTGAAAAATGATTGTCAGAAATCGCCCATTGTTTTGCCGGTAACTGCACTGCATATTGTATTCCATGTTCGTGCAAGACAGATTTTACTTCGAGGCGAGCATTCTTGCATTTTCCACTGCTGGGTTGCAGTCCTGGAAGAGTGATACATCTATATCAGCAACCAGCAATTATTTATTCTTTATGTCAAAGTTTCCCAAAACATTATGCACATAATTTTGAATCCACCCTTGCAGGCCATGGATGGGTGGAAATAGCAGAAAACCTGCAGGGTTTAGCGCAGATGACACCTGAAACATTCAATGTTTAGTCTGCTTCAAAAGCCAATTTGCTTCTGTCCAGAGTTGGTCATTGATGCAGTGGTAGACCTTACTTTATAGTAGAACGTCTTGGTGTATAATGTTCTTGTTACTCAGCATACTCCTGTTCCGGTGCCAACACCACAACAGTGTGACTATTCCTGAACAGCTAAACCATTTGCCACAATGTTTGAAAGTGTAATATTTGTCCCCTCATGAAGGGACGAGGGAGAGAAGAAACCAAAACTTAAGATTACTAGTATGAGGGGTAGGTCCTACTAAAACAATGAACACAGTCTGCATCCACCAGCACTGGAGCTGCACCTCAGACAAACCTAAAGGTTGGACTGTGCTCCAGCAGTTCTTCAGCATCTTCAGCATACCAGCAACGTCAGTGGCTTCACAGTTGTCTTTGCTTAAAGAGCTTCAGCACCAACAGAACCATTGATGGGCTAACAAAACCACTGCCAATTACCTCCCTGCTTACTTGAAACTGAGCCATAAAAAAGGTCCTTGGGTACCAGATGACAAATCTCTTGCCATTCAAGCTCACATTCAGAAAGGCACCAGAGTGGTCCAGAAGCAAGGTTCTATGACATTAGCAACATTTGTAAGGTAGACCCCAAGATCTGAAGGGATAGGGAGGAACACATGTCTGAAGAAAGGGAGTACCATCATTTGGGGGCCAGAAGGGAAGAAGAGCAGACCAGACACTTGAGTGGGGTCACAATGTGGTATAAGGGAAGATAACAGATAAAGATGTTGTGAGTGGTGGGAATGGGAATAGCAGTAAGTTGAGACCAGAGTGCAAGATAAAGAGTTGCAAGTATGTGATGGCATTTAAAGACTATACAAAGAAAAGCTGGACAGAAGAGAAGGGGAAATAGAAGACAGGGGAGAAAGAAAAGAAGACGAATAACAGAACTGAAGACTGAGAAAAGGGAAGATAAGAGATGGGCATGCCGAAAAGAAAAGAAGAGTTGGGAGAAGATCAAAGATTAAATGAGAAGTTTACAGGCATGAAAAGACAATGAGGTGTGATTATGGTGAATGCTGATGGTGAAAGTGACAGATACGAGCAGTTACAGAAATATTAGATAAGGAGTCAAACAAGAACCCCAAGATTACACGGGGAAGAAAGTAAGGAAAAATAGTTTATTTGGGGAGGGAAAAGGATGGCAGAAAAAAGGATTTCTGTTTTAGAGGGGTTGATATGTAAAAAATTGGGTGGACATTAAAGATTGAGCTGCAGCGAAAGGAGTGAAGAGAGTTTGGGATGCAAGTGAAAGAAGATCTGGAGTTGTCAGCATAGAAGTGATTAGAAAGCTTGAAGGATTTAACCCCTTAACTGCTGAGCTTTAATAAAGTCTATGCAAAAAGGACGAGCATACTCGTGAGGAAAGCGGAATGGTATAGGTAGAGAATATCAATGGGCAGCGGACTGAACATTGTCGGAAAATTGGAGAGGACACCCTAGAGAACAGAGCAAAGAGAAGTGGTATGACCAGCCCAGGAAACCAAGTAAGTGCGGTTGGAAAGATGCAAGTGGAAACTAGAATTGAAATATCAAGCAGAGGGCAGAGAGTAAAGTAGGGGATCAACAGTGTCAAACGCAGTGGACAGGTAAAGGAGAATAAAGATATGAGGAAAACCTAGCATCTAGCCGAGAAAAGAGTTGATGAGACAGAAGAGTGCAGTTTCTGATTTCCGGAAATTGAGTGGGGCACACTCCCTATTGAATCAAATTAGTAAAGAGTGGAGATTCAGATATGAGGGAATTTGAGAGTAAACAACTCTTTCAAGGATAATAAAGCATTGGCACATCTTATCTAAAGATCCAGTTCTCAAAACATGCCTTAATCCGAGAGCTCGGACTACATACTGACATGGAAAAAGTACAGAGGATATAATCAATGACACCCATTTGGAGAACTTACAATAACAGCATTGGCTACATCAACTAGTAGGCTGTTTCTCTTAAGGTAATTTCAGCATTTGCTCCATGGCCATCAAAGTTTCAAGTTTTCAAATGAACATTACAACTTAGTCACATCACATCTCGGATCGTCTGCAATATAAAGATTTTAGTCCATGGATTGATTTGCCCGCGTACGAAACTTTACGTTGGAAGCATGAAAAGAAAGTGGAAATTGAGAATTTTCAAACATCTCAGAAATCCATTCTAAAAATGAGAATGACCCAGCAGCCATTCACTTTGCCGAATCGCATAAGCAAGACAAGAGACTTAAAATTTATCGGACTGTCTCCTTTAAAACCTCATTCCCGTAAGGGCAATAGAAAGCCGACTTTACCCAATTAGAAGCCAGATTGTTCTTGGAGTGTTAAAATCATAAGTCCCTGTCGGTTTGAATATAACTGAAGGCAGTCATGTGTTTCTTTAAGATTAATATGAATGTTATTTTTGGTGTTTTTCCTGATCTGTTGAACTTGTGGTTCTAGCTAAATTAAAAAAAAAAAGTAAAAGTTGCCAGTTTTCCTTATATTCAGTCATTTTTGCTTTTCCTCTCCTTTCTGCTTCTTTAATTCCCTTCCCACTTTCTTTTTATTATGCTTAATTGGTTTGTGTTTGGGTTGTTTTTTGGGATAAAAGGCAATGCTCTTGGCACTTTATAGGCTTGGGTATCTGTCCTATTCAGGTGAGGTAATAAATGGCATTCATAATTTAAGCGGCCATTTGTTTTGGCTTAGTATGGAATTGACAACCATTGATTAACACTCAAATGGACTTCTTTATTTTATTTGTATATGGTTTCAAAGAAACCTTTACAAAATTCATACAAAAAATTCCGAATTTATAAAAACAATACATTAACATAGTATTAAAAACCATAATCTGAATACTTAATTGCTGAATTACTTTCCAATAAGACCACATTGGCTGCCTTACCACAAATTACATGCATATATTTTGATACAACAGAGTTAAAAGTATAAAATATGCACATAATTTTGAGGACTGCTCCACATTTGTCACCTCAATTAAACCAATGCTCATTCAGATTTTCAAAAAAATCGAACCACCACCAATTGTAGAGGAATTTTGTCGTCAAAGAGCATACGTTTCCACAATACATCCAAGTCTACATTTGAGGCATCTGGCACAAATCGCTTAAAACATTGAAACCTCCCCTGAGTCAGGGCAGGGCAATCAATTAAAAGATGTCTCAACGTCTCGATAACATCTGTGCTGCTACAATGTCTACACAAAATTACTGACTCAAGAGACTTAGCTCTGACCTGATTTCTCCAGTAGGTACTACATTAAAACGAAATCTCATAAATGAGTTCCTCCAACCTTTCTGTGGGAATGAGTTTAAATATCCATACACTTCTAAAAGGATATGTGGCCATACAGCTTATATTGGGTTAATTTCTGCATTGTACAAGCCCAGTCACTATTTTATAATAGCTTGACTCTTTTTGGATTGAATAGGAGAGTACTCACCAAAGACCCCACGCTATTTAATACGTTTTTACACATTTCTACCAGTTTTTTCATGATTACTGATTTAGTGGTGCCTTGGATAAGCATACTGGACAAATCACCATACAGATTATTACCATTGTTCCTTAAAACGTTCCGAAATAACAGACATTTCCATTCGACAATGCTTTTTAATGATTGTAAACCTAGTTCATAGCATATGGCCACTAAAGGTATACAGTTCGGTAGACAAAAAAAACATTTTCCGGAGGATATGAGCTTCCAATTTGTTCGGCTCAATTTTACCATTTGTAAATGGAAATTCCATTCTGTATGTAATTTTAGGAATGGTTTTTAATTTATAATATCTCAAGAGCGGAAGACGAGAGAAGGCCCCAAATTTGCGATCAACTATACGCATTTGGATGATGCAGGCTTTAATTTTCATCATGTAATGATGTATGGTTAAAGTGCTATGAGGAGTATCACTTACAAAACAGGCCAAGATAAATCATACTGTGTTTAATTCCAAGCTACGTCTCGTCTATAAACCAGTTTCTCTGAGAATGCTTTTGAGTCTGAGTAAATCGCAGAACATTTGACTTAAGAGCATTAACCACTAAACCATTTTCGGTCATGTAGGCAACAAAAGCAGTTAATAGGTGCTGGAGCCCCAAAGGAGTTCTATCAAATAGAAGGTAGTCATCAGAGTAGGAGCACCAACACATTTTTTTGCCTTCGAGAGAAGGCTGAACAAATGCAGCATTCTGCAGGAATGGACCTATGTCTGCAGTATACAAATTATACAAGGTCGGAGCAAAGATGCATCCCTGCCTTAATCCGTTAAAAGTTTTTATTGGGGCTGAAAGAAGGCCATCATTATTTAATTGAATCTGAACACTCGAGCCTTCGTAAAGATGTACCAATACAGCTAAAATCTCTGAAGGCATACCAAATCTAGCCAATTTGCTCCAAAGGTTTTCACGATCCACTAGATCGAACACAGGGGAGAGGTCCATACTCTCTAGATATACAGGAGAGGCGCCCCTTTTCCAACCCATCTCTTGAAAGAGTGTTATAAGAAGACCTCCCGCCATTGTGCCCATCTTTTTCCTAAAGCCAAACTCCGCTGAAGACAATCGAATTTTCAGATGACTATTTTTCAATTTGCTGTAGGAGGAGGCTTGCAAAGATTTTAGAATGAATCTAAAAGTGCAATAGGCCTATAATTTGAAGGAATAGATCTATCTCCCTTCTTGTAAATGGGCACAATAAAAGACATGTTCCAAGATTGTGGTATACATTTTGTACGGTCTATGTCTTTAATAGGATTGACGGCGCTTTGGCCCATGTGTCCGGGTCCCCTTTCAATAAAATATTTGATAAGCCGTTTGGTCCAGCCACCCTAGAAGGGCTAGACAATGTAATTCTCTCCCGAATTTCAGCAATTGAGAAATCGCATTTTCATTGGACATTAGACAAAGATTTTAAAGTTTGAGAACCTAATCCTCTTTTTGCATAAAGAGTAGAAATTTGCCCAGTCCCGTTCATTAATTGGATTGAGAGAACACTACACTTAACACCGAAGTTCTATTAACCAGGCGCCAAAATTGATGTGCAGAATTCTGTGTGAGAGCAGAGCGCATTTCTTCATCATCAGCTTGGTACATCATACATTTGTGACTACTCAACCAGTTTTTATAAAGTTGTTTCAAATGTCTCGACCCCTCTCTTAGCAAATGCTGAAATTTGTAAAGATTTTAGCTTTTTTAATAATCTTCGTAGAATAATTTTGACTTACCGGACATTTGTATCATATTTGTGAATATGCGGTTTGGTAGCATTTATTTTATGTGGCAATTTCACAGATTTATCATCTATAAGCTTTTTTAAATACTGACCAACCTGATCTTGTGAAAGTCTCACCCGTTTTTCTTCATATGTTGTCGTGATATAATCATTGAGGAAAAGCGCGTTACATGCTTCAACATTTCCCGAATGCCAAATGATCCTGTTCTTACCTTGATTCAGAGCAAGATCCTTCGGCATAAGGGCTGGGACACCAATCCCTCTGACAACAAACCGAACCAGCTCAAGCATTCCATGGTCACTCATCAACGTAATACATATTTCAAAATTTTCCACTAAATTAAATATAGCTTCAGACGCAAAAATGTAATCAATAGCGGAAACCTTATCCCCCGATGACCAAGTTATATATTTGACTTCCTTTAACTGCTGGTGAATTGATCTCAGACCCCAAAATTTGAAGAACATATTCCACACTTTCGAATCAAATTTCTTGTCAGATAATCGAAAGTAGGAAGCATTCCTACATGACCCGTCTATAATTATATTTGAGGGCACTACAAACAGACCTTCTATATCATCAATCAGATTTCATATTGGTGTTTAAATCTCCCCTAACAAGTAGTTGAACTCCTGGATAATGCGATAAACAATTCTCCATAATTAGTTCCATTTTTAAAAGGAGAGCATAAAGATCACACCCCGGAGTCCAATATACATTCCATAATAAAATGTGAGACAGCTGTGCATTATCTTCAATCCCCAGCAGAGTGCCCAAAGCAAATGGAGGTTCTCTATAGATTTCAATCACATGTATAGCACAATTCAGCTTAATGGCTGTAAGGATGCCACCAGAAGGCTGACGCAATGAACCCTTGGTGGCTAATAGATGTACACATTCAAATCCATCAAATTGTGCTGTACTAGTCATCCAGGATTCCTGGATTCATAATTATATGTTTAGACTTCAACTTGCAGCACAGCTCGAAGGAAGAAGTCAAATACGAGTTCCCTCTTGAGTTCCAGCATATTAATGAGAGAATATTCTCCAAACCTAACACTGCTGTTTGAGTGATTGAAGTTTTGAAATCGAGTCTCAGACTCAGCGCCAACCATCTCCAGCTTGTTTCCTGTTCCGACACATTCTCTATTGCTTTTGTTTGGTATGACCCCCCTGGAAAGATCATCTATATCACAATCAACTTGTTGTTGCAGCCCATCACCAAATATTAATATATCAAAACCTCTTCTGTTGAATTGATCCAATTCGGCTAGGACTTTATGAAACACCAACTGCGAGTGAAAGACTACCCTCACATGGTCAAAGCAATAGGGATGAATAAAGTCCACCCTCTTGATATCCGCAGAGGCCAACTCGGCTAAAGAGGGAATGTCATTAATGAGTGTCAGAGTGCTTTTCCTATTCAATGCAGGTTGCCTGCCACAGTCAAACAGGGGGTAAAGAAGAATGCTCGGGAAATCTAGATGACAGGATTTCCTCCACACTATATCCTTCTGATCGGTTTCCATATAATATTTCGGAGGCCTTGGATCAGCCACCCCCATCATTGCGCTAGGTAAAGCAGCAGGGAGAATAGGAGGTTGTAGCTCGTCACAAGATTTAACTGTCAACTACTTTCCCAATTGAGGGAGAAATAGTGGTAGGTTTCACAACAGCATCCTCCATTACCTTCAAAATCTGCTGCTCCTTAAATGCCTCCAACTCTGCCTTATCTGTGGGCAAACTCCCAGTATCTTTTACTCTAGGAATATTGTCACATGAGATTCGCCCCCTCAGCACTTCGTCCACTGCATTACAGATCATTTGTGCCAAATCAATATTTGACCCGTCTACGTTGCCCCTGTCCCTATTTGTAATACCTCAGACAGATTTCAGAGATAGGCCAGGCTCCCTTAATGCTGGGCCTACTGAAGACTTCACTTGCGGAGAAGGTAAAACCGCCACACTGTTTACCACTGTGTTGGTGCCCACACTTATCTGTTTTTGCTGGGCATCCCCAGACTCTCTTCCATCCCTTTCCGGGTCTATTACTTCCATAGACGGGGTATGGTTAGAAATTTCAGAGTTTAATTTAGGCATAGAGAAAAGACCATAGATTTCTCTCTGTGCATGGTTGAATGGGGGTTTTCCAGAGATCTCGTCAAGTCCTCTCGTAGAGGGCTGGTAGTTATCTTCGAATTGAAGGCACATCCCGTATTAATCAAAATCCGTTTATGAGTCATTTCATCTGACAGAAGATTATTCGGAATAGAGTAGGCACCATTTTCACTACTTGGCACGGCAATCCCTTCCAAATGTACTATCTTTACTTGATCCGCTTCTTCCCTGAAAGTTTCTCCAGGTATGCTTCGCAAATTTGTTACGTTTATTATATGCGGAAGAGGGGAAGCTTTTTTTTTATTATATTTTTCTTATTTTGAGCTGGAGTGTCCTTCTTCCCACCAAGAAAGTACTTTGTTGTTGAGGCTCAGGAACTGACACATTAGGAACAGGAGATGGAGAAATGAAAGGGGGGACCAGAATATTAACTTCAGGAACTATGGGCTCTAGTTTATTATCAGAATTCTTATCTAATGATAGGCCCAAAGCCAACAGCCGCGTAGTCAGCTTTGTTGGAAGAGATTCCATAATATCAGAGCTTATTTTAGACTGACTTATTTGATGTTCGGTCAGGATCCTTAATTCTGTAAAGCCCAAAGAATGGATTTTTAATTCTTGTAATATTTGTGACAAAATCCCGGCAATATCCGTATTCTGTCCCAAATTCTGTCCCCTATTTTACAATTCATGTGAGCTGGAGTTCTCATGATTGTGTTGAGAGATCCTGTAATTCAGCGTCCACTGAAAAAAAAGAATCAGGCGGTGTGTCTAGAAAGGAAGTAGTTGGAACATTGCCTGCATTTTTCTCAGGGATATTACCAAACAGGCACGAACTGGAGGCTTCATCCTGCTGACGTGAAAAAATACCTCCGGTGGAGAGCACAGAAGAATGCGCCATTGCCACCACATCCAAAATCATGGAATCACTTGGTTCCGGATGGGAAGGCGGCAGTGGCATATTCATTGACATTCGTAATGTATTTTTTACCGGAGTAAAGATTAAAGGTGGCGACAAAATGTCATCATATAATCTCACCCACTGGCCTTTTGATCTCCTCATAGCAGGACCAGTAAGGGCGGGACGGTTATAAACATATTCAAAGCTACTCCACCGCCGAGACATTATAGTGTAGATTTAAATTCAGAGCTTTTTGCCTAGTAACATTTTTTCAATGGGGACAACACTATATTTGGGTTGACTCAAGACTAGGAAGTGCTCTGGTCGTGTATTTTGGCGCAAAATAAGATTGATGTTCTTATATCCCATCGATGTTGTGCCAAAAAGAGGGTCACTAGCACTCCTACGAAATAACTCTCATATACCAAAAGACCAAACCCAAGAGCAGATACCTTCAGCGTAAGCAACAATTGTTCATCCGCAAACCGAATAAGTAAAAATATTCAATTAACAGTTACTCGCACAGAACACAAACCTCCTAATCATGTCGTAATGACACAGATAAAAAGATGAAAATAGAAGTAGGAGTAACGCCGCCACCAGCCACCTGCCCGCCAGCACAACAGGCACAACAGGCACAACAGGCACAACAGGCACAACAGGCACAACAGGCACAACAGGCACAACAGGCACAACAGGCACAACAGGCACAACAGGCACAACAGGCACAACAGGCACAACAGGCACAACAGGCACAACAGGCACAACAGGCACAACAGGCACAACAGGCAGGCACTTCTGGCGGGCACTTCCGCTCAGGCACGCACGGAGGGCGCGTGCGCCGGATGTTTTATCGCGGACGAGGCACGCAGCAGGGGCGTGGCTCACAAAAATACAGAGTCCAAAAGTCCAAATCCACGGCAAACGATCCTCAATCCGCAGTCCACCCCAGGCGTAACAGGCAGGCACTTCTGGCAGGCACTTTCGCCCGGGCACTCAAATGGACTTATTTTTTTGTGTCACTGACGGAACTCCTTAATATGAACATTAACATCTATTTTAATATCAGTGTTTGCCTCCTTGTGTGCAATTACATATTTTTAGCAAATTGTAATGCACAATTTATAGTTTTTGTGCACAACATGAGTAAATCACTGTCACTTTGGTGATGCTTTTATACAATCTTTTATTTGTTCAATATGCACTTTATAATCGGCAACTAGACTACCTGCCACCAGAATGCGAACAGGCATTAATGGCGTGCTATTATACCCTTTCCACCCAAAACTGTCCAAGCACCGTCACTTTGATAACAATGATGTTCTTGCTTATTTGCACTTTTTACTATAAAGCTTTTTCACTGGGTTAATGTTTTAAAGTCTGTCTTTCATGGCAACTATGTAACAACTACATTTCTTACCAAAATGAGTGTGAATCAGAAGGGATTTAAAATGGGTGGTCGCTTGTTATCATGATTAAGCTGTAGCATACAGCGAAACATAAGTTTGAAGGGAAGTGATCCCCTTTGAATTTGATTTTATACTTCAATAAAGCTGCAGGTGACAATCTCGTTTTTGTGGTTTCAACTCCTTCAAAGAAGAATGGAAGATGACATGGGTCTCTAGTTAGAGGAATGAAGGGTCAAGGGAAGGATTTTTAGACTAGAGATAATAGAGTGTTTGAAAGGGGAGTTAAAGGAGGAAGAGACAAATATTAGAGCACTCTAGTAGGGGCTAAGAAGGGGTAGGTTGAAGGGATAAAGGGGATGGGATTGTCCCATTCTGCCCTACACATAGTTGTAAATTCTACTCCTGTAATGTATATGCACCTCATTTGTTAATCCAGTAATGTTTGTTTATACCTGTATGTTAACAGAATTTCTGGTTGCTGTTCCAATGCCTCTTGTCTACACCTAGTGATTGTGTCTGTTCTACATCTCATCTACCAATGTATAGCACACATCCATTTGCTTTCCCAGTCAGCCATACATGCCCATGTATACAGTTTGTCAAAACACTTTCCTATCTAAATAAATGCAATTGGAAAGGAGCGCATGTTTGCAGAAACCGCGATATATGTTACATCAAATGTCATAC
The DNA here is from genome assembly GCF_040938575.1 of Ambystoma mexicanum. NCBI lineage: Eukaryota > Metazoa > Chordata > Amphibia > Caudata > Ambystomatidae > Ambystoma > Ambystoma mexicanum. The sequence goes on from NC_090935.1 coordinate 647,995,494, forward strand.
AGCCTTTGGTAAGACTCCACTTTGTTTATAGTTGGGAGTGGAGGGGGTTCCCCCCTACAGGCCCATAGCACCCACAGTAACTCAATATTCGCACCATTCTTCTGAAGCAGACACTTATTACAAACAAACGTCACACAAACCCTAGGCGCTTCAGGTAAACAAGCATGCATTTCTCATGACCGAGAAATAGTGCTGTCCACCTTTAAAAATGTTGTCACATTCATCCAGACTCTTCCTTTGGGGTAACGTTGTGGTTGTATACTCTGTGCACTCAAACTGAGGGCCGCAAACATATCATTCATTCATTCATTGTTCTATTGGGTACATGATTTTCAGACTGAGGTTCTAGGGCACTCCCCCCTTCTAAGTCCCTGTAGATAGGCGAGAGCTTCCTCGCCACTGGTCTCCCATGCATTGGTCTGTCTCTATGACCCCCACAGTCTAAACAACGTTTTACTATGCTTAACCTTCCTGGCAAACTGCTTGTTTCTTCCTATGCAGGGTCCTTACTTGACACCTTTATAGGGTGGTTGGATTTACCTACTACTAGGATTTTGTAATAGATCTCAAAGGCCTTAGTAACTCTGAATCACAGGCTGACTTAGAATCTCACCCTAGATTCAAAGGGTTTCGTTCCTATGCTTCAGCATTGGGCCTCTTCTGTTATTCCAGCAGAACTGGTTCTGTGTATATCACAGAAGGGCTGCTCTGTTATGAAGTGCCTGGATTTCCCTATTGCAGCACCATGGAATTAGTTCTTGGTTTGAGTAATTTCACAAAAGAATCTGCGACATGCAATTGTTCCTGCAGGGTTAGAAATTAAGATGAGCGAAAACAGCACACTACACCGCCCCCCCCCCCGGATGGGAGGCCTGGGGCCATAAGGTGGGAGGTTTTTGAGAGGTCCGGTGGGGCAGCACCTTTCAGGTACTGCCCCACTTAGCATGCACATGGTGGGGGCGGGCAGCTGGGTCCCCGAGACAAGGGTGACCCAGAATGTGTGTCACCAGTGTAGGAAAGCAAGGTGAGGGGGGCAGGTGACAACAGGTAGTCCCTGCCCCCTGTCACCCCGCTCCAACTTCAAAGGTCCCCCCCTTCCCATCCTGGCAGATGCAGAGCGGGGACCTTTGAAGTTCAAAGAGGTGCTGCCTTACCCCCAAGCAGAATTTTGCCTTTATCTGGTGGGGGCAAGGTTAACCCTCTCATTCTTTCTCCCCGCTATCTCGCTGACAGCAGCAGGACAGCTGCAGGATTCCACCCTGCAAATAGCTGTAAATAACCCCAGTAGCGGGGGACAGGTAGACTATGAAATGAACACAAATACAAGGGGAGGCTAAAACGCCTCACTTTAACCCCTACAATGCCAAGGGCGAGATATCTTGTCCTTGGAATTGCACATGCAGTGCCAAGGACGAGATAGCTCGTCCTTTTTGGCACCTTGTTTTGAGCGGTCCCTGCAAAGCGAGGATCGCTCAAAACTGTAATCCAACCCCCGGGCTATGTGAGGGGGAGGTCCCCCCTCACTGCCAGGGGGCTGGATTACCTTCAGTTTCACGTCGGCGTGCGTAAAGCATGTCGGTGTGAAAGTGAAAGTAATTTTCACCGCAGCAGCCATTTCGGGCTGCTGCGGTAAAAACAGAAGGTGAGTGTTCACCTTTCTCCGCCTCAATCTCCGGCTGTATTTCAAGCCGGATATTGAGGCAGGTATCGTTGGAAAGGGGAGGTTCTCCCCTTTACAACGATACTCATTGTGTGGCATTGCTGCACGCGGATCAGGAGCAGGGCATGCGATCCGTGGGCAGCAATGTCACTGGATCAATACAGATCTGTTTGTGACGCAGGGGGAGGTACTAGGTAAGCAGCCCCCTCCACCATGTGGCCCCAAAGCATGGGACCACAGCGCCAGAGTCCCCTGGGGGCAGATGATCACTGCCCGAGGGGTGAAAGAAAAAATGGAGGAAAAAAAAGGCGAGGGAAGGGGGAGGTTCTCACCTTTCCAAGGGGAGGAAGAGGGCCCCCAAAAATTGTGGGGCAGGCCCCCCAGTGGGTGGGGCAGTAGGGTTTGGGCACCCGGGGCCAGATTGGCACACCAATGTGACCCTCTGCGCCAAGGCAAGTTTCGTAAACAAAGAAAAAAATGGAAAATGGAACGCTTTTTAGGAGGGGCTGTGGGGCACCCCAAAGGGTCTGGGAATGTTCTAATGGGATGGGGCATTGACCCTCCCCCAACCCCCCAGCCGCAAAGGAGTGGGTGCCATGTCATGCAGCCCTCCCTGGGACCAGATATCTGCTCCTAGGAACGGACGCCTGAGCCCAGGGAGGAGTGCAGGAAAGCCCCCGCCCCATTATCTGCCCCTGGGGAGGGCTACATGAAATGGGCCGCCCCTCCAATTTGGCCATGTGTGGATTCCCACGGGTGTCCTCTTTGGGAAATGCATGGGGTTCCCCGTTTCCCTTGCTGGCTTCGACGGTACCTCACATGTGTAGGTGCACCTACCGGGGGCACAAAAGGAAAAGGGTAACCCGTTGGTAACCCCAAGCCTTTCGCCACAGCACAATTTGTTCATGTGGGCAACCTACAGATTTGGGCCTAGGGTGTCGAAGCCAGCAAGGAAAACAGGGAACCCCATGCATTTCCCAAAAGAGGACACCCATGGAAATGCGCAGAGGTCGTTACCAGGTAAGAGAGTAACTTGTTCTTCGAGGAGATTGGGTCTTCCGACGTATTCCATATTTATAACAGACTCCCAAAGCAGTACCAACGTAAGGAGGTGGGAAAATAATTTAGAATATACAAATTTAAAATGTCCAATCAAATTGCAGAGTAAAGGACCGCCTTGCCAAAGATAAGATCCTGCCCATGGGAAGAATCTAGGGAGTAGTGACGTACAAAACTATGAACCGAAGCCCAAGTGGCTGCTTCACAGATGTTACGAATAGGAACACCCCTCTGCAGAGCAGTAAAGGCAGCCATACCCCCCAGTCAAATGGGCCCGTAAGCCTACCGGAGGGTCCTTACCCGCCAGGCGGTAACATTCAAACTGCCAAGATAATCCATCTAGACAAAGTCTGCTTAGTCACAGCTTGTCCCAAACGCCTTCCAGCGTAACCAATAAAGAGCTGATTGTCCTCTCTGACCCGGGACATGCGTGAAATGTAGAAACTTAAAGCTCTCCTAGGATCTAACCTATGGAGCCTCTCCTCGTCCTTACCAGGATGCGGAGGAGGATAAAATGCCGGAAGAATGACCTTCTCGCTCAAATGAAAATCCAACACAACTTTCGGAAGAAAGGAAGGACGAACTCTAAGGACAACTCTGTGCTTATGAAACACAGTGAAGGGTGGCTTAACAAACAGTGCCTGTAACTCACTCACTCTGCGAGCGGAAGTGACCACAACTAAAAACACAGTTTTCAGGGTTAACAGTCTCAAAGGACAAGAATGTAAAGGCTCAAATAGAGCACCCATTAGAAACTTGAGAACAAGGTTCAAATCCCACCCGGGCACCTGGAAAGGCGACGGAGGGAACACATTAGTGAGCCCTTTCAGAAACTGAGAAATTAAAGGGATTTTAAAATAAGAACACTCCTCAGACGAGCGCTTAAATATGGACAGCGCCGCCAGGTAACCTTTTATAGTATCCACTTGCAAGCCCCTGTGGGCTAAAGGAAGCAAAAAAGACAGAACCACAGGAATGTCACATGAAAAAGGATCCACATTCTTAACTCTGCAACAGTCGCAGAACTTTCTCCAACGGCAACGGTACAAGGACTTTGTTGCCGGCCGTCTGGCCGAAAGCAACACCTCCATCACATCTTCAGGGAGGTCCCAATCCTTATACCTCAACCTTTCAGAAGCCAAGCGTGAAGGTTGAGGGATCTGACCTCTGGATGGAGAACCTGACCTCCCTCCCGTGAGAGCAGATCGTCTCGGTAGGGAAGACGACGTGGAGGGCAGATGGACAAGTCGAGAAGGTCCGGGTACCACGTCCTCCGGGCCCATGCCGGAGCAATGAGGATCATCCGGGAACCGAACCTCCGTAACCTCCGCAGAACTTGCGGGATGATGGGGACTGGAGGAAACTCTTACAGCAGTGGGAAGGACCACTCCACCACGAACGCGTCTCCCAAGGCTCCTCTGGGAGGAAATTCCCGCGAGCAGAACCTTTCGCACTTCCGGTTGACACTGGAGGCGAAGAGATCCACTTGAGGGGTCCCCCAAAGGGCAAAGATCTCCAGGAGAATCTCCTGAGCCAACTCCCACTCGTGAGAGATCGCGCTCTGCCTGCTCAGAGCGTCCGCCGTCTCGTTTTAGTCTCTGGCCAGATGAACTGGCGAGATCGAAATTTCCTGCTGGATGGCCCAAAACCAGAGCTGCATCGTCTCCCTGCACAGAGGAAGTGACCCTGCCTCCCCCTTTTTGTTGAGTTAGTGCATGGCCACTGTGTTGTCCGTCAGAATCAGGACATTCTTTCCTCGCACAGTCGGCAGAAAAGCCTTCAGGGCAAGCCTGACAGTCCTCAGCTCCAACAGATTGATATAGAGTCTGGACTCAGACGGAGACCAACGACTGCTGACTGTCAGCTCGTTGGCATGAGCTCCCCATCCCGCGAGGGATGCGTCTGCCACGATCGTTACCTCCGGTGAGGGTAGCCAAAACAGAGCCCCCTTCATCAGATTGCCTTCGACGGCCCACCACAGAAGGTCCTGGACGACCGAGGACAGCACCTGAACGGGGTACGACATCCTGCCGGAGGACTGACCACTGGAGCTTGAGAGCCCTTTGCAAAGATCTCATCTGCAACCTGCCCTCTGGCACCAGAAGAATGCAGGATGCCATGAGGCCGAGCAACCTCAAGAACCCGAACGCTGGGACACTCTAGGGATGCTGAAACTTGTGCACCATCTGCTGAATGTGTTGAGCCCTCACCTGGGGAGGAAAACACTGCCCCGGGACGTGTCTAGCACTGCTCCGATGTACTGGAGCCGCTGAGTTGGCATCAAGTGAGACTTCTTGAAATTGAGGAAGAAGCCCAGCTTGTGAAGGGAGTGGCAGGTGACGGACAGATGATCCAGGACTTGCTTGGGAGAGGGCGCTCTGATCAACCAATCGTCCAGGTAGGGGTAGACGTGAATTTCCCCCCCCATTTCCTGAGATACGCTGCCACCACCACCATGAGCTTGGTGAAAACCTTCAGGGCAGAGGTCAATCCGAACGGCAGGACCCGAAACAAAGTACTTCTTGTGCTTGGGATGGATCAGCACATGAAAATAAGCATCCTTGAGGTCGAGAGAAACCAACCAGTCCTGAAGTTGAAGGGCCTGGAGGACGAGAAAGAGTAACCATCTTGAACTTGTCCTTCCTGAGGAGCTTGTTCAAACCGCGCAAGTCCATGATGGGTCTCAATCCTCTGTCTTTCTTTGCAATCAAAAAATAAGGGGAATACCATCCCTTGTTCCTCTCCGCTACAGGCACCAGTTCTATGGTGCCTTTCTCCAGCAGGGATTGAATTTCCTGCGCAAGGAGCGGATCTGGACTCTTCAAAGAGAGATTCCCTGGTGGATTGTCGTGAGGCCTCTGACGGAAAGGAAGACAGTAGCCGTGGGCTATGATTTACAGAACCCACACATCTGAAGTAATGGCACGTCATTCTACAAGATGCTGCGCCAGCCTTCCCCCAACCGGAGAAGCGTGGGCCTCGTGACTGAGCTGAAGCGGCTGCGGCAGTGACTAAGGGCAAAGAGTTAACTGCTCACGCGGCCTTGGCACCTCGAGTACCTTGTTTCCCACCTTTGGCACTCCTACGGTTGCCCCTTTGACTTGCAGCTCCTCTCGATTTACTAAAGGACGAGTAATATCAAAAGGAACCTCCCCTCCATTGCTGTCTCCTAGGATGAAAAGGCAGAGGTTGGCGAACTGCAGCGCCCAACGACTTTGCTGCAGCTTTGGAGGTCTCCAACCTCTCAAGGCTCTCGTCAGCCTTGCTGCCAAAAAGATGGTCACCATCAAAGGGCATGTTGAGAAGCCGGGCTTGCACATCAGGAGCAAAACCCCGACTTCCGCAACCACGCAAACCTGCGTATTACGGTGCTCGCCGCCATGGACCGGCTGACGCAATCAACCATGTCCAGACCCGACTGAACGGATTCACACATTGCATCCTTGCCATCCTGCACGATAGCAAGGAAACCATCCTGTTGCTCCCCTTCGGGAATATGATCAGCTGCTAGGGAAATACAGTTCCACAGAGTGCGTTAGACGAGACAAGGCACAAACAGAGTTGGCAGCCTGAAGCGCCATACCCCCAGAAGACAATACCTTCTTCACCCAGCCGTCAAAACGTTTGTCGTCCCCATCTGGAGGGATGGTAGGGTACGACGCCTGCTTTTCTGGGGCCGTAGCCGCCTGCACCACCAAACTCTCCGGAGTAGGGTGCGTGGTCAAGTAGCAGGGGTCGCCACTGGCTGGGCGTTATTTCTTCGCCAAGGACTTGCTCACTGCCGGGAGACTCTCCAGAGAAGACTAAGCCGCAGCCACCCTTCTCTGCAAGGCCATATGGAATGGCAGCACCGGGTCCGTTGGAGGACCTTGGTCGAAGATATCAGTCAGGTCATCCTGCTGAAAATCCCCAGGGGGGGCAGACCACCCCAGGTAATCCGTGACCCTCAACATGAGGCGCCAGTATGAGGATTCGGCATGCTTGCCAGGCTCCGGCTGACCAAACTCCACCTCCGGAGAGGTGTCTAGACCACTGGCGTCGTGCAGCGACTGACGCAGGTCCTCAAGTTGACTATGACCAGAAACAATGTCATCAGGAACCACTGCAGGAACCTCACCTTCCTCAGATCCCTCATCCACCTCAGAAATATAATCCATAGACTGGAAGGAGGGTACAGACAAAGGCACAAAGACATGTTTAGCCTTGGCCAGCGCCTTTCTGGGTGTGGCACTGCGACACGAGGTACCTCCGACAAGGTCGCCTCGAAAGGCGTTGACGGCGTCGACAGAATCGGCGTCGAGCACGGCGCGGACAGCTTAGACGGTGTCGACACAGGCCTCGAGGGCGGAGCCCCGAGCGTGTCTCTCGACAGCCTGGGGGGGGGAAGAGAGAGAGAGAGAGAGAGAGAGAGAGAGAGAGAGAGAGAGAGAGAGAGAGAGAGAGAGAGAGAGAGAGAGAGAGAGAGAGAGACGATGACCTCGGCACCGTCAGCGTCGAGGTCCTCCTCGAAGACTTTGCAGGTTCTCGCAGTCTCGAGGGCGTCGAGGACCGGGACCTAGAACGGGCAGGTCTAGACCGACCATCCTTGTCCGACCGGGACCTCGAAGATGCCCGGTGGTCGCAACGAATGCTCGAGCGCGAAGGCGCATGAGCTGTGTCTCTAGCACAGCCACGACCGGCGTCCTCAGACGTCGGGGACGGACCAGACCCCTGCGATTGAAAAATCGCCAATCCCATTCGTCAGGAGTGGAATGCTTGTTGGGACAAGCAACCCGCAGACGGGCGGAGTCCTCGGAAGAGGAAGGGGAAGGCAACCTGTGACTGCGCTTACTGGAGTGCCTCGACGAGGTAAAGGAATGGCAGGACCGACTCCCGGACTGAGAACCCCCGGACTCACGACAACAATGCGGAGAGTCGCACCTCGAATCGTCCGTCGAAAGACCAGTGGAACGTGAGTTCCGGGGCTTGGCCACCTTACCGACCGACAGCTTCTTACGCTCCCGCAAGGCCTTCGATGTGAGCGATTGGCAGTCGACACAGTCGTCCGTATCATGGTCCTCCCCGAGGCACCAGAGGCAAGCGTTGTGCGTATCTGTCAGGGACATCTTGGACCCGCACACCCCACACTTCTTAAACCCGGACCGCCGAGTGGAAGAAGCCGAAGACATACGATAGCAATGAAGAAACAGGTTAGAAGAACTGAAACAGGATTCAGTAGAATCGAGGCGCGCAGAGATCTCCGAAGCGAACACGTTCACGGAAAAAACAGAACTGAGGCTATGAGTGCATCCTGATAACATCCGGTGACGTTGGCTCAACAGAGGCCCTCGAGGACAACGTATCGACGCAGAAAGATTTTCCAAAGCAGCACAGCTGTGGTGATTACTGTCATAGATCTGGAATACGTCGGAGGACCCAATCCCCTCGAAATACAGTTATGCAAGACCTAGGTGCTCAGAATCCACCAACAAAAGCGGATCACGAGACAGAAGGATCCTTATCAAGTCCCCAGGAACCCATTTCAGATAAAATCAATACAGGTTAGAGCTCTAGGGGTCTTACAGAACAGAAAAGGAGGGAGGACCTTGAGCACAAACATGTACTGGTAAGCCTCAAGTATCCCCCTCCATGCATGCATAGGGGGGGGGGTCTCACCTCAAGAGGATCATGAGCAGGGTAAGTTCCTAGTAAAGCTCCAGAACCCACCCCCTTAGCATTTTATATCCAAGATAAGCGCACTGGGGTACAGAAGTGGATCGTGGGCAGGCGAAGTTCCCAGTAAAGCCCTTAGAGCCCACTCCAGCGGCGAAATAGTACAACACAAGCGCTGAAGGGGTCTCACAACACAAGTGGATCGGGAGCAGGGAAAATCCTAGTAAGTCTCTTTGAACCCATCCCGGCTGAAAAATAAGCAACCTAAAACACAGAGGAGGTCTCGTAGCACAAGTGGATCAGGAGCAGAGAAGACCCTATTAAGGCTCTGAGAACCCACCCCCGAAGAAATAACTATCCCACAAACAGAGCGTGGGGGCTTCAAAAACACAAGTGGATCATGTGAATAGAAAATGCAAAATTAATCTCCAAAGATTACACCAAGAGGTTAAAACGTCTTTCCGGTCATGTCATACTCGTCATCCATGACACCTGTCACCCGCATGCCACTCCCCAGCACAAAAACACTCCAGGCTTATGCATATCTAACTTCCATCTGAAATGCAAGCTTTAACTTTTTCCCCATTATGTATGATCCATTAAGCTTAGATGTGTCTCAATGATTCTTTAATAACATTCTGAAATACTCAAAGTTAACGTTCCATATGCATGTAAGGCACCAGTTTACCAGGTAGAGCCAAAAGGTAGCTCCAGCTGTTGATTTCAAGCTAACCAGGTTCTCCTAGACCAGAGGCAGGAGCCAAATGGTTCCCCAGCAATTCCAAACGCTGCCCTATGATTTGATCTATATTGGTAAAAGGATTTTGTCAAATTTGAACGAGAACAGCACACAGGATATATATTGTATTTTATTGTATTTGGTTATTTATATAGCGCTCTTTCCCCACTTGTGTGGCTTCAAAGCGCTTTTTTCGTGGAACGCCCTCAGTGACTGTAGTCAACGTGCTGGAAAATTCTAAAAGTTTTAGATTAGGAGATGTATGCATGCATTTTGCCGGTCTAGGACTTGGGTGGCTGGCTAGACTTGACTAAGCAGCCCAAAGGCCAGGCACGTGGGTGGGCGCTGTTGGTGGTTTGCGGTAGAGTGCTATTGTTGGGAGAGTCGATGTGTGGCCAGCTATACCAAATTTATTTTAGTTGGTAGTCACGTTATGCTAGTGGCAGAGGTGTTGAGGTAAGTCAGGTGTTTCAGTGTGGACGCCTCTGTGCTGTTAGACCGGAAAGCATAGCCGTAGCTGCAACGTGTGTCCACAGATGTGGTGTAAGTTATTAATACCGTAGTCTTCGGAATTGTTCAGCTGAAACGATCTTTGTCCAGTGTGGACGGCGTGGTCTCGTTATTGATTGTCTCTCTAGTGCAAGGTCCTGAGCATGCAGTGAGCGTGGGTGAGTGTTGGGCAGAATTATATGCAGTACCCTTTGGGAAAACCACACACAATTAAGACTACAGGAGACAGTACAAATACACCTTTGATACAAGCCTGTATTACACAGTTATAGTGGAAGCAATGGCTGAGCAGCCAGACTTATCTCAAGAGTAAGTGAGCAGTATCAGATAGTTACACTAATTACTATGATTCAGGCAAACACTGACTCAAGGTTTTCAAGTAAAAGAATATACATTTCACTCTTCAGTTGTACAACATTACAAACGAAGTGGGAGCAAAATGGCACTCCAGCAATTTAAAAAGGGAGGGAAAGATAAAGTTAATAGAAATTAAATCCAACCAACAGTTAAGTACCCAGGGCAATTGAACAAGAGGAACTACAGAGATAGAATCAGGTAGAAAAGGCTTAGGGCCAAAGTAAATGGGTCAAAAGTCTTTTGCTCAAGATCACACAGTTCAGGGTAGTTTGCGGTAAAGTTCGTGGCACAGATTCCAGACGAGGTTGGTTGAGAAAAGTTAGTTCAAAGAAGAGAAGGACAAGCCCTCGGATTGGAGAAAGATTTCAAACTCTTTCACCGCAGCTGAATGAAACGATCAACCGGATTTGCACAGTACCTTAAAACTGAGCTGTAGCTGAGGCAGACGTTCCTGGTAGTTCCTGAAGCGACTGTCGGACTGACAAGAAGTAGGAAGACTGGAGGGTCCTGCACTACCCAGGGAAGAAACCAACAGCAGAGCAAAGCAACAAATAAAAGGTGTGCTCCTTAAACCCCAAGCAGGGTCCGACTTTCCTGGCTATCCGGCCCACTGTAGCTCTGTACAGCGAATTCGACCAGAGGAGGCGTCCTGGCTTGCAGTTTTGGCAAACTGGTTGGTCCCACCAGCTCAAGGGAAGAAGTATCCTGGAGGATTTTCTGTCGTCGGATTGTGAAGATTCGGACCTGCAGCAGGGCTTCACCGGGCGGTTCAGTCGTTGTAGGGGTCCTCTTCCATCAGCTCCTTGTTGGTTGTTTCGCTCCAGTGGCAACTCTGCCTGTCCAGTACCAGAGACCTGCTTTTTATGTAGTTTTCCCACATTCATACAGCCTGGCTGTCAATCACACAGCAGGGTGGCTGTCCTGGCAAAGACAGTCCCCTCAGCCACTCAAACAGAAGTGCCACTTGGGTTACCAAGGGAACCCATGGCAGGGGTCCGAAGATCCCTCCCTCCCATCCTGCCTACCTAGACTTTCAGGCGCCTTATGGAGGGCTTCTGTGCAGAAGCCCGCGAAAAGATGGCAAACAAAGGAATCATCCCCGGTTTGGCGCGCAGAGTAAAACACGAGAAAGACTAACAAAAAGAAATGGCGAATAAACCCAGCCGGAGCCAGAATAAAATTTATTTGGTCAAGCGGGTTTATGTTCGAGGCTAATATAATCAGACCCTCCAGATTATAGCGATTTTGTGATCCCACAAAATGCCGTGTGTTAGGGAGAATTCTCTGTTTAGGCTGAATTTCCTAACCTAGTGAGTCCCCCAGCAGCTTTGCTGGATTTTTTGGGGTTTATTTTTTTCTCCTGCCAAGAGCGAGACTCTTTTACCCTCACTCTTGGACATGATTTGAGTGTGTTCCTTTGACTCTAGATGTGTTTAATGGGCTATGGGGTCTTTTACTCCATAGGGCTTCATGTGTTTTTGTGATGCGAGTTACACAGCACCCTCAGTGCAGTAACACAGGGGTGTCATAGTGACCCCCCAGTATAGACTCCATACCCTGGGACTGACTGTCTCCCAGGGCATGTAAAGTCACCATTGACTTTACTAGTCTTGAATTCTGAACAGAACCAGTACAACCGATCATATTGTGGATGTACTGGGTGGAGCAATACGATTGCCCCGGGGTCTGTTAGTCGAGGGGGGCACGTCTCCGTCCCCCCTGATCGAGTTTTGGCTGGTGGCAGTGGATACTACTTTTTATATTCAACCGCGAATATTTCTCTATGGGATTTTCCCAATGTTCGAGGCTACTATCTTTATTTATTTAATTACAATAGCCTCGAACATACCGCCTGTTTATTTAATTATTAATTCTCCGGTTGGTATTTTTTGGCAAAACTCGGTTCTAAAATGGCGTTTGTGTTCTCTTCTTTGACTCCAACCCAAGTCGAGCCCTTTGTTCCACTTTTTGGCGGGCTTCTCCACAGAAGCCCTCCAAAGTGGTGCCACTCTGTCTGGGGTACTTAGGAGGGGTGGAGGGGGATTTAGGCACCCTGGACTGAGTTGCCTAGGCAACTCAAGTCGCACTCCGTCCTGATTGGCCCAAGTGGTGAGCCGCCCGGCTCACCACTTGGCATGTTTGAGTGACAGCTAGGCTGAGTGAATGGGGGTTTTCTGCATAAAAGCAGGGCTTTGAGGACTGGAACTTCAGAAGTCGCCACAGGACCTAAGAATCCGACAAGGGAGAAGCTGAGCCGACCTGCCACGACGACACCACCTGTGGAGCCCAGCTGGACCGTCTCACCACTTTTCCCAACGACAGAGGAGATCTCCCGCCGGAGAGTCTTCTTCCTTTGACTGGTGAGGATAACAAGTTTCACCGTCTTTTCGCCTTCCCGACGCATCTCGTGGCCGCCTTGCCTGTGCCAAGCACCCCGGCAACCGGAATACCACGTTTTACCACGACCATGAAATAAAGGGTAATACCTTTAACCGGAAAACTCTGCAGATGGTTTCTTCCCTGGCAGTGCAACGACCTTCAGTTTTCCTCCAAGTCGAGATCTTCTCTTCCCCTGGACGACGCAGAGACTTGCAACCGCTTCCAGGAACAACTGCCACCGCTGGAGGATCCTTCCCACTTAAGGTACCATGTTCCGCCTGGCTTCCCTTGCCACCGACTGTACGGGGTAGATTTAGCCCCTGGCTTTCGAACCTGGGTTAGCCTGGGACACACTGGCTAAACTTTTCTGAGCCTCTCTAAACTCTTTTCGAACTCTCTGCAAGACTTCCAAAGCCTAGTGTAACTGTGATCTTGGGCGCATTTGTGCTCTGCTCTCTCTAAGAGTGGGCCCAGCCTATGGACTTTGGCTCACAAGTGACTTTTGCTCTTCTGCCTTGCTAATAGTGTTCCTAAATCTTAGAGTGGTGTATCTTTCCATATTCTGTCTTTTTCCCTCCCTTCTTCATGAACTTATTGGAGTGCCATCTATAGTTAAGCGCTCACCTCTGTCTGGAAATAAGTGGTGTTAACTAAGACTTATCTGATATGGAATAAGGGTTGTATATATTATAATAGTAACTGTGTTTAGAGTGTTTTACAATAAGAGTGCTGGAGTGTTTCAAACAGTGTGTTTTTAAATAAATTATATACTTTGATACCAAAGCTCTGGTCAGGGTTTGCTTGTATTATTGTATCCGAGTGCCTATGGTGTATACTTTGCATACTGCCTAACTCTTCTTGAGGGAAGTCTGACTGCTCAGCCACAGCTACCGGGTACATCTGGGTGGTACAGACTGCTACCAAGTGGGTTTACTGCTAATACCTGTAGTCCTAAATCTTTTGCAGTGTTCCCAAAGGGAACTGCACAGGTTTCTGCCTAACACCGTGAAAACGGCCATTTTGCGCAAAATGCAGCGAAAATGGCCGTTTTGTGCAAAGACAGCATCTTTTAAAAAAAAAGTGAAGTAATTGCAAAAATTACTCTTTCAAAAACAAAATAAAAAAAATACTCAGGCTGCCAGGTTCTCAACTTTTTTTTTTAATTTTCTTTTTTTTTTACACAAGAAATTAAATGCGCCAACACATTTCATTACTTGCGCCCCAAAAAAGTGCAGCCCAATCCACAAGGGACACATGAATTTGTCACATTTTATATGCGTGCCCATTCAGATGGCCTTTTTCACCTCCTTGATCAAATAAAGTGGTGTTTCTGCCAATTTAAAAGCGCATCCCTCTTTTCCAAGCAAGATGCACTTTTAAATGTGCAGAAATTGTAGGCAACCCTATGCGCACGGGATGTGGGGCTGCCACTGCATGAGAGGGTCTTTCCTGACCCTGTCATGCATTTCTTTTAAGGCAAGAACCGCTGCTGTGTCGCTTGCATTTCTGTTCCTCAAACAGGATAAAAATGCATCTTTTGGGTCGCATTTTACAGTGGCACCTCCCTGGAGGGCTTGTCCCTGGGACAGGCGCTGGGAGCTTGCAGAACACTGTCGGGAGAGCGATTCTATTCAAGGTACTGCCCATTTTGATGACAAAAATCGATCGAATGGTACAATTTGACCTATTTCTGCCAGTACTATTCGATCGATTTTTATAAATGCCGAACATGTGTTGCGGGGTTGTCACCCGCTCCCCATGTTCAGTATTTTTGGTCTAGGGTGGTTGCAGGTGTTTTCCCCTTTTTCCTCAAAATTGGAGGTGGGGACAGAAAAAAAAAGAAAACAAAAAAGGGTTGCAGGGGAAGCAGCAGCGACAAAGCAGTTAAGTAGCGGAGGGGCTGGGGCGGTGGTGAAAGGTACATTTTGGGTTGTTTGGCTGAAGTGCAAATCAATTCGCAGCAATATTGACTACGGTCAATTCCGCTGCAAATAATCACACTTCGGTCAAAACCCAGAACACCATTCAAGGCAGCTGGCCAGCACACAATTTGCGCTACAGCTCAAACCGGTGGAAATGCGCCAGTCACCTTTGAGAATAAGATGACCTGCTCATTTCCAAAAATGGGTTGTCTAAAAATAGTATATCCTCTGTTCTTTTTTTAAATGCCCCATTTCTTGAGGATCTGGGTCAAGATCTACATTTAAAAAAAATGGTTACACTATGAGAGAGAGGGAGAGTGATGGGTGAGATGTGAAGTGGTGGGCCAGAAATCTGAGAGCGAGCAGAGGTACATAAAGTAGAGGGAGCCTGTGGTCAGAGAGCCAGAATGAGAGAGGAAGAGGTTGGCCAGAAAGAGGCAGTGAGCTGCAGATTGGGAAAAAGGATGAGGGAAGAGTGCGATAGAATGCGAGAAAGGATGCAAGATGCAGAAGCAGCACAAAAGAATGAAGGACTGTATATTGCGGGAGGAATTGTAGAGTGTAAGGTGTGGGTTGGGAGTATGATTTGGAGTGTGGCTGGGGCTGGGCAGTGCAAATTGTGACTTGACAGTGTGACATAGCACGTGAGTATTTGTATGACAGAGTGAGAGGTTAAGGAATGCAAGTTGTGTTGGGGAGTTGGTGAGAGGTGTGTGGGTATTTGGGGGATTGGAGAACATAGAAGGGGAATTTTTTCAGCATTACAACTGATAATGATCAATTTAGTTAATGCTATTAAATATGCATGCAAATTAAACCAAAAATGTAGCCAAATCAAACACTGTTCTGCCAAGCCAGAGACATCGGGGACTCTTCCCATTAAATTAATACAAAAGATACATAATAATGATACCCTGGCTGTCTTGTAGCCTTGCACTCTGCTGATTTCCTGCAATGTGGTGATCTTACATCCTCCAGTTAATATAAAATGTCCCGCAAAAATGCTGCAATAAAGGTTTGTGCCGCAAAATTTCATGCCGCTAAATTTGCCATTTCATGCCGCAAAGTCCTGGAAGGTCTGTATAATAGCCTGAACCAATACCATGGTTATACAAGAGAACCGCGGTAGAAAAGTTGGTATCAGGTAATATCGCCACATATATGGTCACCGTAAATAATATCGCCCGGAAAATGTCGTGGCAATATTATTTGAGTGACCATATATATGGTGACAGGGGCAAATAAAAAAAATTTAAAATAAATAAATAAAATTTGGGGGTTGCGGGGGTGTCCCCCACATGTTCCATGCAATAATGTCGCCACAAAAAACGACCATTTTTCTGCGATATTTTTGTATGGCGATATTTTTGTGGCGACATTATTACATGGAACCGAAAAGTTAGGGTAGTTACCACTACCACCAGCCAAGTCTTAGTGTAAAGGGAGCGAAACAATGCTCCAGGAGACAGACAAAAAGGGATAAGAATTAACCCTTTCCAATACTCCAAGTAAGATGGGGTGTACTGGGTCTGTGGTTTAAAGTGACTAAAATAAAGTTAATGGCAACTTTACCTTTTCTGGGGGACCGTAGTCAGCCCCAGAAAATGGAGTCAGGGGGAAGTCTCAAAGACAACGCTGTGTCACTGCACTGAAGGTGCTGTGTAACACATGAAAAATATGAGGCCATGGAGTAGGTAAGGCTCCAGTGCCCAAGAACACACAAAGTGAAAACACACACAGCAAATCACATGTAAGGGTGGGAAAAAGGTTCACACTCTTACCAGGTGAAAAAAAGAAACCATAGAAATCCAGCAAAGCTTCCGAGGGACTCATTAGGTAAGGGAAATCAGCCATTTATGAGAAGCCTCCCTAACAGTGAGTTTATTGCGGTGTGCCTCGGCGAGTGCTGCTGGCATCCTTGGTCTACTTGTCTCAAATTCGTGGTCTCTCTTGTGCAGGGGGTCTGAGGGGCAGTGAGCGTGGGAGATTTTATTGCGGTGTGTCACAGCGAAGGCTGCTGGCTTCACTGGTGTAGTTGTCAGGTACGAATGTTGTGCAAGGGGTGATGTCAGGTGAGCCGCTGCAAAAGCTGCTGGCCACTGTGTTGTAGTTGGTGTAAGGGATGTTCGGTTGTGTAGTTTCGTGGAGTAAGGTTTCAGGGAGATATAGGAAAAAGCCAGGATTTTACGGCCTTTCTGAATTTCAGGTCAGTGTTGCAAATGTGTAGTGGTAGGGAGTTCCAGATGATTGGTGCTTGGACAGAGAAGAAGCAACCGCACAGTCCGGAGGAGTTGTGAGGTGGGCTCACTAGGCAAAATGCTGTGCGAGATCTGAGATTCCTAAAGGGTTGGCAGGGAACAATTTTGTCTCGGAGGAATTGCGGTCCGGTTTTGTGGATGGCGCAGTGGGTGATGCACATGGCTTTAAAAGTAGTCGACCAATCGGGAGACAATGGAGGACTCTTAGAGTAGGGCTGATGCGTTCTCTAGCGGGTAGGTAAAAAAAAACAGGCGTGTTGCCGCGTTTTGGATTCTTTGGAGTTTCCTTAGTTGAGACGCTGGGGGACCTAGGTAGAGGCAGTTTGCGTAGTCTAGGCGGGACAGGATGATGGGGTTGATGGTTGAAAAACGCTGGGGATAGGTAAGGGAAAATACGCCCGAGAGTCCATAGAAGGAAGAAGCAGATTTTGGATACAGTGGTGGTGTGTTCGGAGAGAGATAAGTCCGAGTCCAATGTGCACCCAGGGTTTACCATGTTAGAGATTGCAGGTGCTAGTCCTAGTGGTTTGGCCCACTGGATTGGTTCGGGGAGGAGGGCTGTTTTCCTGCAAACTAGGATTTCAGTTTTCCCAGGGTTGAGGGCAAGGTGGTTGGTCGTCATCCAGTGGTCAATATGAAAGAGGCAAGACTCCAGTTCCGGGTGGCAGAGCCTTGACATTTTGGGATTTTGAGGATGATCTGGGTGTCGTTTGCATAGCTGTAGCAGGTAAGATTTACAAGCAGATGATCGCGGGAAGGGGTTTTAGGTAGACGTTGAAGATTAGGGTTGATAGGAACGCCCCTTGTGGGGCACCTTTACTTACTGGTCGTGCTGTTGATGTGAACTGGTGGATGTGCATGATTTGTTCGATTTGACATAAAGGAGGAGATCCATGAGAGGGCCATGCTTCTGATTCCTAGTGTTTGTACATTGTCTAGTAAGATAGTGTGATCGATATCAAAAGGCTGCTGAGAGGACCAGCAGGATGAGAACAGCACAGCCTTCTGCGTCAGCTGTTCTTTTTAGGTAATCCCAGATGCAGACTAGGGAAAATTCTGTTCACCTTAGTGGTCTGAAGCCTGATTCTGCCGGGTCTAGGAGGTTGTTGGCTTCAGCAAAATGGCCAAGCTGTTTCTATGCTGCCCGGTCCATGAGTTTGGCGATGAAACGTGTTGGAGATGGGCTGGTAGTTCTGGGGGAAGAGTGGGTCTAGTGTCGGCTTAGGGATAATTGACTCTTGGTAAGAAATGGTTTGCTTTGTGAATGTGGCAAACTGAAGGGCAAGTGAGTTTGCCCGACTAGTAGCTTGTAACTTGACATTTTTACCCCTGGGCCTTTAATCAGCAAATTGATCAAAGCCTCCTTTAGAGATTGCTCAGATCCAAATATGAGCTAAACAAGCCAGTGTGGGATCCAAGATGGCCCCCATATTGGCAACACCGTGAGAAGGTGCTCACCAAACCCCTAGCACCTCAAAAGTAGAAAGGAATGGCTAAATCCCCTCCCAAGGGAAGATTTGGCACTCATTACTAAGTGTAGGTAGAACCCTACCTCTGGAGTCAAAGTCAGAGGCCAGAAGCAGCAAGAGCCACGACGAGCGGTGAGCTGTCACAAAGAGCAGGCTGGCTGGTGAACTGCGGTGGAGCGGCGGCCGTAGTGTGAATGATCAGGGAGTCGGCAAGTGAGCAGCGGGAGACCATCACTGACAGCCGCCAGGCCCCAGGCCCCCGGAAGGAGGACTCTCAGCAGCCCAAGGGACATAGCCGGTGACGTTGAGGCAGTGAAGACAAGAGTGGGGCGAGTGTGCCAGCTGGAGCAGCCCGCAGATTAGGAGGAGCTGGTCCGGGAGGTGCATCGAGGAGCAGGGAGAAGGGCGAGTCCCCTGCCAGACGTGCAGCGGTGAGAGGTGAATTCAGCAGGCAGAAGTGCAGCGGTCCTTGCCAGGAAGTCGCAGGAACGTGACCACGAGAAGCCGGGCTGACCGGGAGAGGGAAGGTGAGCCGCAGGAAGGCAATCCAAGAGGAGGAAGAGCCGAGAGACAGGACAAGGAGCCTCAACAAGAAATACAGTGAGCCGTGGCCCAGCTTCCCCCCTGCTAACACAGTCAACCCCTCACTCCCTCAACTCAGCTGGGGTCCGGAAGACATATCTGAAGCAGCAAACCTAGTGGGGAGAGGGGGCACAGCACTTCTCCCCAACAGGATCTGCACCCCTAATATCATAAGCAGACCTGCTGAGCAGAGGCCAGACAGAGATGCTGAAGGGCCAAAAGGGAACTTGGAAAAAAAAGGGGACAATAAGGCAATAGCTGATCCCATCAGCATAACCATAACTAGGCAGCAGAAGCTGCGTGAGGGAAGCTGAATGACCAAACTGTACTGGTCAAAGAAGGGGGAAGGCCTAGAAGAGCAGGCCCAATGAGCCCCCTCCCCCACCCTGCTCAAGACCTCGCCAACAGGGCCTACATCAGGGGGAAATGAACTGTGGTGTGACCCAGTAGAGGCTGAGGGACAAAGGAGAAAAACCACTGGCAGCAGCTAAGTAGCTACCCACCCGGGAATTGAGTGGGAGGCATAAACCCAGGAGGCCTCAATCGGCAAAAGAGGACAAGTAGAAGAAGCATGAACCCCCCCTGGAAAAGCTACTCCCTCAACACTGGTTCAAAAAGACAAGCCAAAAGCATAAGAGGGGAGGTGTCAAAGCAAGAGCTGCAAAGAAAAGGGAAGCGACGAACTAGAATCGGCAAAAGGTGATGGGCGAGATCCAGACCAGCAAAACAGGCACCCAAGTAAAAGTGAGATGTCAAAAAGCAGACGGAAAGAGGCCCAGACCCCGGCGAAAGCTGTGAGGGGATGATCCAGAGAATGTGGAGGTAAGAAGGCAGAGCCACGACAGACAGCAACCTATGAGCAGACAGGAGCGAAGAGGAGACCCACCACGAGGAGGTCCAAGAGGAAAAAGGGGTCACACAAAAATTCATGGAGCAGTGCTTCCAGAATTTCCGGGACATAATGGCGAGCATGATGCAAACACAATTAGACAAAATGAAAGCGGACAAGACAGGAGCTAAGGGAGGAAGTGAGGACTGAGCTACACACGCTGGAAGCAAGAGTGGACACGAATGAAAAGACCCTGCAGGAGCTGGCGAATGACAACCGCAAGGTGGAAGACATGATGTAACACCTTGCCAGGGCCACGTATAATTTGGAGATCCCAACCGAAGATCTAGAAAACAGGTCAAGGAGGGAAAATATCAGGGTCAAGGCAATCCCTGAAACAGTGGCCGACAGGGACCTACGACAAGCAGTAAAACAGATTTTGGCGACCCTGATAGGAATACCAGATCCCGATTAATTCCTCGTGGTTAGGGTACATAGAGAAGGGCCAAAGCGGTCAGAATCGGGTTCAAGAGATGTCCTGGTGGCTATGCACGAGTACTCCCAAAGAGAATATTTTGGCAGTAGCTAGAAGATCCGACGACCTCAAAATCAACAGAGCCATCTCTCCTAAATTACGCGGACTAAAAGGTGGATGCGCACGATAGTACAAGACCAAACCGAGGTATCAGATATAAGTGGACCTTCCCGTTCAGACTCCTGCTTGAAGTGGACTATAGGCAGAGAAGAATCACCTGGGTGGGAGGAGGGGAGGACATGCTACCACTGAAGTGGAACAGGAACGTAGCGAAACCCGAGGAACAGAAAGGGACTACCAAAAAGGAAGGCATGGGAATTAACAACTCATCAGTCAAAGAGGAAAGCAAGAAGAACAAGGGGACCGTAAGGCCCGAGAATCCCAAGGAACAACCCACCACGAGAATCTGAGCCTGTGGATAGGAGCATCAATACCTAATACCACCCACGGCTCCAAGAGAAGAGAAATAGCACCTGGGGAGGGGTAACACCACAAGACGTGGGAGGATTGGGAATGGGGAGGCAAATCTTTTTTTCAGCTCATGGGTCAGGGAGGAGCTGCTAAGGAGAAGGGGTTTGGGGGGGTGGAATAGGGTTGTGGTAGGAGGGGGGGGGGGTCGGAAGGGGACAGGGGTCGGTGGGAGAGCAGGTCCGGAGCTGAACACGCCTGTCAGCCAAGGCGAGCTTGCAGAATACCCGCAGGCAATGGCTAAAGAAAGGTTGTTCAAAATTATTTCCCTAAATATTCAAGGGCTCAACTAACTAAGATGAAAATAATTGGACAACTTTCTGGCAAGGGAGAAGCCAGACTTAATTGCATTACAGGAAACACATACAAGGGACAGACAGACCGAGAATAAAGGGATACGATCGAATAAAACAGTCAAACAACCAAGGGAAGAAAGGGGGCACCCTTATAGCAATAAAAAATGGCTTGGATCTCAGACTAGGGTAAAGCAGAGACCAGCGGCAGGTACATAGCATTCGTTCTCCAGGGAGGAGGGGAGACTAAAACCATAGCCTCACTCCCAACACAGGAGAGGACCGCTGCATTCAAACCGTGCAAAAACAAGAAGTGTTCGCAAAGGGTATTACAATACTTGTAGGTGACTTTAACCTAGCTTGGGACTGTTGGGAAGGAGCCTAGTGCTTTTCTTCATTCCCAAGTGCTTTAGAATTAGGCAAGACTTCTGTTAACTGTTTTCCAAGCACCACAAGAGTCCAGGGGGGAGGAGGGTCACTAAATTAAGATAGGTAGGATTTAAATATAAGGCACAAATAGTTATTTAGCTGAATATATTTGTAAAACTGTTAAAGGGTAGTTCGCTTTTCTGAAAGCACGGTAAAGAGCAGAATCCTCTGTGCCAAAAAGAATGCAGCCTGTGCTAAAAGTAGACTACAGGAAGGTTGGCAGATTACAAGGGGTAAATCAGCATCTGTTCCCTGTCCATCACAAGTCAATGGAGACTACAAAAGTTTCAATGCATGACAGTACTATGGGATTTTTTTTTTTTTTAGAAATTACTGGACCAGCTGAAATATAATTATATTGAGTGAAGTGGAGAGTATGGCGGGAAGATGTGTTTATGTATGAATGTTTATAACATAGAAAATGATGCTAAAGAAGAGCTACAATATATTCCTACAAAGGCAGCATTAGGTTAAGTAACGTGTAACCTGGCCATGCAACACTGGAGACTGCAGCATCCCATTTAACGAAGAGCAACAGTTTTGGATGATCGCTGCCGGAATTCAGCGACCACGCTGAAGAGTATATAAGGTGCCTGCTTGCCATTAGTCTGCAGGAGCAGCCACGGAAGACAGAATGCTAGTTTTGGGGGGGAGGAGGGGAGAGTGCAGGGGGGGCAGAGTACTACCTAATTTTCTATAAAGATTAAAGTTTGTTATCCTTGCAAAATAGGCTCATGGCCTGAATTCCCTAATGTGATCATGATTATGGGTCCCCTGTCTTTAGGGGGTACCCCTGTAAAATGGCGTTCCCTTTCAGTGGTGACCCCCGACGTGATACCTAGTTTCTTGCCCCCGTACTTTGCGAAGCCCCAGGCAGGTCATCCGCACCCATCTGGAGTGACCAGATTCCTAAAATCAAAAACCCATGTATCCTGGCCGACTTTCGTAGAAGCCAATTAAAAAAAAAAAAAAAAAACATTCTGCTCACTGAAGCAGGGCGTGGCTCCAGACAGGCCAGCATGGGGACTTCGTAAACGGAGGAAAAACACAAGTGAACAACGCCCACGTGAGTATACTCTTGCAAGTGATAACAAAATGAGACATGTATATATGATATGGTGATGCGTATGTATGATATGGTGATGTGAACAAAATATTTGGTCATAAGAATGACACTATGGTGAAATGAATGATGCACAAGGTCAACAGAATAGATGGAATAGGACTTGGCGATGTATTACGGCATAGGACATTGGTGATGTAGTATTGGTGATAGATCAGGACTCCCATAACAAATAAGCCAGAAAAAATGTCCATCTTTGTAGCAGAAAAATATGAAGGGAACATGTCCCAAATAAGAGAATAGATTCTCGATCTCTGGCAATTAAGATCTGAAAGGTGAAAAAGAGATCCAATGTAAGGGGATATACTCCGTAAAGCCTAAACCTACAGTAAGGAACAAGTTACTTACCTGTAACTGTTGTTCTCCAGCATGGGTCTGGCATGGATTCACATGCTCATGAATATTCCCCGTCGTCAGGCTGGGAATCCTCGGTAAAGAAAAAACCAGTATCAGTTTCGTTTCTGATCTGTCTTTCGTAGTAATAACCAATCACTGGTCTCTGCGTCATACTGACCACAGCCAATGACTGCCCTCTACCTAAGCACCGCCTCTGGCAGCCATCTTCAGATTTGGAAGCACGTGAAGTGGCAGTATGACCAAGTGAAGAGCCGCAGAGGGGTAGGCGGGAGGGTTCGCATGTGAATCCATGCCAGACCCATGCTGGAGAACAACAGTTACAGGTAAGTAACTTGTTCCTTCTCCAGCATGGGGTCTGGCATGGATTCACATGCTCATGAATAAAGAATACATAGCAGTACCCACATGCACAACCACGGGAGGTGGCAAAGGCTCAACATTAAGCATCACATCAAACTCAACATTAAGCAATCTTACCTCCTCACCAGGCTCACCTCAGGCGAACAGGTTGCGCAGCACTGCTTGGCCGACCCTGGACTCCTCCCTGGAATCCCGATCGACGCAGTAGAATTTCGTGAAGGTGTGCGTCGACCTCCACGTAGCAGCCCTGCAAATGTCCAGCAGGGGCACACCAGATAGGAACGCCGTGGTAGCTGCGATCGCTCTGGTGGAATGTGCTCTCGGACGGCCAGGCAGCGGTCGGTTTGCCAACCGGTGACAGTACATGATACAGCCTGAGAGCCACCTGGAAATGGAAGCCTTCAAGAGAGCCTTCCCCTGATTGACAGGTCCAAAGTTCACAAAGAGTTGTGACGTCTTCCGAAAACACTTCGTGCGATCCACGTAGAACTTCAGCGCTCTAGCCACATCCAGCGAGTGCAAAGTCCTCTCAGCCGGCGACGAAGGCGACGGGAAAAACACAGGCAACACCAAGGGTTCGTTGAGATGGAAGTCCGACGGCACCTTGGGCATGAAGGAGGGGTGCGTCCTGAGCACCACCCTCGTGTCGTGAAAAGTCAAGTACGGGGCCTTGCAGGAAAGGGCCTGGATCTCTCCCACCCGTCGTGCGGAGGTGATGGCCACAAGAAACGCTGTTTTCCACGACAGGAACTTCAACAGGGCCGAGTGCAGAGGCTCGAACGGAGGTCCCATGAGCTTGGTCAGCACCACGTTGAGCTCCCACGCCGGGGCCGGAGCCTTCACCGGCGGGAACGATCTGAACAGTCCCTTCATGAACTCTTTCACCAGACGATGAGACCACAAGGACGTCCGCCCCGTGGTTCTAGTGTATCGGGAGATCGCAGCAAGATGAATCTTGATGGACGCGTGTGCCAGTCCAGCTTTGGCCAGCGTCAACAGGTACGGCAGTACTTGGGGAGCCGTAATCCTTAGAGGGTTAATCTTCTGTGCGTGGCACCAGACAGAGAACCTCTTCCATTTGTGTCCATAGCATTTAAGAGTCGAGGACGCCCTGGCCTTTGCAAGAACCTCTCTGCAGTCGGCCGGTATGTCGTATCCTCCAAATTCTAGCGCTGCAGGAGCCAGGCCTGCAAGTTCAGCGACTTCGGGTCGTGGTGGAGGATGGCGCCTCCTTCCCTGGAGAGCAGATCCGCGTCCACTTGCTCCTTGGCTGGGGAAACCTGCTGGCGAACCTCCGGCACTTGGAGTTCGTCGCCGTCGCGAACAGGTCGATCTGGGGTGTGCCCCACCGTCGGAAGAGGCGATCCACTAGATCCTGCCGTAGTTCCCACTCGTGGCACGAGCGCAGCTCCCTGCTGAGTGAGTCGGCGATGGTGTTTTTTATCCCTGCCAGATGAAACGGCACCAGAAACATCCTTTGGGCGACGGCCCAATGCCACAGGTCCTGCGCCTCCTTGGACAGTGCTGGGGACCTGGTTCCGCCCTGTTTCCTGATGTAAAACATGGTGGTGGTGTTGTCGGTGAAGATTCTCACCACCTTGCCCTTGAGGGACGGAAGGAAGGACCTGAGGGCCCAGAACACTGCACGGAGCTCCAGGACGTTGATATGGAGGGACTTCTCTGTCGGGAGCCAAAGGCCTCTCGCATGCAGATTTTCGGTGTGCGCTCCCCACCCTTCCAGGGAGGCATCCGTGGTCACTGTCTCCTGGTGGTCTGGGGTCTGGAAGTCCATGCCCGCCGTCAGATGCGCGCGGGTGCCCCACCACCGGACCGCTCGGCGGAAACTCTCGTAGAGTGTGATCCTCTCCTCGAAGCCGCCCGTCGTTTGGATCCAGCGCGCGTCCAGGAACTCCTGCAACGGGCGCATCCGGAGCCTGCACATGGGAATGAGGTAGATGCAAGAAGACATCATTCCGAGGAGGGACTTGATGGACCTCACCTTGGCCGCGTCGGAAACCAACATCCGCTGTACCTTGCCCAGGATGGACCTGGTCCTTTCCTCCGACGGGGAGGCCAGAAGGGACACTGTGTCGAGCTTCGCTCCCAGAAACAGTGCGTTTTGCGCGGGTACCAGGTGGGACTTGGCGTAGTTCACAGAGAATCCCAGGTCCGTGAGAAGTTGGACGGTCCTTGCCGTGTGCTCCACGGCGAGCTCCCTCGTCTTGGCTCGGATGAGCCAGTCGTCCAGGTAGGGGTAGACGTGGATCCCCTCGCGGCGCAGCTGCGCTGCCACCGGTGCAAGGCACTTGGTGAATACCCTGGGTGCCGACCGTAGTCCGAAGGGGAGGGCTTTGAACTGGTAGTGACGCCCTTGGACCACAAACCTGAGGATTTTCGGTGCCCCTTTAGGATGGGAATATGGAAGTAGGCATCCTCCAAATCCAGCGACGACAGAAGTCTCCTTCCTCCAGCTGACCCAGGACGTGCTGGAGGGTGACCATCCGGAACTTCTGCGCCTTGATGAACTTGTTCAGACGTCGCAGGTCTAGGATGGGGCGCCATCCTCCCGTCTTCTTCACGAGGAAGTATCTCGAGTAAACTCTGGAGCCCCGAAGCCTCTTTGGGACGAGTTCGATGGCGCCCTTCCTGAGCATCGCCTTTACCTCCAGGCGAAGCTGAGGGACGTGAAGCTCTTTCCTGGCCACGGGGGGGGGGGGTCGTGCGGGCACCTTCTTTGAAACTCTGTCACGCCGCGCGCTCGCGGGCGTCGGCGCCACTTACCTGGGTCCCTGGTCCACGGCCACAGCAGTCTCCTCCTTCATGGAGGCTATACCCGCGGTGGCGACTCTCTTCACGCCGACCCGCGGTTCGGATGGGCGCCGTGGACGCCGCCATCTTGCGAGGATCTGCGCATGCGCGGATCGTCAGTATTCGACGTCCCGCGCATGCGCAGCATCGGAACATGCGTTCCAAGCCTCGTTTTGACCCCGGACCATAAATAGGCATCGCATACACAGGGACAACGCGTCTCAAAGCGGTTGTTACTGTGTATGCGCTGCTGGAGCCCTGGTGCTAGGTTTTCAGTCCTCCAGTTTCCAGGTCTACCTTTCCTGCTCAGTCCTGCCTCTACTCTTTACTCCTTCTTACTGGTCCTCCTACCCTTTCTTCCCTTATCTTCGTTACTAGCCAGTCCCTGGTTCAGGGTGGAGGAGGTTTCGTCTGGGTTCCTAGTAGTAGTGGGGACCCCTGTCAGTACTGCTTCTTCTTGCAGTTTGCCTTCCTTTGCCTGTCTTGTGCCCTGCCGGTACCTGTGCCTTACTGCCTTGGAAGTTCCTGAGTTCCTCTCCGTTTTCTTCGGTGATTTCATCAAGCCTTCTCAGCCAGTGGAAACACTGTCCCGACGTCACGCTAATCCTGAGAAGTGCCACCCGTGGCGTTGGGAGTTGGTTCAGTGCCATCCTGTCATATACCGTCAGGAGGGGATTGGGCTAATTCCTCGCGTTACTCTTTCATCGGCTATCAAGACTTCGACAGACTGGCAACCTCAACTCCACGGTCTACAGGAAAAAGAGGTAAACCACGATCCCGTGAAGATTCGTTTAACAAACTCGAGCGCGTGGCCCCGGGCTAAGGCGTCCAGCACCCAACGGTCGGTGGAGATGGACTCCCACACGCTGACGAAGCTCGCCAGCCGGCCTCCCACCGGGGTGCTTCGGTGGGGGCCCGACCCCACGGCCGGTTCAATCCTGTTTCGACGAGGCTTTGCCGCCTTGACCTCCTTGGCGACGACGGCGGGGTCCGCCAGACTTGCCTCGTCCTCTGTAGGCCTCCTGAGACGACGAGCGGGCCGTTTGACGGTAGGTGGAGAAACCGCCGCCGGAACCTTTGGAGGCGCCCTTGCCTCCGCTGCTCCGAAAGGGCGTCCGTCGTTGCTGCAGAACCCCAAGGGCCCGGGCCGTCTCAGTGTCCGCTTTAATGGCCTGAAGGGAATCGTCCACTGTTTTCCCAAACAGGTTGTTCCCATCGAAGGGCATGTCCAGGACTCTGGTCTGTACGTCTTGACGGAAGTCCGTAGCCTTGAGCCATCCACGCCGCCTAAGGCACACGCCGTTGCCCAACTGGCGAAACCCAGTGTCGGCGATGTCCGTCGCAATAGTGATGGCGTGGTCCGACGCCACCTCACCTTCCTGTAGGATCTCCAGGGCATCCGCCCTCTTGTCGTCCGGTAGGAAGTCCAGCAGGGGAGCCAGTTTGTACCATAGATCCCTGTCGTAGCGGGCCACGATAGCCAAGGCGTTGGCCGCTTTAATCGTCGTCGCTGCAGACGAGATGACCCTGCGTCCCATAGCGTCCAATTTCTTTCCCTCGCCGTCCGGTGGGGAAATCGATGTGGAGGCCGCACCCCCCCCCCCGCTTTCTTCCTGGCCGCCGCGGAGACGACGGAGTCCGGGGTAGGCTGCGCCCGGAGGCACAGGGGGGCCGCGTCCGGGACCCGGTACTTCTTCTCGTACCGGTCTCTAGCTGGCGTCGTGGAAGGGTTCTTGAGGAGGGCGAGGCCCTCATCCCAAATGTCGTCCAGTAGAGGCACCGCGAGGACCGTCTTCCTCTTGGCCTCGCGCCGATGATAAAGGAATCCTTCCTTTTTCTTCTCCTCAGGGCAGAGTTGGAAAAGCTCGGATGCCCTGGCGATCATGGAGTGGAACGATCCAATCTCGTCGGGCGGAGAAGCCCTGGTGGGAGGTGACGACGGTAGATCCTCGTCGTATACCTCGTCGTCCGTACCCGTCGCTGCCGTGTCAGTCCCCGTATCATCCCCTCGGGTGGACGGGGAGGAGGGCTGGACGGGGTGCGACGGCTGAAAAGGAGGTGGAGGGTGAATCCTTCTTTTCTTGGGTGGGGGAACACCAGAAGGTCCCGGTTCAGGATCCCCCGACGGGAGAGGTTCCTCCGTCGGCAACGGTAGTCTCGTCCTTATCTCTGAGCATAAGGACTGTATAGCCAACAAAATGGCCGCCGAGTTGTCTTGCAGCGCTGGCAGAGGGGAATCCGACGGGCGATCAGGGGCCCCGTCGGCACCCTCGACGATGTCGTCGTCACCTGCGTCGGGATCCATCCCGACGGGCCGGTCGTCTTCCACGCCAAGGCCGTGGCTTAAGACCTCGATCAGCTCTTCCTCCGAGGTTGAAGCCGAATCTACGACGACGCCCTGCCCCACCTTTTTCTTCCCCACCGGGGATTTCACGGGGGTCCTATCGATGGGCACAAAAGAGGACTCCCTCCGAGGTGGCAGGGAGACTCTGAGCCCCGAAGTCGCCACCACTGGTGTAGCCTCCACAGGCTGAGCCAGGGCCGCCGCGACAGTTTCGATAGAGGGCTTGGCCTGATGGATTAAGGCCTTCACCACCTTAGGTGCGCTCACCGCCTTATCCTTGAGGGGGGGACACTGCCTCGCTCCCCCTCCGATGGGGCCTTCGAGCTCGACCGGGGCCTCTCCAGGAGCTTCGCCGGGTGCTCGCCCTTCCTCTTACCCGACCCAGAGCGTTGGCTCGTGGTTGAAGGTGCCGGGGAGGGTGCGCCCTGCCTGGCGCCCGTAGAGCCCGACCGTTCGGCGCTCCCGGTGCCAGCGGACTCGCGGTGCTTGGCCTTGTGTTGGACCCCCGTCGCCGGGGCGTCCTCAAAGGTCTTAGAAGACCGCTCGGATTTCTTCCTCTTCTCGCCTGACGGGCTCTTCCCTTCCAGCCAGTTGGCGAGACGTTGATGGCGGTCCTTCATGGTCCGCTCCGACATATTGCCGCAAAACGCACAGTCCTTCTCCACGTGCGTCTTGTCCTCATGTAAGCAGTAGAGACAAAAGGAGTGTTTGTCCTCCTTAAAGACGTTCTGCAGCTGGCATCCAGGGCAGACCCTGAACAGCTTGCCGGGCGTCGAGCTTCCCTTCTCCTGGGCCATGTCCGGGCCTGAGAAGCTTCTGGAGTCCTCCAAAAGCGTAGCTCGACGAAATCTTCACCCTTGAGGGGCGCAGACGAATCCGACACGGGTCCCCGTTGATCGGATGGAGAGTCGGTGGAGCTTGAGGCTCTTTTGACCGAAAAAAACGAAGTTTTTGAGAAAAAACGTGAAAAAATAGCACTAACGCTCGTAGCAATAGCACGAGGATCCCAACACATGAACGTGCGGTAAAAATCTGAAGATGGCTGCCAGAGGCGGTGCTTAGGTAGAGGGCAGTCATTGGCTGTGGTCAGTATGACGCAGAGACCAGTGATTGGTTATTACTACGAAAGACAGATCAGAAACGAAACTGATACTGGTTTTTTCTTTACCGAGGATTCCCAGCCTAACGACGGGGAATATTCATGAGCATGTGAATCCATGCCAGACCCCATGCTGGAGAAGGTATACAAACCCAGTCTATAAGCCTACAGAGGTAGAGAGTGTGTCAACAGGATTAGCAGGATTAGCAACTAGGGTGGGGGGGACTCAAGAGCTTTTGTACCTCCATATAACCCATTCAAAAGCTCTAATCTGCCCGTAGCATTAGTGTACCCAGAGGGTCCACAAGTAGACATACAAGTTAAGAGCATTGTGGGAAAGGGTAGTCTGGTTACAAGAACCTGAAGAGGCATCACCAGAAATAAGGGTAGCGGTACAGAAAACAGGGGATTGGAAGTCAGGAGATTTCTTGTTTATGTTTAACCCTGGGGCAATAAGAAATGTTTGTGTTGAAAAAGATGATGGGCAGAGGGTATGGACGGTCCTGGGACAAGAAGTACAAGGGATAATGGAGGGGGAAGATCAAGGTGGTAGAAATAATGAAGAGGTAGGGCAAGAAGGAGATAAAGGAGAGGCGGTGGCGAGAAACCCGTCACTGCCACAAGAGGCAGTGAGGAGGGACAGACCAAGAAATAGACCTGATTTAATCAGGTTACTTCAAGATCAGAAGAATACTAAAGGGGTAGAAAACAAAAATAGATATACAGATGCCTCTAATACATAAAGTAGGGATAACGCAGTATGTGCCAGGGCCTTAAATGGACAATAATAATTTGATTAAAGCTCTCCCCCAGTTTATAGATGGCGCTAGTAAATTGATCTATGAATTTGAAAAACAACCAGCAGGGGTAGCCTTAGCACTAGGAGATTTTAAGAGTCTACTGGTCACCATAGCTGGGGAACAGGCTGGGGACATATGGGCAATGGCTGGGGTAAGTCTTGCAGATAAAGAACATGATGGAGCAGCCTTTGATGAGGTAAGGGGAAGGGTATGGGCTGCCCTATGAAGGATGTACCCAGATAACGGACTTGCATTCTTTGATGCAGTGCACAATGGGTGATGCGGACGACCCAGTTAGGTTTATTCTTAAGTTACAGGAAATGTGGAGACTTGAGACGGTACCATTTTTCTATTTTTTTGGTAAGAGGGGACTACCAAAAGAGTTCCAGAAGGCACTAGATAAAATTGTGGGAATTGAAGCCAAAGGGTGGGCAGAGATACAAAGTATAATAGTCCACAATTGTAAGAGAATCAAGGAGCGGGACATGGACAGTCCAGAAGCGGCAAACGGACGAGGCAAAACTAGTGGAAAAGAAACCAAATAAGGCTGTCGTTGAAGCACCAGTGAAGGCACTGGCTCCGGGGCAAAAGGACAGGAGATACTCAACAAATTGAGAATGTGACAACTGCTGCACTATGGGGTGAAGGACAGGGACAATAGGGTGGGGGGGGCAGTATCCCAACCCACAGTGGCAGTATGAAGGAGCACCAAGGGGAAGAGGAGGATTTAAAGGAATAATAGCAGGAGGCTTTGGGAGGATAGGGCCTCTGTCATGACCCTTGCCCCTGGCCCTCACTGGCAAGTCAGCCTTCCAGTGAGGGCCAGGTCAAAGGCCTTAAAACCTCATCCAAGACTCTCTTGGAGTGGCTCATAACCATCATGAAGTCCAACATTAGAATGGGACTATTTACCTGGGGGGGGGGGGTGCAGCCAACATGGAGGCACACACATAGCTCAGTTACAAGGAACTGAGCTATGCAGTCTAATCGTTTGGATGTGGCAGGCCTGGGACTACTTTACCTGGACTACTTTGGGTGTGGCAGGCCTGGGACTATTTTACCTGGACTACTTTACCTGAGACTATTTAAACTGCACCCAAACAGCAGAACATGCTTTGCGTTATTCTGCTGTGGGCAGCGTAACGCTCACTGTGTCCAGTTCTTTGATGCCAGTTTACCTGAAACCAAGGACCTGCAGAGAGAGAAAGAACATTACAAAACTTACCTGGAACAGTATCCTGTTCTCAATCCATCGCTGACTTCAGTTCCACTCACCTGAAGGTACGAACTCCATCATCCGGCACCGCATGCATCCTGGAATACCATAACCTGGAAAGAGGAGAAAGAAAGACAGCATTAGTAAGCGTTTACTCACGTTTCCTCGCGAATGAAGAAAGCCACTCAATTCTTACCTGGGTAGTCATCTCCTGGTCAGTATCATTGCTGGAACATTACGGCGCTCGGCGAGTAACATCGCAACCTGCAAGGAGAGAAAAGAAACAGGTTAGCAATATAAAAGGCGAAACAGCGCTGCGCGATGTGCGTAACTCACCGGACAGCATCGCGCACACCGCGTTTTCGCCTACCCATGCTCATCTTCAAACTGCATGACAACACCAAAATACCATGCTCATCTTCAAACTGCATGACACCAAAATACCTTTCCATACCTAAAAGGAAAGAAGCAAGACATTATTATTCGAACTAAGAGGAACATAAGAACTGCATATAAAGACTGTAAAGCAGGAAACCTACGGAGTCGCAGCAGGCCTGGATTCCCACAGCGGGGCTTGCACCAGTGACGTAACTTGGCTGCTGCTCGCCCCCCACATCTACGCGCCCCTGCCACAAGGAGGAGGACAGAGTATCCACATTCTATGATATTAAGACCCATCTTTAACCAGAGGCCTTACCAAGGGACCGGGAGAGGGTGCAAGAGTGCAAATCATCCAACCAGGGCTGGGTGGCATCCCCGTGGATACCAGGTGAGTGTAACAGCCTAGGAGAGGAGGATTGGGAACATCACAGTGCTGGTATTGCGGGAAATGGGGGCATTTCGCAAGGGAATGCAGGAATAGGCCTGAGGGAGAGATTTAATTATGGGCCATCACCTCCAGGGCAGGGATTCCAAGAGCCTCAAGGAAGGCGACAACAGCAATTTGGCGAGGGGGTCAAAATCAGTTCCCTTATGGGGCTGACGGGCAAGGGCAACATGGGCAACAACTACAGCCTGGTGAAGGAACACAGTTTAACAGAATGGTAGGGGGAACAGGCGCCAGATTTCAAGGACTTGCAATGACGGGGCAGCCTTTGTTCATTCCCCAGGACAAATACATATTCTGATTAGGACAGCCCACAGAAAGCGCTTGCATGTCCAATCCTATTAATAACCACACACCTGAAGAGGAGCCCTTGGTGGAGATGGTAAATGGCAAACAGACAGTTTATATTTATGGTAGATTCAGGTGCCACTAAAATCATGCATCATGGAGGGGAACTTTCCATCATCAACTAAAATTATTTACATGCAGGGATTCTCTGGGGCTATTTCTAAAGTTCCATTCACTGTGGAGCGGGATATAAAAGTGTGAGGGGAGGTAGTACGAGCCCCCTTGTTTTATTCAGAGACTTCTCCTGTGAACTTGTTGGGTAGGGAGTTGCTCAGTACAATAAATGTAACTTATATCATTCACAGATCAAGGGGTGGTGTGTGTTCCACTCCATGGATGTGTGTAACTCAAGCAATGGTGCTAATCAATGCAATAGCAGGGGAGTCAGTAGTCCATGGGTTCCTGTGGTCCTAGATATATTTATTTTAATGGTATTAAGGTTTTAGTAAAAGCAGTGCCTCAAATTGCGACAAAGTGTTGGCAAGTACCTACAGATTTTATTTTCCAACCGTTGGGGCCACCCAAGATGGTGGCAGGGACAATATGGTCATTAGATTTATAAGGATAAGTAGTATCAGACAAAAGAGCAGTCCGAATTGGAACAGACCAGGACGGTTGCAAGATGCACACAATATTATGTATAGACCCGGCAGTGTATTTAAAGAAAATGACTGATGAAGTTATAGGAGGGCAGTGAGCAAAATGGGGAGATTATTTTGGGAATCTGCATCCCCTGTGATATGATGGTGCAGTATAGTACAGTACCCCCGATGGTAGTGGTGACCCAGTCGTTATTTTTTGAGGAAGGCATGCAATATGTGACAGCATAATTATGGACTGTTAATCCACATGGTGTTGGGTTACTGAGAGATGTGACCCCCAGTACAGATTACATTGAAGTCATGAAGTTAGCACAATCATCCAGTATGTGGATGATCGGTTGGGATGTAGTGAAAATAAACATCAGTACAGGAGGGATTCTGTTGCATTATTGCAATTGCCTGCTCACAAATGGTACAAGGCAGATGAAAAGAAGCTATAGTACTGCCAACAGGAGGGACTATACTTGGGACAACTCATTTTTGAAATGGGGAAAAAAAATTATCAGATAGGGCGGCAGCAGTACGCACCGCCGCTAGGCTCAGTACAGTGAAGGAAATTCAGCAGTTTTTTGGGCTTATGTAATTATTGTAGGGAATGGATCCTAGACTATGAAGTCTACACAAGGTAACTGTTACAAAGTCTCAGGGAAGGACAGAGGACTTAATTGTACATTTGAATGGAAGGAGACATATATGTTGATGGGTTATAAATAATTGGCCAGGGGACGGTACAGAAGCAAACAGGGGCGGTAGTGGCGTGCGGTAATGGGGGTAGGAAATAGTGACCACCCCTGTAGAAAGCAAGACCATAGTTCCATACACAGCATTGCCCATATTACAACTGGACCATTCTTATCATGGGGAACTGATCAGCCCCAGATTGAAAGGTCCATATGAGGTACTCCTCTCGCCGTCCGTATAAAGGAGTTAGATATTGGGTGCATCTCTTGGATGTCCTAAGAGCACCTGAGACAAGGCAAAGTTTAATAAGGGCATAGCCAAAGAAGAGACATTTTTGAGGATCCATGCAAGGGTTTTGTGCAGTGGCACACACCTGCTTTTATCTTTTTTTTTTCATTTTCATTTTTTCTTATGTCAATTTTTGTTTGATTTTTCATTTTTTTTTCTCCAGTAATGTGCCTTAGCCGATGTGCTGATAGAGTACAGTGGAGAAGCAATATCCCAAATAGAAACTATATATGCGCAAATATAGTCTCAACACATAAGGCTGACATGGAATGCAACAATGAAGAAGTCAGTGCAAGTACATAGAGACATAGACTCAATGAAGGAACAGTTCCTGGTGGCGCAAACACACAGTGCAACCACACACTTGTGATCCCTGGTATGACGAAAGGTATGGCAGCAGTGATGGATTACTACTGGGTTTGTGGCCAACAAGCCTACCTGCACCTCCTGCCATCTTGGAGGGGCATGTGTTCACTGGCCACCCTGCACTCAGTGCTACTAGTAATCCTGGAAAACACCTGAAGGGAGAAGAAATGCCTGTTGAGGTGCCAATAGCCACTCTAGCACCTAAAGAAGCAGAAAGAAGCTTGCAGATCACACAAGAATTTGGTATGCTGCCAGAAAAAGGACAATTTCAACGGCGGGAAGAAAGAAGAGATCAAACTGTCTCAAAAGACTGT
Organism: Ambystoma mexicanum; assembly: GCF_040938575.1. Lineage (NCBI taxonomy): Eukaryota > Metazoa > Chordata > Amphibia > Caudata > Ambystomatidae > Ambystoma > Ambystoma mexicanum. The sequence goes on from NC_090935.1 coordinate 648,030,167, forward strand.
TCTGCACTACTCAGAGGAAAACCTGAAGAGGGAACAAGTTACTTACCTGTAACTGTTGTTCTCCAGCATGGGTCTGGCATGGATTCACATGCTCATGAATATTCCCCGTCAGGCCGGGAATCCTCGGTATAGAAAAAAATCAGTATCAGTTTAGTTTCCGATCTGTCTTTCTTAGTAGTAACCAATCACTGGTCGCTGGGTCATACTGCCCCCAGCCAATGACTGCCCTCTCCCTAAGCCCCGCCTCCGGCAGCCATCCTCAAATTTGGTAGCACGTAAAGTGGCAGTATGACCAAGGGAAGAGCCGCAGAGGGGTAGGCGGGAGGGTTCGCATGTGAATCCATGCCAGATCCATGCTGGAGAACAACAGTTACAGGTAAGTAACTTGTTCCTTCTCCAGCATGGGGTCTGGCATGGATTCACATGCTCATGAATAAGAGAATACATAGCAGTACACACATGCACAACCACGGGAGGTGGCAACAGGCTCAACATTAAGCAATACAACAACTCAACATTAAGCAACTCTTACCTCCTCACCAGGCTCACCTTAGGCGAACAGGTTGCGCAGCACTGCTTGGCCGACTCTGGACTCCTCCCTGGAGTCCGGATCGACGCAGTAGAATCTTGTGAAGGTGTGTGTCGACCTCCACGTCACAGCCCTGCAGAGGTCCAGCAGGGGCACACCAGATAGTAACGCTGTGGTAGCAGCGATCGCTCTGGTCGAATGGGCTCTCGGACGGCCGGGCAGCTGTCGGTTTGCCAACCGGTGACAGTGCATGATGCAGCCGGAGAGCCATCTGGAAATGGAAGTCTTCGAGAGAGCCTTCCCTTGATTCACAGTCCCAAAGTTCACAAACAGCTGCAACGTCTTCCGGAAACTCTTCGTGCGGTCCACGTAGTACTTCAGCGCTCTAGCTACATCCAGCGAGTGCAAAGTCCTCTCGGCCGGCGACGGGAAGAAAACTGGCAACACCAAGGGCTTGTTGAGGTGAAAGTCCGACGGCACCTTGGGCATAAAGGATGGGTGTGTCCTCAGCACCACCCTCGTGTCATGAAAAGTCAAGTATGGAGGCTTGCAAGATAGGGCCTGGATCTCTCCCACTCGTCGTGCGGAGGTGATAGCCACGAGGAAAGCGGTCTTCCATGACAGGAACTTCAAAGGCGCCGAATGCCTAGGCTCGAATGGGGCCCCCCCCCCCATGAGCCTGGTCAGCACCACATTAAGCTCCCACGCCGGGGCAGGAGCCTTCACCGGCGGGAATGATCGGAACAGTCCCTTCATGAAATCTTTCACCAGGCGATGAGACCACAAGGACGCCCGTCCCGTCGTCCTGGTATATCGGGAGATTGCAGCCAGATGTATTTTGATGGAGGCGTGAGCCAGTCCAGCTTTGGCCAGCGACAGTACGTACGGCAGTACTTGAGGGGCCGTAATCCGCAGAGGGTTAATCTTCTGTGCACGGCACCAGACAGAGAACCTCTTCCATTTATGTCCGTAGCACTTGAGAGTTGAGGACGCCCTGGCCTTTGCAAGAACCTCTCTGCAGTCGGCCGGGATGTCGTACCCTCCAAACTCTAGTGTTGCAGGAGCCAGGCCTGCAAGTTCAGCGACTCCGGGTTGTGGTGAAGAATGGCGCCTCCTTCTCTGGAGAGAAGGTCTGCGTCCGTCGGCAGCTTGACTGGTGGGGACGTTGACAAGTCCAGAAGGTCTGGGAACCAGATCTGTCTCGGCCACGCCAGTGCAACGAGGATCATCCTCCACCGGGACCTCTTGAGCTGGTTGATGAGCCGGAGCAGCAACGGCAGCGGAGGGAACGCATAAAGAAATAGGCCGTTCCCAGGGGAACGAGAAAGCATCGCCCATGCTCCTCGGCTGGGAGAACCTGCTGGCGAACCTCCGGCACTTGGAATTCGTCGCCGTCGCGAAGAGATCGATTTGGGGTTCGCCCCATCGTCGGAAGAGTCGATCCACTTGATCCTGGCATAGTTCCCACTCGTGGTACGAGCACAGCTCCCTGCTGAGTGAGTCGTCAATCGTGTTTTTTATTCCTGCCAGATGAAAGGGCACCAGAAACATCCCTTGGGCGACGGCCCAATGCCACAGATCCTGGGCTTCCTTGGATAGGGCCGGGGACCTGGTTCCGCCCTGCTTCTGGATGTAGAACATCGTGGTGGTGTTGTCGGTGAAGATCCTCACCACCTTGCCCTTGAGGGACGGAAGAAAGGACCCGAGGGCCCAGAACACTGCGCGGAGCTCCAAGAAGAGATAATAGGTTAGCAGGAATACATCACCATGGACGTAACTGAATCCCTCGTCCCGTCGTCGCCTCCGTCGTCATCTTTACCTGTCGTAGCCGTGTCCGTGCCTGTATCATCCCCGTGGGTAGTAGACCGGGGGGGAAGGCAGAGCAGGCCGCAGAGGTGGGAGAGGTGGCGTAGGATGCGTCCTCCTCTTATGCGGTGGACTCTCCGAAGGTCCTGGCTCCGGTTCCCCCATCGGGTGTGCTTCAGGTACCTCCGTCGGGGGAAGGGGCAACCTTGTCCTCATCTCCGAGCATAAGGACTGAATCGCTGACAAAATGGCCGCCGAGGTGTCCTGCGGCGCTGGAAACGACAGGCGCGAGGGCTCTTGAGGAGCCTTGTCGGCGACACCGTTGCTCTCATCGTCGCCGGAATCCCTCCCGATGGGCTGGGCCTCTTCCACGACTTCGATGAGCTCTTCAGATGTCGTGTCCGTATCCACGATGGCCACCAGCCCCTCCCCCACCTTTTCCAACGAGGACTTCGTGGGGGTCTTCTCAATGGGCCTGAAAGACGACTCCATCCGCGGTGGCAGGGAGGCTCTGGGTCCTGAGGGCGCCTCCACTGGTGTAGCCTCCACAGGCTGAGCCAGGGCCAAGGCGACATCCTCAATCGAGGTCTTAGCAGGGTGAATTAAGGCCATCGACGCCTGGGGCCTTCACCTTGGGAGGAGGGTCCGAGCCTCGCTCCCCCTCTGCCGGAATCTTCGAGATCGACCGGGGCCTCTACAGAAGCTTCGCCGGGTTCTCGGACTTCCTCTTACCCGAGCCAGAGTGTTGGCTCGTGGTTGATGGCGCCGGGGAGGATGCGCCCTGCCTGGCAGCCAAGGAGCCCGACCGTTCGGCGCTCCCGGTGCCCGCGGACTCGCGGTGCTTAGCCTTTTGTTAGGCCCCCATCGCCGGGGCGCCCTCACAGGACTTAGAAGACCGCTCGGACTTCTTTTTCTTCTTCTCGCCTGACGGGCTCTTCCCTTCCAGCCAGTTGGCGAGACGGAGGTGGCGATCCTTCATGGTCCGCTCCGACATGTTCCCACAAAACGCACAGTCCTTCTCCGTGTGCGTCTTGTCCTCATGGAGACAGTAGAGGCATAACGAATGCTCGTCCTCCTTGAAAACATTCTGAAGCTGGCATCCAGGGCAGGTCCTGAACAGCTTCCCGGGCGTCGAGCTTCCTTTCTCCTGGGCCATGTCCGGGGTAGACCTCGGAACTTCTGGAACCCTCCAAAAGCGTAACTCGATGAAATCTTCACCCTTGAGGGGCGTAGAAAACTCCGAAACAGATCCCCGTTGATCGGATGTAGAAACGGTGGAACTTGAGGCTCTATTTAACCGAAAAATGAGAAAAATCTCCTGAAAAAGCGCGAAAACGCAGCAAAAGCTCGAGAGCTACAGCACGAGGACTCCCAACACTTGAACGTGCGGTAAAAATCTGAGGATGGCTGCCGGAGGCGGGGCTTAGGGAGAGGGCAGTCATTGGCTGGGGGCAGTATGACCCAGAGACCAGTGATTGGTTACTACTAAGAAAGACAGATCAGAAACAAAACTGATACTGATTTTTTTCTATACCGAGGATTCCCGGCCTGACGGGGAATATTCATGAGCATGTGAATCCATGCCAGACCCCATGCTGGAGAAGATCTGCTTTTTAGCACAGTAGAGACTTTCTTTTTCATATTGTTTTTGCTGCTGGGGTACAAGCAGCTGCTGCACTTTTCTATCCCTGGAGGATGCAGAGAATGGGTCATTAGCCCACGTCATCAAGGCAGTGCATAATCTAGGTGCTCAAATGAAGAAAGAAGGTAGAGTTCAGAACACAGATTGGCGATCGCTTGCCTTTGATTGGGTCTGGTCATGGATGGAGGCAGCAGTAAAAATACTGGTTCTGGTGATCGTGTTCTTCTTGGTTCTCTTCTGCACGTGCCAATGGGGTCTCCTATGATGTGTTCCTAAAGTCCAATAGTGCAAAGATGATGATATCAATTGGGGGGGATCTAAAACACCTTGCCATACAACAGCAAAGCTCAAACCAATATTTCTGGCATTGTAGATATGTGGGGTGGGGATGAGTTGGTTACTGTAGAAGTAAAAAAGGGGGGAATGTTGGGAAGGAGCCTAGTGCGTTTCTTCATTTCCAAGAGCTTTAGAATTAGGCAAGACTTCTGTTAACTGTTTTCTAAGCACTAAAAGAGTCCAGGGGGAAGAGGATCACTAAATAAAGATAGGAATTAAATATAAAGGCACAAATAATTATTTAGCTGAAAATATTTGTAAAACTGTTAGCTTTTCTGAAAGCACTATAAACAGTAGAATCATCTGTGCTAAAAGTAGACTACAGACAGGCTGGCAGAGTACACGAGGTAACTCAGCAACTGTTCCCTGTCCATCACAAGCCAATGGAGACTAAAAAAAGATTCAATGCATGACAGAGTACTATGGGAAAATAGTTTTTTTTTGTAGAAATTACAGGACCAGACGAAATATAATTATATTGAGTGAAGTGTTGAAAGTATTGCGGGAAGGCGTGTTTATGTATGAATGTTTATAACATAGTAAATGATGCTAAAGAAGAGCTACAATATATTCCTACAAAGGCAGCATTAGGTTAAGTAACGTGTAACCTGGCCATGCAACACTGGAGACTGCAGCATCCCATTTAACGAAGAGCAACAGTTTTGGATGAGCTCTGCCGATATACAGCAACCAAGTTGGAGCATTGAAAGGCCCCTGCTTACCATTAGTCTGCAGGAGCCAGCCACGGAAGACAGCATGCTGGTGGAGGGGGATGGGGGGCAGAGTACTTTGTCCCCCTAACCCCCATCCTCATTTTCTGTAAAGATTAAAGTTTGGTATCCTTGCAAGATAGACTCATGGCCTTAATTTCTTAGAGGGGTGCATTTAATCTGGTGTGAGCGTGATTATGGGTCCCCTATATTTAAGGGGGTACCCCTGTAAAATGGGGTTCACTTTCAGGACCCGGTAAGGAATAGGAGCGCAAGAATATCAAACACTCAAAACAAGCCCTCAAAGGAATTACGGGAGAAAATTGACAATTTAGCTCTAGTAGACAAATGGAGGGAAAAGAGAGGGAGTCCAGGGATTATACCTTCTACTCTCATGTGCACAGAACAGCTTTGAGAATAGATTAAGTATGGGCGTCACGCCCCTTACTAGGACGAGTGAATGAAGTGAAGGTGGGAGCCATCACCTTGTCGGATCACGCCCCCCCTTGCACTGAGAATTACCCAACCAAAAGACCTAGTGGGACTATGGAAGTGGCGATACCCGGCTCACATCTTTAAGGATGAAACCCTGAGGAGGGAACCGAGGGAGGGGATTGACCTATATTTTCAAACAAATGAGAGTCCGAAAATAAACCCTTGTACGATCTGGGACGCCTTCAAGGCTAGTATAAGAGGGAAAATAATAGCGATAAAGGTAAGGAGGGACAGAACTCAAGCAAGTAGAGGTGGAGCAAGAAAATAAGATGAAGTTGGTCATGCTCAAAATGGCGATAAGACCCACAGAGGAGACAAGAAAAGAGTATACAACAATCAGAGGTCAGATTGAAACTGTCGCGCTCACCTGATTCCCACGGAGGCGCAGGTCTGGCTTCGAGTGCTGATGCTTCTTCAATGGTGAAGCGCAGGAATCTGAGGATGGACAGGTAGGGCCCCTCTACTCTGGCTTCTCTGGCTCGCAGGAATATTCCCCTGTGCGTGAAAAGGGAGTATTACCTACTGACGGAATAATGCTCAAGCCCCCCACTTCCTTCCAACCCTCCACGATACCCTTCCACGATTCCCCGTGAAGTCTCACCTTAGGGTCTGGAAGGATGAGTTCTCCATCCTGCTTCTGATGCAGGGGCGCGTTGAAACCCAGTTACTTCACTGGATTGAGGTTTGATGGGAGTTCAAATAAGCTTGACTATTCAGGTAAGGCGCTGTAAGAGTTCTGTAGCAAGTTCAAAAGTTCAAGCTTAATAATAATGTTCATTGTCTTATTGCAGCAAGCGCTAACGCTTATGTCTTTTCCCCTTAGGGGCCGTGGTTCGGAATGCCGGAGATATGGCGTCGACTCGAAGTGAAACGTGCAGTTCCAGTAAATGACAGGTAAGTTCTGGATTAGCGTTCGGGTAATGTCTTTGCATTCGCTCATTCAATGTCTGTCTTTTATCCCCATAGGGGCCGGGGTCCGGAATGCCAGGAAGCGGCAGGACCCGAAATGAAATGGGAATGACCCAACAGGTAAGTCTTAGAAGGAAACTGAGCTTTTCCTAGTCCCTTCCTTCTCTCACCTTGTGTTCTTGTCTTTTTCTCTCTAGGCTCTGGGAAGTGGCTGCGGATCCGGATGATCGCTGCTGAAGATGGAGGTGCCCAGGAAAGTTGAGTGAAATGCAGCGCTGCAGCGATTGAAGCGAAATGCTTTTAAAAATGATGTCTTCCCTTTCAGGATCGTCTGTGTGATGTCTCCGTGATGCAGCTTTAGCAGGTAAGGTCTTCTTTCTCTCCAATTCTCTCTTATCTCCCCTTGCAGGTGACCCAGGATGTTGACAGGCGTGGCTGAAGTCCAGATGCAGGAGCTGACACGGTGAGCGTCCAGCTGCGAGGAGCAGAACAACGCGAAGCGTGAGTTGCTGATCGGGCGTGGTTTAAATAGCTTTGGAAGAAGTTCCAGGTATGTATCCTTCCACCGATCAGGTATGTATCCTTCCCCGACCACACCCAGGTGGAAAGTAGTCCCACAGGTAAAGTAGTTCCATTCAGGCCTCAAGAGGGCCTGGATGTAGCAGCATGGTCTGCATCAGGTAAGTGCATTTTAAAACACTTGAACACATGTCTAGCTTTATGAGCCTTTGCGCCTAAGGCGCCAGGACAGGGGTCCAACATGAGCCTGGCGCCTAAGGCGCCAGGACTGTGTCCAAAGGGCCCCAGCTTGGGACCGCTGGCACTTCCCTGGGGGGAATGATGCCTGCCTCTGGGGTTGCTGGGTCGGACCTGGCTCCTTGGAGGTAGGCATCATGACAGAAACACTTCAAACAAGCAGAGCATAGAGGTCACTTATGCACCTCAAACAGAGCTATTACATCAAGGCAAATAAGGCAGACAGACTATTGGCAAGGAAGCGAAGGAGGGGGGGGAGGGAGGGTAGAACTATATTGAAAATTAATATGCCTGGGGGGGGAGGGGAGAGGAGAAGCAAACACAGACCTACCCTCGATCAAAAGGGAGGGGGTAGTTCTATGGGGAGGTATATAAATCAGAAAAGCCAAGGGGGGCAGGCAGGCAGAATATTTGGAAAAATTTAACATACCTATGATATCCGCCCAAGAAAGGGAGGAGCTGGATGAAGAGATCTAGGGAGGAGGTGTCCAAAGCTATCACTGCGCTCCCCTCCAATAAAGCCCCGGGCACAGACTATTTACGTCGGACTTCTGTAAGACTTACTGTAAGGCGGTAGTGGTCCCCCCGCCTGGCCACCTTGTACAATTCATTCGGGAGAGGAGGGGGAATAACACCTTCCATGGAAGAAGCGAAAGTGGTACTACTGCCTAAGCCAGGAAAGGATCCTACAGCCTGCAGCTCATACAGGCCTATTGTATTGCTTGCCAAGAGTGCAAGGACAGTCATTTATCACCAGTGCAGTTGCAGAGCCAATACTTTGAACGCAGGTAGACGACGCAATGACTTACAACCACACGCACGCTTAGAGTGTAAGTAGCACTTATACAGCTATTTATTCATAATTAGACATACATAAGCAGTAAGTGATAACAGGAATAAATCACAGAAGAGATAATAGGTTAGCAGGAATACATCACCATGGACGTAACTGAATCCCTCATCTCGCCACAAGCGGCTGGAAGTCCCCGGTAACAGCCAGGCCGAGAGCACAACAGCCCACAGGTACGTAGGAACAAGGCGTCCCCCCTCCGACTGAGGTATCTGTGCTTATCCCGTCTGACCGTTGAGGGGTTCCGCATATATGCACTCCTCAAAAAGGGGTGGCAATTTCTCGAACCTTCTGGCAATAGCGCTTGCGCATTGATGAGTGACTGTTGGTTGCCAGCTGGGTCAACCGACAGTAACCTCAAGGAGCAAAGCGCTTCCCTCTCCTAAAAAACGCCTTGGAAAACAGTTCTATAACTCATCTCGAAACCTTGGCGCGGGCATAGCAAACAACAACAAACCCTGTTATCAGGTACCAGCCAGCACCTGCGGATCTTAGCTTTCCCAGCGCCGTGCCCTTGGCTGAGAAGGCCTGCATTCCAGGCCCAGCAGCGAATAACGCTGAAAACATGTTCCGCAAAGCAAGTGCAGCTTCGCACTGAGGCATGGATAAATATCCATTATGGCTCTGAGTGCCCCCAGAATGCACTGCGCACCAGCGCCATGTTTTAACTCAAGCATCACACCTATAGCACTTATTAATTTAGATGCCAAAATATTCAAGATTCTGGCAAGGCGCCTTGAACCTCTCCTCCCTGGACTGGTGGACCCAGACCAATCAGGCTTTGTACGCGGTAGGCAGACTCATGACACCAGGCGAATAGCCCACATCATAGAGCAGGTCAATAAAGCATACAATGCGGCCTTAGCGGTCACATTGGATGCGGAAAAGCATTCAATAGGGTGGAGTGGTTGTTTCTCTTCCGTACGATGCCTAAAATGGGATTCGGTGAAGCATTCATGTCCAAAATAGCAGCTAACTATCAAAAACCCTCTCATTGCTTACTTGTAAATGGGGCACTCTTTGATCCGATTGCGGTATCTAGAAGTACAAAGCAGGGTTGCCCCCTATCACCGCTATTGTATGCCATCCACCTAGAACCTCTGTTAAGCACATTAGAAGGTCTCAGGACATAGGGGGTGGGGGAATGACCTCTGGCAGGGGAGTACATAAGGTGGCAGCATTCGCTGACATGCTACTGACATTTCAAATCCAGCTGATTTCCTAAGGGACAAATACAAGGTCTTGGCACAATTTGGGGAGGTAGCAGGGCTAAAAATAAATAGGAGCAAATCATAGATACAGAGTCTATATATACCACCGGGGAGGGAGGGAGAGATACAGACCAACTTCCCGTACTCATGGGCCCCTAACAAGATAACAATCTTGGGTATCTATATCCCCAAAAGCATAGACCAATTATATGGAGCTAATTATCGCCCACTCTTGTTGGAGGTTATTATAAAACATGCTTCACAATGGGGCCCCTGGACATTTTCTGGATGGGTAGTATAAATGTCCTGAAAGTGGCTGTCCTGCCGAAATTACTCTATGCTTTCATGGCAATTCCTGCAAGGGTCCCAATGGCTTTTTTCCTAGCACTACGCAGACACGCACGCTTTTTTCTGGGAAAGAAAGAAACCAAGTGTGGCACATCGGTTGAGGCTGCTGCCTAGAAATGGCGGGGGGGGTGTGGGGGGGAGAGAACGAGATTCCATAGCGTAATACCGAGCAGCACAAATTAAAGTGATAAGGGTTTGGGCAAACGGACATATAGGGGAACTGGCCTGGAAAGGCATTATGGCTACCCTGGGAAGACAGACCCCGAAATATGTACTGCAGCGAAATTGAATACCTGGTAGGGCAAATCTGGGTTGAGTTGGTAAAGTGATCCGAAATCATAACATTCTCCTCACCCGCGACTCCGATATTCAGGAACCCGCAATTCACGCCATGGTGGGCTAGTACGGGATTCACCAAATGGCAGGTAGGGGGATGTCAGATGCTTGGGGACTTTTTGGAAGGGGAGGAGATAAAATCATTCCTCCAATGTAAAGAGGATTTTGAATTAGATGAAGGGGAAATATTCCATTATGCCCAATTGAGACATTGGGCCATGAGCCCCAAGGTAAAGGGAGCAGTGACAAGAGAGCTGGCTCCGTTTGAAAAAGGTCTATCCACTACTTCAGAAAACAAGCCCCTAGTGGGAGCATTGTACGGATTGATTAAGAAAGGGGAGGAACCTGGGAAAAGGCAGTTCATGCAAAACTGGGAAAGAGGCTGAACAAGACATCAACATTGAGCAATGGCAGAACCTTCGGGGGAACATACCCAAATTAGCGCAATCATTACAAATACAAGAAATCTGGATAAAAACATGGCACCTCACCCCCAGTAAACTGTCAAAAATCTACCACACAGTCTAAACTATGCTGGAGGTGGTGCAGAGAGGAGGGAGCTTGGAAACATATGGTGGCAATGCCCAATAATTATTCAGTTCTGGGAGATGATTCAGGAGGCAAAGAACGGGATATTAGGAACAGAGGGGAAAGCATGCAAGGGTATGTCTATAATGGGCCTGGATGGAGAGTTAGCAGGTTGGCCACAAAAGCTCAGAAAAAGATCTTTATAATACTGATGGCCAGGGCCCTGCTAGTATGGGAGGGGGTGGGGGGCGAGAGGGAGGGGACATTTCACCGTTTTGTGGTATGTTTTTTTTATATAAATGCCAATAAAAAAGTGGGGGAAAAAAGCCAGCGCATTATTGAAGAATCCGGACCCTTAACCAGGGGACTGCGCCAGCTATCATTCCATTACCAACACCCCCTTTCTTTTGAAGATTCTGCATCGTATTGCCACATAGTAATTACAGGCACACCTTGAATAGGCTCTCTTGAGGGGTGGGGAGGAATAGGCATAATCAAAAAGGGGCTTCCGTCCTGGTAGAGGTATGGAATTGGAGCTTTTGGACACAATATATTCCCTTTTACCGATCATGGATCAGGGCCATGTAAGCCAGTTGATGCTACTTTACCTCTGCTGCTTGTTGCTATTAACCACTCCCAATTACATTTTATTAGGGTATCGGCCATAGTACGCAAGTGCAGCCAGGTTGATTATCGTTCTACTCACTAATAGAAATCAATTTGAATTGATAAGATTGTGGTGTACCTAAGAGTTTCTGCATCTCTTCTATTTCTATATGAAGCTGGTTTTTCAAAACTATTCGGACAGTTATCAAATTATTAGTCTAGATCACTATCTAGAAACTAATATCTCCCATATATCTGTCTGCAATAATCTGATTGCACCTTGGATGTGGCTACTTAGAGGTGCCTGGACAGAATGCTCGTCCAGACGGATCACTAGAAATAACAACGCTAGCAGGTTTGGATTGGAGACAGCTATGGTCGCACACTCAGCTGGATGTTCCTATCTTATTATCAAAGGGCTTACCCAAGCACTCAGAACACTCAACCCATAGGTCTCACTGGGGGTAGTGAGGAAATGCACCAGTTCAATTGGGAACGGGTGCATTTGGGAACGGAACGCTAGGAACAGAGCGGTACTAAAATGCACTTAGACCGTTCTTTTGGTTGGGGAGGGGAACAACATCATTGGCATTAGGCCATAGGTGGGAAGGTCAATTTAATGTATTTACATATTGCACTCAAACAATGCCACCAGCCAGGTCCTTCCCAAATGTACTATGCTCACTCCACTTGAAGATGCACTCGAATGACCAGTCTGTTGTCTTAAGAGACCTAAGAAAAAGAGACCGAAGATAAAAATCAGTCAGAATCCAAGGTATGTATACATCGAACCACGTCTTGACACATGCCATAGGCATGGCTCCCCATCCATGCACTCTAGAATGCAGCTGTGGCTATGTCAAATCCGGTCTAACAGCTCGCATAGCCATCCACACAAACACTGCACGTCCCTCAACACCACTGCCATTGGTATACAGCAACAAACTACGCAAGAATTTGGTCTAGCTTGGCACACATCGAGCCACCATCTTTAACTGCCGATAGCACCCGCCACATGCCTGACCTATAGGTTGCTTATTGGGGGGCCCAGTACTAACCTGGCAGAACGCGCACACACACACACATCTTAAAGATAACTTTCCCGATACATGGACAAGGACGTTCCTACCACAAAGCACATTGAGGCCATACAAATGAGGAAATGGAGCTATATAAATCACTACAATATTCAAACCATTATCAGCCAAGAAACGCATTAGATGACAGAGAACTGCTTTGGTCTAAACAAAGAAAAAGCAGATTATGCTTGCTGTGTCCCCTCCCAAATCACAAAAGCTGTGGCAGGCTATACTGAAGTTAAAACAAAAATAAATACATTCAGCTTTATCTTCCAATCCACTCTCTTCCCCCGGCATCCATCTGACCCTTCAGTCCTCAATCGAAGAGGTTCTTTGAAGGGATTTTCAACCAAAGATTGATAGCGCCATACAGTTTACACCCGGTATCCCAAACATGATCCAATACAAAATACTAGAGATCCTCAGCTGCTGGGCAACAGATGCCACCTACAAGGAGGAGACACGCCCGTCTCATTTATGAAATGGTAACTATCTGCCCTAAACCAGAAGGCCTCAATGCCCCTTTTAAGTTCCTGTCAGATAGCCCAGTGAGATAAACATTCGCTGATGACATCTGTGTGACCTGAAAGTTTGAAACCTTGCATGGTAAGCTTAGCTCTTAATTTTTCTGCAGTGGGTACATTGAGTGACATCCATTGCATAATAGTAATGACAGATTCACAGCTGGCCTCAAGAACAGTCACAAGACTGTTCAAAGGTTATTAGAATGTTTAACGTCAATTAATGGCCGTCCCTCGCGTCTTCCCGTGGGCTCCCTCCACCCTAGCCCAGGCTTCCCTAATCCCCTAGATGGTCACTAGCGATCGGTAACCCCCTGCTGTCTAATCGCTTCTCTGGCTAGCAGTGAGGGCCTAAGGGCAGAAGCCTTATTTATTTGGCTCCCTCTGGGTTCTTCTAAGGGTGTCCTCACCTAACTCTCCCTAGGTTTGTCTGTGGGACTGAATGGTTTTCTTGTGCCAGTAAAAATACTGTGGTCCGTTCTCTTCCTTCCTTCCTTCCTTCCTTCTTCTGTCTGATCTCATCACTTCTCTTTCCTTCATCCTCTGCCAGTCATCCGCTCCTCTTACAATGCAGTACTATTTTAGACCTAGTTTATCAACCCAAGACAGGGATTTTTCAAGGCTGAAGACTACTTCATACCAGTTCCACCCTTATTACGGATCATTAGTGCAATGTAGGTTTGACAGCCTTGTGGTTTAAGCAGCAGAGCATGTGTACCAAATGTTAGGCAGAAACCTGTGCAGTTCCCTCTGGGACCACTGCAAAAGATTTAGGACTACAGGTGTTTGGCAGTAAACCCACTGGGTAGCAGTCTGTACCACACAGATTCACTTGGTAGCTGTGGCTGAGCAGTCAGACGTCCCTCAAGAAGAGTTAGGCAGTATACAGAGTATTCACAATACCAGGGCTTGGTGTAAAAGATAATTATTTATTTAAAACCACATCTAGAAAAACACACAGGCACTAATAATAAGCAATTCAAAAACATTTTCACTAATACACTCCCTTAAAAGAATATTAGACAAGTCTTAAGTAAAGTCCCACTTATTTTCAGACAGCGGTGAGCGCTTAACGCAGATGGCACTCTAATAATTCGTTTTAAAAGGGAGAGAAAAGCAGAGAGTAAATTGAAACAGATACCAACACTTTTTCACGAACACAACAAGAGAGGAAGGCAAAGTAACACTAGGAATTCAGAGTCAGTAGGCCGGATCCGCTTAAAAGGATCCAAACGAAATGTGTTCAAGGTCACACGGTTGCAGTGCACAAAAAGTCTTGTAACGGTTCAAAAAGGAGTTGGATCAAAGAGAGGGACCAGTTAGAGGGTCAAGGCGGCCAGTCCAGAAGGTTAAGGGGTTATTATTACCTTGTAGCAATCTTTAGAAAGGGAGGCCTGGCGGACACAGTACCTTAAAGTGGTGAGAACACTCCAGCGGGGGCAGTTGTTCCTGGCAGTGGATGCAAGTCGGTGCTTCGTCCGGGGGAAAAGAGGATCTCGTCGGGGAGGAAGACAGTCTGTTGCACTGCCAGGGAAGAAACCAGCCGCGGAGTTTCTCAGGTACAAGGTGCGGTCCATTGATTCGCGTTCAGTGGTGAGTGGCTATCCGGCTGCCGGGGTGCTTGGCATGGGCAGTTCAACCACAAACCGGTCTGGGGTGCGAAGAAAGAAGGTAAACTGGTTGTGCCCACCAGTCAGGGGAAGAAGCCTCTCCAGTCGGGAGATCTTCTCTGTCGTCGGGAAGTGGTGAGTCGGTTCCGCTGGGCTCCACCGGTGGGGTCGTTGTGGTAGGTCGGCTCAGCTTCCCCCTCGTCGGATTCTCAGGTCCTGTGGCGACTTCTGACGTTCCAGTCCCCAAAGCCCTGCTTTTATGCAGCACACCCCCATTCACTCAGCCTAGCTGTCAATCAAACATGCTAAGTGGTGAGCCGGCCGGCTCACCACTTGGGCCAATCACACAAGAGTGCAACTTGAGTTACCAAGGTAACTCAGTCCAGGGTGCCTAAAACCCCTCCCACACCCCCTGTGGTACCCAGACAGAGTGGCACCACTTTTGGAGGCTTCTGTGGAGAAGCCCGCCAAAAAGTGGAACAAAGGGTTCGAATTGGGTTTGAGTCACAGAAGAGAACACAAACGCCATTTTAGAATCGAGTCCTGGCAAAAAATACCAACCGGCGAATTAATATTAAATAAATAAACCGGCGGTATGTTTGAGGATATGAGAATTAAATAATTAAAGTTGGTAGCCTCAAACAATGGGAAAATCCCATAGGGATATATTTGGGGTCGAATATAAAAAGTAGTATCCACTGCCACCAACCAAAACTCGATCAGTGGGGACGGAGACGTGCCCCCTCGACTAACAGACCACGGGGCAATCAAATTGCCCCGACCAGTACGTCCACAATATGATGGTTTGTACTGGTTTCTGTTCATAATTTGGGACTAGTAAAGCCAATGGTGACTTTACATGCCCTGGGAGACAGTAGTCAGTCCCAGGGTATGGAGTCTATGGTGGGGTGTCACTATGACACCCCTGTGTTACGGCACGGAGGGTGCTGTGTAACACATAGTAAAAACACATGAGACCCTATGGAGTAAAGGACCCCATAGCCCATAAAACACATTAACAGTCAAAGGAACACCATAAATCATGTCCAAGAGTGGGAGAAAAAAAAAAGTCTCACTCTTGGCAGGAGAAAAAAACAAACTCCAGAAATCCAGCAAAGCTGCTGGGGGACTCACTAGGTTAGGAAATTCAGCCTAAAGAGAGAATTCTCCCTAACAGCAAACACCAGCAAAGTTAAAGTGAGTTTAAAAAGGCTTGGAAAATACTTTCACCTGAAATTTAAAAGAAAAAGCCATTTGTGCCAAATCTCACATGCCACAGCGGCACCTTAAAGTTCACCTGCAGGACAGAGCTACATCAGCAAGACATTGCGGGTATGTAAACTATCCCAAATGCAAGCCTTTTGCTCCAGGAAATTGCTGTCATGATCTCTGCTTCCAAAAGGTCAGGGTTTTCCCAACTCCCTTGGAAGCAGATCCATAACCCAGGTTCCGAGTGCCAACCAGTCTCAATTGGGACCTTTTGGACCCAGTCCTGGCGCCAGTGGCACCAGGCTCATAAATATGCCCAGTCCCAGCTCTGGAAGCGCCGGGCTCATAATGCTTGGGTGGACTTACCTGCAGCAGACCATGCTGCTTACTTGCCTGCCAGTTGAGCCTCTGATCCTCTTCTGTTTGGAACTACTTTTCCTGTTGGGTGGGGCAGGAGCCACTCCCTAGATTCAGAACACTGGAACTCTTCTGGAAAGCAGGAACTCTTTTCTTACCTAGGCTTGGCTGTGGAAGGCGACACCTAAGCACTACAGGAGGCTATTTAAACCACACCCGATGGATGAATCTTGCTTTGCGTTATTCTGCATCCTCTGCAGCAGAACGTTCATCGTGTCTTCTGCATCTGATCCTGGGCCTAAGGAAAAAGGCTTACCATCCTGAATCCAGTCTTCAGCAACACCTATAAAGACAAGAAAGAACAGGTTAGCATTACGGTCTTCAGTGACAGCGCTTCTCTTACCTGGTCCATCGGCTGTCACCAACGCCTCGCGTTGCATTCCGGCATCTGAAAGACAAAGGCTTACCTACTCTTCGTGCGCTCCGGAGGTCTTCACACTGCATTCCGGCATCTGAAAGACAAAAGCTTACCAACTCTTCGCACGTTCCGGAGGCCTTCGGCGCTGCATCCCGCATCTGAAAGACAAAACAAGGTGCGTTTAAAGACATTGGGGAACTTTAATACTCACGTGCCATTACTCCTTTCCACATCTAACCCAGTGGGTATTCCGGCACCCTGCAGCCGCTCCGAACTTGTACCTGCAAAATAAAAAGACAGTTAGAGCGCATCGTGAAGCAGGCAACAAGCGCTTACTTACGTGCTTCCAGGCGCTTCTATTCATCACACGGGCTCCATCTTCAACTCACTTCAGCCCGTCATCCGCCATCGCCGGAACCCTGCAAAACAAGAGACATCATTACTAAAGACTTTAAAGACATTAGAATTACTCGAAACTTACCGTTCGTGCAGTAAACGACGGACAGCAGTCCTCTGAAGTCAAGAGGCCTGCTCCCCTTATCCAGTGAAGAAACTGGTTACAGCACCCTGCCCCGAGGCAGATGGAGAGCACGGCGTTCACTTACCTAAGGTGAGAGCGTTAACCTTTGGGGTTCTACAGGAGAAGAGCAAGGGAAGAAGAGAAAGACATTCAATAACCCAGTTCCTTAATCCCATATTTTTTATCTGCAGACATCTTACCCTTCAAGTCAGACATACAGTGCACAGAGGTCCAGCCCAAAGAGCCAGCCGTGTGTTACACATCACCTTTGCAGATACGGTATACGGCCAGTCAAGACCGGCGCCTCTACGGGAATCAGGTGAGCGTTACAATTGCCTTGCGATTAGGACAGGAACAGTACTGTGAGGCATCATGTGGTAGTAGGTGGAGCCATTGGTAGAATAGATGGCATCTGAGGGGGAAACATGGACGGCTCACAATCTCCTATACTGTGGATCCCTTTACCCACCAACAGGGCCATGACCCTCACCATATCGCACAGCTCTACAAAATAGTACAAGAAATATATAGTAAGCCATTAGAGCACAGACACAAGCCACAGTGCCACCAAACATCATTAGGTGGGCATCTCCAGTTCAGAGCTACATGAGCAAATGATAGATGAAAAAACGTTGGTAAAGAGACTATAGAAATTTGCCAGTTATGGTAAGCCAAGTAACCATTAACTTGGGCCTCCACCATAAACTTCTCATACCAACACATATGAACTCACAGATTACCTATAAAATGCCATCGATTACATCACAAATCTGTTGTCCTTGATAGAATGTGCTCGATAGGTGTTGTGTTTAAGTTATGGACGCCAACATATGTAGGTGACATGTATGTCTCATGAACTATGCCACCGTTACCAAAATGTAGTTCGTTTGATTAGTATATCTTATGTTCTGTTAGGAAAATGGGGACCTTAAAATACATCACCAGAGGCAATAGCTACAGATTAGAGACTAGAAGTAAAGTATGCTTTGTATGGTGTATTCAGCAAGACAATCGTGTGTATGGCTATTAGAACTGAGAAAGGTTAAACCTGTAGTCTGGCTAAATCTACATCAAGCTCTAAGCAAGTGTCTGGATATTGAGCTTATGCTTACAACCAAAGCCCCTGTCCGCAAGCAGACCTTGTTCTATCGCCTGCATTTCTAAGAGGGAAATTACCTCCCGTAAAAGACCTGATCTGACAAAGAGGAGGAGAGGATGGAAGAGGAAGACTGAAGCCAGTGGCGACTACAGAGAGGATCCACGGGTTGCTGAAGAGACGCTTCCAGGTGTCCAGGAACAGAGCCAAATGGCCCTACACAGCTAAGCTATGTTCCAGACCTTGGCGTCAATGCTTCATGGCATCAGACAGGGGCAGAGGAGTGGGGGGGGGGGGGCAAAAAACCCATGAAGCTTCCTCCTTTCCTCACTGGGCGACCTGTCAGGCCTCCATGTACCGCGGTCTCTGAACCACTTGAAGCCGGAGAAGGCTTGGGGTTGGAACTCTATCGTACCCTGGTATTGATGGAAGGATTTCTGACCTGGTTTTGTCAGGATGGCCAGAAACTTGGCGGTTTGAGTGTAGGTTTTCTTCTTTGTCAATTAGTGATCGGTGGACGAATGCAAAAGTACCATGCCCTTAAAGGGCGGTCGAGGATCCGCTCCTGCACGTTCGATGAAAACCTTGTTATGTGCATCCACGCCGTCCTCATCTGGAACCTAAGGCACATCCATCTGCTGGTTGTGTTTATGTGGAGACCAAAAGAGACCACAAGGTCCTGCACAATGGCCTGGCATCTGCCAGACCAACCTTAAAGGAGGCTTGCTTGTCCGAAGGGAGGTCGGACTGAAATTCCCAGAGCTCCTGGCACAGCTTCTGGTTAGCCGAAGCCAAGATGACATCTGCATTGGCTTGCCGCTGATGCAGTCCTGATGTTGAGTAGCAGCGCTTTCCCAAAGACTCAAAGACGTTGTCCTCCTTGGAGAGTTAACTCGAGGGGGCACCCGTGGAGGAAGATGAAAACAATGGTATTCAATACAACAAGGCCGCGGCCACCAATAGAGGAATGGGGCTGCAGGTGGGAGGCAAGGAGGATTGGCTCCCCATCCGTCAGCCTAAACCTGCTGTTCAACTTCATCTGTGCGTTGCCCCTGGTCTTCCACCCGACTTTTCGAGCCACCTGCAGGACATCCGTCTGGAGGGTGATGCCAGACCGGATCATGGTGCTAGCACACCCAACTCCTGGGGCTCATTGTCCTGGGCGTCATCGCTCCCACTGCCCTCGTTTTTCATAGCCCAAGGGGAATCCGGGCCCTGGGACACAGGGGCCAGAGGGGTGCCCCCCTCGGTCCAGAGCAGCAGAAAGTTCCAACGACTGTTGAGGGGTAGGTGTTGATGGTACAGGAGGTCGAAGGGTCAGAACGACTGGTAGGGCCTGAACCGGTGGAGGGACATGCACCCTGAGTGCAGAAGGAGTACTGGGAGGAGGGGGCCGGTGCCACCTGTGGGATGACCTTCACAATGTCCTTCAGGAGCCTCTTCATCTGAGGGGAACGCATAAGGAAGAGCAAGTGCTCGAAGAAGCAATCCTCAATCCTTCCGCCACGCTGGGCCTCCGCTCCTGGTCAAAGCGATGAGGCACCTGGTGCATGTAGCGGTACGGCTGTGATGGGTAGATGTACCCCTGGGGGCCAAAACCCTGCACTGTAGGATTCACTGCCGCTTCGAGAGGGAAGGGGCTGGGATCATCCTGCAAAGCCCACTCGATAGGCAAAAGCACTGGCGGGCTCTGAGCCGGATCCAAGATGGCTGCCTGCCTGGCAGGCTCCACCAGCTGCCACTTCACCATTTGGGAGCATTGCGCCATGCCCTGGGCGGGAGGGCACGCAGGCCCCGAGCCAACAGAGGCCTACAGCTTGGGCCTTACACACAAAGCAGAGGCGTGGACCTCAAAGATCCCTCTGGAAGGAGCGGAGCCATCAGCCGGACAGCCAGGAGTCTTAACTCCCTGGTTCTCTGCCTCGGACAAGCGATCCCTTACCCCCTGAGTAGAAGAAGAAAAGGAGACTGTTAGGGAGAATTCTCAGAGTCCCCCAGCAGATTTGCTGCATTTGAAGGGTTTATTTTTTTCTCCTGCTAAGAGTGAGACCCTTTTTCCCCCACTCTCAGACAGATTGCTAGTGTGTATTTTAGGCTATCTTGTGTGCTTCTGGTCTATGGGTTTTTTTCTCACCCTCATAGGAATCATCTTTTTAACATGTGCGGTACACAGCACCCTCTGTGCCGTAACACAGGGGTGTCGTAGCGACCCCCAAACATAGACTCCATACCCTGGGACTGACTACTGTCTCCCAGGGCATGTAAAGTCCCCATTGACTTTACTAGTCAATTACGAACTAAACCAGTACAACCCATTTTACTATGGAAGTACTGGAAAGGGTTAATAGTTTTTCCCTAATGTTTATTTTCGAGGGGATACCGTACAGTCCTACTCTCAAAAGTTTCTGGCTGGTGGCAGTGGTTACTACCGTAAATATTCGACCGCCAATATTTCCCTATGGGATTTTCCCATTGTTCGAGGCTACTACTTTTACTGACAGCCTCTAACATACCGCCGGTTTATTTTAATGTTAACTTTACTCTGGTAGGTTTTTATTGCCAGAACGTTAATAATATTTCTTTCTTGTGTCTTTCTCTGTAATCCTAACCCAGGTCGGGGATCCTTTTGTTCATCCTTTTGGCGGGCTTCTGCATAGACTGGGTCTGGGGTAGACAGGATGTGTGGGAGGGGGAAATAGGCACCCCGGACGGGGCTGCCTACGCAACCCAAGTCGCACTCTGCCCTGATAGGTTGGGGGGGGGGGGTCCCCCACCAGGAGAGCCACCCCACTGTGTGAGTGACAGCTAGGCTGTATGAATGGGTGTCTTGCTGCATAAAAGCAGGGTCCTGAGGACAAGACGTCGCTGTTAGGCAGAAACCTGTGCAGTTCCCTTGGGGAACACTGCAAAAGATTTAAGACTACAGGTATAGCAGTAAACCCACTTGGTAGCAGTCTGTACCACCCAGATTTACCTGGTAGCTGTGGCTGAGCAGTCAGACTTCCCTCAAGAAGAGTTAGGCAGTATGCAAAGTATACACAATATGTACTCAGGCACAATAGCACAAGCAAACACTG
Organism: Ambystoma mexicanum; assembly: GCF_040938575.1. Taxonomy (NCBI): domain Eukaryota; kingdom Metazoa; phylum Chordata; class Amphibia; order Caudata; family Ambystomatidae; genus Ambystoma; species Ambystoma mexicanum. Next base: position 648,051,116 of record NC_090935.1, read on the forward strand.
ACCAGAGCTTGGTTTCAAAAGTATATAGTTATTTATTTTTAAGAACACACAAATTGAAAACACTCTAGCAAAATATAATAAAACACTCCAAACACAGTTATATGGAAAGCAGTCCCAATCCTTATTCCTATCTAGACAACTCTAGGTTAACACCACATAATTAAAACAGAGGTGAGCGCTTAACGTTAGATGACACTCTAGTAGGTTAAAGAAGGGAGGGAAAAAGAGCAGAATTAGGATAAACACACCACTCTAAGGTCAAGAACACTTTTGGTAAGCTCAAAGAAGCACAAAGTCACAGGTGAGCAAGAGTCACTAAGCAGGGCCCACTCTTAGAGCAGACAGAGCGAAAACGTGCCCAAGATCACACAGTTGGTAGGGATTCAGAGTCTTGCAAAAGAGTTCGGAAAAGAGTTAGAGAGGCTCAGAAAGTTTAGCCAAAGTGTCCCAGGCAATCCCAGGATCGAAAGCCGAGGGCTAAAACTACCTCGTACAGTCGGTGGCAAGGGAAGCCAGGCGGAACACGGTACCTTAACGGAAAGGATCCTCCAGCGGGGGCAGTTGTTCCAGGCAGTGGCAGCAAGGCTCGACGTCGGTCAGGGGAGAAGAAGATCTCGCTGAAGAGCAGAAGAAGAAGGTCGTTGCACTGCCCGGGAAGAAACCAGCCGCGGAGTCCTCCGGTTAAAGGGCTGTACCGACTTTCGCAGTTGGGGTAAAAGTGGTGGGGTTCCGGTTGCCGGGGTGCTTGGCACTGGCAAGGCGGCCACGGGATACCTCGAAGAACGGAAAGAAGGTGAAAACTGGTTGTCCCCACCAGTCAAGGGAAGGAGCCACTCCGTTAAGAGTTCTCCTCGGTCGTCGGGAAAAGTGGTGAGATGGTTCAGCAGGGCTCCACCGGCGGTGTCGTCGTAGCAGATCAGCTCAGCTCGTCCCTCGTTGGATTCTTAGGTCCTGTGGCGACTTCTGAAGTTCCAGTCCCCAAAGCCCTGCTTTTATGCAGCAAACCCACATTCACCCAGCCTAGCTGTCACTCAACCATGCTAAGTGGTGAGCCGGCCGGCTCACCACTTGGGCCAATCAGGACGGAGTGCGACTTGAGTTACCTAGGTAACTCAGTCCAGGGTGCCTAAATCCCCCTCCACCCCTCCTAGGTACCCCAGACAGAGTGGCACCACTTTGGAGGGCTTCTGTGGAGAAGCCCGCCAAAAGTGGGACAAAGGGCTCCACTTTGGGTCAGAGTTACAGAGGCGAACGCCAACGCCATTTTAGTATCAAGTTTTGGCAAAAAATCCCAACCGGAGTTATAATAATAAATATATAAACCGGCGGTATGTTTAAGGCTACCGTAAATAAATAATTAAATGTGTTAGCCTAAAACAATGGGAAATCCCATAGGAAAATATTCGCGGTCGAATATAAAAAGTAGTTTCCACTGCCACCAGCCAAAACTCGATCAGGGGGGACGGAGACGTGCCCCCTCGACTAACAGACCCTGGGGCAATCGAATTGCCCCAGCCAGTACGTCCACAATATGATGGTTTGTACTGGTTCTGTTCAGGATTTAAGACTAGTAAAGTCTTTGGTGACTTTACATGCCCTGGGAGACAGTAGTCAGTCCCAGGGTATGGAGTCTATGTTGGGGAGTCCCTAGGACACCCCTGGGGTACGGCACAGAGGGTGCTGTGTAACCCACATCCAAAAAATACATGAGGCCCTATGGAGTAAAAGACCCCATAGCCCATTCAACACAAGGTTTAACCAAGAAAACACACTTCAACATGCCCAAGAGTGAGGGTAAAAGAGTCTCACTCTTGGCAGGAGAAAAAAATAAACCCCAGAAATCCAGCAAAGCTGCTGGGGGACTCACTAGGTAGGGAAATTCAGCCTAAACAGAGAATTCTCCCTAACAGTCGCCACTGGAACTAATAAAGCGAAGAGGAGAGAAGCTGAAGACATCTGCAACGACAACCACCGGTGAGGCCCTGCTGCAGATCCTCACCACTTTTCACCAACGACTTGAGAAGATCTTCCTCTACAAGAGTCTTCTTCCCTTGAGCTGGTGGGGCCAACCAGTTCGCCAATCGCCTTCTAGGACCTGCCTTGGTCGAATCGCCAGTGCCCTGCACTCGGAGACCGGATAGCCAGACACGCATCCACCACGACCGCGATTTAAAGGAGCGTACCCTTTATTCATTTTGGTAGCACCGCCGCTGGATTCATCCCTGGGCAGTGCAGTAACTCGAACCTTCCTCTGCTAGATCTCCCGAACTGCAGGAACTGCCAGGAACTACCGCCACCGTAGGAGCCTCTTCCACTTTAAAGGTACATTCTTCCACCAGGCCTCCCATTTCGTTGGGTATCGCTAAAGGTGTTTTAAATCCTTTACTTACCTACTGGGTTGGCCACCCCTATCACCTAACATTGTCTTTCACCTTCTGCAACCACCTTTTCAAATCGTTCAACAAAGACTTGACTGCAGCTACTAGAACAGTTTGATCCTGGGCACATTGCCTTGTACCATAGACTCCGGCACAGGCCTATTGACTCTGGCTAAATCTGTTACGACATCCTACTCTAGATTGCTTCTTACCTAGAAATGTGTTGGTGCACCTAACTCTTATAACCACCTTTTTCCTTCCCCTTTTTAAACTTGTGAAGTGCCATTTTGCTCTGTTTTCACCTCAATATTTAATATGATAAAGTATTGCCTTGCCCAACTTGTTCACAATCTACTTGGGAAGTGTTGCTGGTGCGTTAAAGAGTAAACCTGTATAACTTGTCCTTTCCCTCCCTTCTGAGAAATTGTTAGAGTGCCATTTCTGCTTGGTTTACACTGTGCCGTTTTGATCAGTTTTCACTCTTGCTCAAACTGGTCTACAACTTAAATAGGGAGTTGTGTATACTTTTCTCGACTGATTTAACTTGCTTTAATAATAGTGATTTGTGTATGAACATCAAAGTGTGTAAAATAAATATATATTCTTTTTGATACAAAGCTTTGTTCAGTGTTTCCTTGTTCCATAGTACTGTAGCCCTAATGTGTACACCCTGAATACTGCTCATCTCCTTCTTGAGATAAGTCTGACTGCTTAGCCACAGCTACCAACTAAATCCTTGTGGTACAGACTGATACCAAACGGGATTTATTGCATATACCTGTAGTCTTAATCTTCTGTAGTGATCCCTAAGCGACCTGCACAGGATTCTGCCTAACAGAGACTGATCGTCCTTCCGAAGTAAAGCCTGGTAGGGCCCCTGAGCCTCTCAGCTTGGAAGCCAGTAGCCTGGAAGAGCGTGAATCCGATGAAGCCCCGATACATGGGAACCCAGAGTAAGGACTTGCTGTGCTGTGGAGTGTGCAGGACTGTGCTGAACTGAGGGCCTACCTTGTCTTGACCAGATGTCCTGAAGGCAAAGTCCTTAAGGTGTGGCAGAGGAGAAGTGTGGAAGATCTCCCTCCACCGCGACAAGCGATTCTTCAATGCCCAGTGACCGAGAGCACTGCAAACCGAACATGAGTCCCAGCGGTGGTCAGGCCCCAAACTCTCAAGACAGTGCATGGGAGTCTCAGGCCAGGAACGAGCGGTCCCATGAGGCACATCTCATGAACCCTCCTGCAGCCGACATGCATCCGGGGAGTCGAGGCACCGAAGGGAAGTGAAAAAGAACTTAAAAACAAACTAGGGAAAAAGCGTAAAGCTAAATAAGAGGTAAGGCTACCCTTATGATGATCTATAAACAAGTGCCCAGTGAATAGTCAAAGATAGGAGTTCAGACTTACTCAGCTAGTTTTTCCCCTTCTCTTACAGTGTGACAGTAACACTCTGAGGTGGTACGACCAATTGAGAAGGTTCCAGTAAACTATTGTTAATCCATATAGGAATCCAACTGATAGCGAGCGTTGAATCGCTTCATAATCCAGGTGAATTACTCATGACCATGGGAGATTACAAAATATGTTGCATCTTGATCTAATTTGGTTTATACCTACTAGATTACTTTTCTTCTAAATAAATTCCATTTACCTTGTAGAACAGAAAGATTGAATTAATCTGGAAAAATTATGAAAATTATGTAATTTTGCTCCTGAAGGGAAATCCCAAAAGCTTTGAGCTCTAATATCCTTATTGTTTTATTAAAATAATTGTTCCTTCGTAAGAATTCTCTTTGAAGTATTGCTGTGAATATACCAAACATTATAATCACCATCTTGTGTATACATTCTGACTGTCAGTATTGTGGTGTGCAGGGGACACAAAGGTCCTTACATGGTAGGACTCTTCATTATTGTCCGCTATTGCCCACTCCCGGATCTGATGTCCATTCTGCACAGAGGGGGGTGATCTGGTGCCCCACCTGCTTAATGATTTAGTACATGCATGTGAAACTGTCTGAATGCAAACTGCTCTGTTCTTGGCCAGGGGTAGAAACGCCTGCAAAGCTAGGTGTATGGCCTTCAATTCGAGAAGGTTAATATGGCAGGCCTTGTCTGAACACAACCCATGCACAGAGTGATCACCCAGAGTGGTCACAGAGTGTGCCCCCCTCCCTCCACCGCTCCAGAGAGGAGTCGGTCGTGACTGTCAGTGCCTGCTTGGGCTGGAGAAAAGGCACGCCTAATGAAAGTTTGCCATCCTGCCTCCACCACAAAAAATCCTGGTGGAGGTCCACCGGGATGGACACTGTTGCAGCCTGTGAGTCCATCTCTTGGTTTCAGGAGGCCACCAGGTGTAACTGTATCCTCCTCATTCTGAGCCTTGTATGTGGAATAGCTAAAAGGTATGCTAAGTCCAACAAGTGCTGGCACCACCAGGCAGTGGTGGTCGTCCTGCTGAGGAAATGGCCGATAGCTGCGCTCAGCACCCTAATCCTCTCCACTGTAGGGAAAATCTTCTGTTCCTGCGTGCCCCACAGAGGGCCAAGGAAGACGCATGTGGAACCGCCGAGATGATCCATGGATCCGCAAAGTTCATCTGCCAGGACTCAATATGAAGGGCAAGCCTGCCCACAACCGCAGAGCACTGGACCCTGATGCACTCCTCAATGTGTTTGCCATCCGAAGCAGGTGCCTGGAAGTGGGACAGGAAGAAACCATTGTTTGAGGTCCTTTGTTGCTGGTGAAGGCTGGTGGACCAGCCTAGCTGGCATGTTCTGTGATCCTGGGAGTCTTGGAAACCCGCAAACAATCTCCCCGTCAGACCTTGCCTGAACCTGCCCAGACTATTTTAAGGCCGGTTTAGCTGGGATGGCCAGAGACTTGGCTGTTTACGAGCTGGTTTCATCTTATTTCGCTGGTCTGTCGAGGAATGAAAGACCCTGCCCTCGAAGGGGATATCCAGAACCTGCTCCTGGACATCTGGGTTAAACTTGGTGGCCCTCATCCAAGCCAAACGCTGCATATTGGAAGCAACACAAATGGCTCTCACTGCCGTGTCTATATGGGTCACTGAACTCCATAATATCCTGTGCGACCAGCTTTGCCTTGGCTAAGCCGGACTTGAAGGCCACTTGCTTATGCGATGGCAGGCCCAGAAGGAATACCGCATTCTCCCTCCATAGCCTTTGGTTGGCATCGACAAGCATTGAATCCGTGCTTGCCTGCCCAAGGTGAAAACAGGATTCAAATAAATGTTTGCCATAGGCGTCCAGGTTTTTGGCATCCTTAAGGCCGTGGTGGACGACATTGGGGCCTGCGGCTTGGCATACATGATGCAGCTGCTATGGTAGAGGAATGTGGCTGGACAGATATCAGGGTGTCACCCTCAGCCTGCCTGTACTTGGCCAAGAAGGGTCGGGTTAAGCCCCATAACACTAGACCCCAACGCATAGACATCCTTCTGCAGAGTAATGCAAGACCTGGTGGAGGCTCCAATAGTCAATACCTTGGCCAGAAACCCTGTCTCGGGTTGTTCCTTCTGAGGCTAAGGGCTATGTAGGTACTCTGCTAGTCCTGCTAGCCTGTAGTGGAAAGCCCATGCAGACATTGAGGCATCTGAATCCTCTTCCTTGTCTGCGTCGGCCTGGTCAATCACCCTGGTACCTGGTGAGAGGGTCTATCTCCCTGATCACTGCTGTCTCCTAGCAATGCCGCTGGTGGCAACTCTGAAATCTGTGGGGTAGGAAATGGCAGAGGCTGCACCAGAAGCTGCGGCTGAGCTGGCACAGGTGTCGCTGGGCATTACACCGGAGTCTGGGACAACACTGGGGGCAGCTGCTGCACCGTAGCAGGCGGTGGTTGAGGCAGTACCAGGCCCGGAGGCTGTGCTGGTGCCGGCAGTACAGTAGGCATCTCCTATGAGGCCCTTTAAGATGCCCACCATCTGCTGCGACTTCATTAATATCATAAATGTGACCAAAAAACACTCCTTGGATGCAGGCGTGGTGCGCTCAGGAGGCACCCGAGGCGTGTGCATGGGTGCCATTCCACCCATGGGGTGAACTGCAGGGTGAGGGAGGTGCGACTGCCTTCGTGCCTTCTGGTTGGGATGGGTGTGCCTCTATACACTGCGTCATTGTCGCTCAGTGCTGCCATTTTGTCTGGTTGGGCCCCAAGCGTAGGAACTGTGTGTCTCCTGAAGTACTCTGACATGCCTCCATCGGTTTGCTTCCTAGCATAGGCTCGGCACCATTCTGCACCTCAGGCGAGGACCTGGGAGGCTTGCTGCCCCACTGGCATAGACCAGGTAGTGGTTTTGCGTAAGGTGCCATCTCGGGCCTATACCCGGTGCCAGAGCAATCCCCCCCCCCTCGGGAGATTTCCCAGTACGAGAACCTTTTGATCACCCAGTCCTTGACCCGGGAGGCTCCTTAGATCCTCGGTCTGCTGACCAGTAGTGCCAAAATTCTCAGGACCAGGACTGGTGATGGGATAGGTGCGATCACTCCCGCCCTGGGTCTTCCCAGGGAAGGAATCGCCCTTGCAGGGTGCTTTAGAGAATAGTACACTTAAATTGTGCCTTGATTTCCTGCGCACGTAACTCAGTGTTTGGGTGGTGATCTGGAGAGGAGCTCCCTCCACCTGGCGAGACGGTTCTTCAAAGACCGAGGCGGAAGCACGTTGCATGCCGAGCAGCCTTCCCAGCCATGATCCTCACCTGGGCACTGCAAACAAGTGCATGCGGGTCCGATGCTGGGAAATATTTGTCGCAGGAAGGGCACTTGCTGAAGCCTGCCTGGGCAGACATGCGCCGGGGAGGGCGAGGCACCAGAGGCTGGTGTAAAGAACGGTAAAGGAAATTAAAACAATATGGGATACCAATTCCCTAGGGAAGGTCAGGCACGTGTAATTAAGAAGGTAAATATCTCAACCACCAGCACAGGTGAAGCAGCCCGACTCCTGTTGCCGCAAAAGAGGACTGAGGTATGGTGCCGGAGGGCGTAATAGGACAGCGCATGTTCCTGGTACCACTCCTCCGCACACAGCTAAATTTATAGGGGAAAGGCTTTTTTGTGTGAAACAAGATTCTGTTCTCTGTCCCTAGCGAGGGACGCCCATGCAGTATGGAGGAAAGCGGACGAGTAGGAGGAGTATGGTGGTGCAAGGAAAGGAAGCGATTTACCAACAATAGCACAATTTGTCACAGTGGGGAAAAGCCTAGGCTAAAACTGGAGTTTCTGCAAAGTGATCACCTTGATTTGCAAACTGAGATTTCAAAACGCAGCCTTTATATATTGCTGTTATCCTGAGATTCTGTTAAATTCATTAAAACGAATAAGTGGATGTTGATGTGTGAAAAAATCCTCCCCTTCCAACAGTTTCTGCATTGATTCTTCTGTGCTGAGGTCCAATGGTGGGTCTGGGTTCCACTGCACAGACGCAGTATGCTTCTCCCCCCCCCTCAAAAGGGGCACTACATCTCAAAGGTTTCTTCCAACAGTAACACCATAGCGAGTCCTTCCAACAAAACAAAACGCTGTCCCCAATTTCTTGTGAAAACCAATAAATTATCAATTGAAAATGAACACTTACTCACCATAGTGACTAACGTACTCTTAGTACATAGCCCCATTTCCACCATACTTTACGGGCGTCCCTCGTGAGTGTTAGGCAGAATCCTCTGCAATACCCTTAGGGAACACTACAGACAACTAAGTCCACAAGTGGTAGCACAATTTCACCTTTGGTACAAGCCTGTACTACACAGTTATAGTGGTAGCAGTATCAGAGCAGCCAGACTTATCTCAAGAGCAAATGAGCAATAATAGGGATTACACCAAGGACTACAATTACTGTGACTCAAACAAACACCGACTCAAGGTTTCTGGTTAAAAAATATAAGTACATTTATTTTTAAACCATCTGTTCACAAAACACTTCAATTCTATTAAACAAAACCACACTCTAAATATATATCACACACAACCAAGTCCTTTGGTTCAGGTCAATTGAAGGTAAATACATTAGGATTTGACCGACCGGTGTTGTAAAACAAAAGACGTTATCGGGGGTTAAGCAGCGCTCACTTTTTGACAGTAATGACAGTTCGGTCTTACGAAAGAAAAGCGTACCCGCGGGGAGAATTGTAACCGTAGTCAAACCACATTTAGCACATAGAATAAAAACCAAGGAAAAGGGGATAGAAATCATAGGCAATACTTTTGTCAAGGAACTTGAATCAGAGGACATATTCTAAGAGAAAGATAAAGTCAATAGGCCTGCACCAGTGTCAAATGGAGCAGGGCTCTGTTGTCGGCTCTGTTGTCGAGGATCACACAATTAGAACAGTTCGAGATCAACATTGCCAGGAGTACTTGGATATTGTCAAAGGGAGGCAAAAGTTATACGAGGGAAGGAAGAAAGGACAAGCCTTCGGTAAGGAAAAGGGTTCACCCAGATTCCTCAAGGTCGGACGGAGAAAACGACCAAATGAACACAGTACCTACTCGAATGAAGAAAGCTGGTGCCGCCGCAGTTGTTCCTGCAGACTCACGGTTCTTGAAGCTTCAGTCATGGGGACAAGAAGGACGACGTCTGGAGCGATTTGCACTACCCAGGGCTGAGGGCAGCAGCAGCAAAGCAATGGTGAATAAAAGGTGCACTCCTTTAAAACAGGAGAGGGCTATTCTGATGGCTGTTAGGGAGAATATTCTGTTTAGGCTGAATTTCCTAACCTAGTGAGTCCCCCAGCAGCTTTGCTGGATTTTTGGGGTTTATTTTTTTCTCCTGCCAAGAGTGAGACTCTTTTACCCTCACTCTTGGACATGATTTGAGTGTGTTTCTTTGGATCTAGATGTGTTTAATGGGCTATGAGGTCTTTTACCCCATAGCGCTTCATGTGTTTTTGTGATGTGTGTTACACAGCACCCTCAGTGCAGTGACACAGGGGTGTCATAGTGACCACCCAGTATAGACTCCATACCCTGGGACCGACTACTGTCTCCCAGGGCATGTAAAGTCACCATTGACTTTACTAGTCTTAAATTCTGAACAGAACCAGTACAAACCATCATATTGTGGACATACTGGCTGGGGCAATTCAATTGCCCCAGGGTCTGTTAGTCGAGGGGGCACGTCTCCGTCCCCCCCTGATCGAGTTTTGGCTGGTGGCAGTGGATACTACTTTTTATATTCAACCGCAAATATTTTCCTATGGGATTTCCCATTGTTTTAGGCTACTATCTTTATTTAATTATTTATGGTAGCCTCGAACATACCTCCGGTTTATTTAATTAATATTAATTCTCCGGTTGGTATTTTTTGCCAAAACTTGATTCTAAAATGGCGTTTGTGTTCTCTTCTGTGACTCCAACCCAAGCCGAGCCCTTTGTTCCACTTTTTGGCGGGCTTCTAAACAGAAGCCCCCCAAAGTGGTGCCACTCTGTCTGGGGTACTTAGGAGGGGTGGAGAGGAATTTAGGCACCCTGGACTGAGTTGCCTAGGCAACTCAAGTCGCACTCCATCCCGATTGGCCCAAGTGGTGAGCCGGCCGGCTCACCATTTAGAATGTTTGAGTGACAGCTAGGCTGAGTGAATGGGGGTTTGCTGCATAAAAGCAGGCCTTTGGGGACTGGAACTTCAGAAGTCGCCACAGGACCTAAGAATCCGACGAGGGAGAAGCTGAGCCGACCTGCCACGACACCACCAGCGGTGGAGCCCTGCTGGACTGCCTCACCACTTTTCCCAACGACAGAGGACATCTCCTGCCGGAGAGTCTTCTTCCTTTGACTGGTGGGGATAACCAGTTTCACCGTCTTTTCGCCTTGCCGACGTACCTCGTGGCCGCCTTGCCTGTGCCAAGCACCCCGGCAACCGGGATACCACGTTTTACCACAACCGCGAAACAAAGGTACCACCTTTAACCGGAAAACTCCGCGGCTGGTTTCTGCCCTGGTAGTGCAACAACCTTCATCTTTCCTCCAAGTCGAGATCTTCTCTTCCCTTGGACGACGACGCAACTTGCACCCACTACCAGGAACAACTGCCACCGCTGGAGGATCCTTCCCACTTAAGGTACCGTGTCCCACCTGGCTTCCCTTGCTACCAACTGTACGGGGTAGATTTAGCCCCCGGCTTTCGAACCTGGGTTAGCCTGGGACACCCTGGCTAAACTTTCCTAAGCCTCTCTAAACTCTTTTTGAACCCTCTGCAAGACTTTCTAAGCCTAGTGTAACTGTGTGATCTTGGGCGCATTTGTGCTCTGCTCTCTCTAAGAGTGGGCCCAGCCTATGGACTTTGGCTCACCAGTGACTTTTGCTCTTCTGCCTTGCTAACCGTGTTCTTGAATCTTAGAATGGTGTACCTTTCCATATTCGGTCTTTTTCCCTCCCTTTCTCACAAACTTATTGGAGTGCCATCTAGTTAAGCGCTCACCTCTGTACGAAAATAAGTGGTGTTTTACAGTGACTTATCTGATAATGAAAAAGGGATGTATATATTATAATAGTAACTGTGTTTAGAATATTTTACAATAAGAGTGCTGGAGTGTTTTCAACAGTGTGTTTTTTAATAAATAATTAAATACTTTGATACCAAAGCTCTGGGTGTCAGTGTTTGCTTGTATTGTTGTATCTGAGTGCCTATTGTGTATACTTTGCATACTCTTCTTGAGAGAAGTCTGACTGCTCAGCCGCAGCTACCAGGTAAATCTGAGTGGTACAGACTGCTACCAAGTGGGTTTACTGCCAACACCTGTAGTCTTAAATCTTTAGCAGTGGTCCCTAAGGGAACTGCACAGGTTTCTGCCCAACAATGGCTATCCGGACCACTACAGCGTTGTGTAGCGATTTCGACCCAGAAGAGGATTCTCTGGCTGTAGAAGGTGAGCTGGTTGATCCCACCAGGCCCAAGGGAAGAAGACTCCGGACTGGATCTTCTCTGTCGTTGAAGGGTAGATACCTCAGGACTGCAGGAGGGCTTCACTGGGACTCAAGAGACGCAGCAGCCGCCTTCTTCTCCGCTTCTTGTAGTTCCAGTGGCGACTGACTTCCAGCCCAAGAGTCCTGCCTTTTATGCCAAAATCCCCCATTCACTTAGCCTGGCTGTCAATCACACAGTAGGGGGGTTGTCCGGCCCGGATAATCACCTCTGCCAATGGACACAAAGTGCGACTTGGGTCTCCAAGGAGACCCTGTGCAGGGGGTTACTAAACCCCTCCCTCACTTTCAGCCCACCTAGACGCCAAAGGAGGGCTTCTTCGCAGAAGCACGCCAAAGGACGGCAAACAAAGAAGGTTTGCATCGCAAAGTAAAACACAAGAAGGATGTTAAAACAAAGAAATGGTGACTAAACCTGACCGGAGCCAAAATAAAGTATATTTGGTCAAGCAGGTTTATGTTCGAGGCTAACACAATAGCCTAAAACACTACCACGTTAATATACGATAATCGCGGTAGCAAAGTTAGGGCAGATACCACTGCCACCAGCCAAGTCTTGGTGTTAAGGGAGTGAAACAAGGCTCCAGGAGGTACAGACAAAAAGGGGTCAGAGTTGCACCTTTGCAATACTCCATGTAAGAGGGGGTGTACTGGGTCTGTAGGTTAAAGGACTACATAAAGTAAATGGCAACTTTACCTGTTTCTGGGAAAATCAGAGTCAGTAGGAAGTCTTAGAGACAACCCTGTGTCACTGCACTCAGGGTGCTGTGTAACACGCACAAGAAGTTGGGCTCATGGAGTGGTGTGGCTCCAGAGCCCAAGATCACACAAAAAGTAGAAATACACATGGTAAAACACATGTAAGAGTGGGAAAAAGGTTCAAACTCTTACCAGGTGGGAAAAATAAACCCCAGAAATCCAGCAAACCTGCTGAGGGACTCACTAGGTAAGGGAAATTAGCCATAAATGAGAATTCTCCCTAACAGCGAGGGACGGGAGACGGAACCTTTTTCACCAGAAAACAACTTCCCTTTAAATTGAGAGGCGCGCAGGGGCACGGCCCTGGGAGCATGCGCTCGTCTGACTCCGCCCACCGGCGCCAGTCAGTCCCCATTGACGCGTAGATAATGATAAGCATTGCCTAATGACACCAGTATTATTAGGGGGGAGGATGGTGGGACGTATGGAGGAAAAGGGACTATGGACTAAGAGTACGTTTTTCACTACAGTGATTAACTGTTAATTACTCTTCCGTCCCCTTTCCTCCATACTGTATGCGTGATTACAATTAAATGTAGCTCCAGGATGGAGAGGAGCCCCTCCTTAAGAAAACAGGTTTCTTAGAATCACCTGCCTGAATGCCGCATCTGACCTAGAGGCGGTGTCCAAACAGTAGTGTTTACAGAAGCCCGAAGGGGTGGCCCAGGAAGCCGCCCTGCTGATGACCTGGCACGGCACTTGCCATTGGAACGTGATGGCCGTGGCCTTGGCTATAACTGCATGGGCATGTTAATTGGCTGGCACAGGTTTGTGCTACCCCTCATAGTCCTCCTTGATGGCCGCAATCATCCTTTTGCTATGGAGGCCTGATAACTGGGCACTAACCCACCGAACCTGACAAACAAGGCGTCTGACTTGCGGAAGTCCTTGGTTCTGTCCCGGTAGCATTTCAGCGTGCGTCTGACCGCCAGACAGTGCAAGACCCTCTGAGGCTCGTCATTGGGGTCAGCAAAGAAAGTGGATAAGACCTTTTCCCCGTTGCCTCTGCGAGGTGAGGCCCACGAGCAGAGCTGTCCTTATGGTGGCCAGCCTGATGTCCGCAGACGCCATAGGCTCAAAAAGGTGTGTGCGCTGAGGCCCCCAACTCACCATTAAGGTCCCACACAGGGTGTGGCTTCTTTATAGGTGTGTAAAGCATGTGGAGGCTCGACAGATGCCGCTTGACATTTACTCTTGTATTGGCTCCTAGTAGTCTTGTTTGTAGCGCCCTGGGAGTTCTCTAGGTTAGCCTGGGATAGGCTTAAGTGTTTCAGGAAGCTGTAGCTCTCTTGATGGCCGCAATCACGTCCTCCGAGGGACAGACTCACAGAGCTCGTGTCCCAGATGATGCCCAAGGTGGTCAGGCTCTGCGTGGGCTGCAGCTGAGACTTCCTGAGATTGATCGTGAACCCCGGGTCATCAGTGGTGGGGCAGTATGCTGAACCGCTTCTGGCGAGGTGGCCTGGACGAGCCAGACATACAGGTATGGGTGGACGTGGTGGCCCTGGGGAGGGCTGCCACTGCATTCATCAACCCGGTAAATACGCTGGGAGCTGCGTTGGAGGCCAACGGGTAGCACCTTGTATTGGAAATGGAAGCCCATGATCCTGAAGCGCAGTAAGGAACGATGCGGCTGCCACATCGGGACATGTAGGTTAAGCGTCCTTCAGATCCAGGGAGCACATCCAGTCTCCGCAATAAGAACTGGCGTAACCATCTTTTTGCAGAGTGAGGGAGAGATTGAGGGTGGAAAGGTCCAACAACTCGCAGGCCAGCCTGCTTCCTCCTCTATATGGTAAAAGTCCTGGAATAAAAGCCCAAGCCTTGCTGGGAGGGTGGGACGTTTTCCACAGCCTGGCCTCTACGAACGACCAGATCTCTGTGGCAGAGTTGCTGTCTCAATCTGTGGGAGAGGAGGAGGAGAGGAAGATACCGGTAGGTGGTACCCCATGGAGACTACAGAGGATCCACAGATCTGAAAATGTCTGGTGCCAAACATGCACGTGAAAGGCAAACCTGCCCCACACCGGGCGAGTCATGCTCTTTTTTCCCCTCTGAGGCTGTTGCAGACGAGGGGGATTGGAAAAACCCTTGCCCGACCCCTTTGTCGTTTCCTCCGAGCGGACACGGAGAACAGACTGGTTGTCTGGACCTACGTTCTTGGAAGCCTCGGAACACCCCCTGGTCGAAGCGTTGCTGCAACTGGGTGTAGGCCTTGTGTGTGGCCTTTCTAAGAATAAAGACTTCGCGGTTTGCAAGCTGTTCTTTTTATCTAATTCCTCATCCGTGGTGGAGTGGAAGAGATCACTGCCCTCAAAGGGAAGGTTCAATATGCGTTCCTGGACATCAGGAATAAATTTAGTAGCCCGGAGCCTGTCTGTCCTTCTCAGTTCTGTGGCAATGCAAATGGCCCCGGCAGAGGTATCGACGTGGGCCACGGTGGCCTCCATAATGTCCTGCGCTACCAGCCTGGATTCACCTAGTCCCGCCTTGAAGCATGCTTGGCACTGTGGCGGAAGTTCTGGGAGGAATTCCACCATTTCTCACTGCAGAGCCTCCAGCAGGTGCAAGGAGGCGGCGTACGACTTCTTCCTGTACGCCTCCACGATCTTCTCCTCCTTTCCTAGCAGCGTCACGGACTAGGTGGCCGAGGACGATTGGTTTGGAATAGAGTGACGCCGTTGCCATCACTGCGGTTGAGGATGCGCTGAAAGCAAGAGTGTGTCCACCTCCATCTGCCTGTACTTGGCGTCGAGGCGTTAATTGAAAGGCTGGACCGAGTTGTGGCTTGAGCCACACCCCCTCTTGGCCAGGGTAACTATCTTTCTGCATTGGGGTCCCCGTTTTGGTAGAGGGGTGTTGGGGGGAGGGCTTCTGCTAGGACCCCCTCCTCGCGCTGCTCTACCTCGGGCTGAGGAAGGCCCAAATAATCAGCCGAACCTGCAAGGAGTTCGTGGAAGGCCCTGGCTGAAGATGGCGTGTTGGGGGTCCTCCTCGTCTGTGTCTCCCAGGCTCAGGGGTCCGGAGCTGGTGGAGGGGTGGTTGGCCGCCATGTGGCTGCTGAGTGGAGACCGGAGCCGGTGGCTACTGTGGAGGCTGGTGTGGAACCACTTGTACTGTGGGAGGCAGGGAAGCCGGAATCGGAGGAGCCGGCTGGGGCAGCGGCGTCTGCACAGGGGCCAGTGGCACCGGAGCCATCAGAGGAATAACTATGGGTGCCAGTGGGGTGATGTGAAGGAGCATGTCCCTGATGGCATCCCGGAGGATGGCCCACATCTGCGGAGTTCGCATCAGCTCTAGGACCCTTTCGAAGAACTGGTCTTCAGAGGATGAAGAGGTGGCAGGGGATATTAACAGAGTGGCCAAGGGCAGCTGGGGCCGGGGGAAAAACTCTGCCTGGGGTGCAGGGGAAACCTGAACTGCTGATGGGTAAACTGTAAGCCACGCACCTGGCTGACACCAGTCCCACCTTGTGACTCTTTCCTCCACCCGCTCCGCAAGAGGGGGTATCGGATGAGCAGCCATCTTGTCTGGCACAGTGGCCATTTTCTTGAGCTGTGTAACATGTGCCCAAGTCGTGGTGCCTGGCTTTCTGGAACCAGCCCTGTCCAAGACGCTTGGTGTTGGAACAAAAGGCCCATCCCGAAGGCATATTGCCCTCGGCAGAGCTGCCGGTAGTGCTGCGTGAAGGAGCCACCTAGGACATGATGCCGGTACTAGGGTGTTGCCCCTCGGGAATATCTCTGGTAAAAGAACCTTGTGGTCCCTCAGAAGCAACACCGGGAGGATCTGGAGACCCCTCAGCCTTGAGGCCGCTAGCTAAACTAGCCTCGGTAAGTGTGCCAGTACTAGGGTGTTGCCCTCAGCAGTAATCCCGGTATTTCAGGCCGAGACCTGGTAGGCATTTCACCCTCGGCGGATCTGCCGGTAGAACTGCATATAGGCGGCCCCTCAGACATGTTGCCGGTACTAGGGCGTGGCCCTTCAGGTGAAGACCCGGTAAAAGAACCTTCCGGTCCCTCAGCACCGTCACCGGGAGGGTCCACGGACCCCCTCGGCCTACCGGTCGGTAGCTGACTTAGCCTTGGTACTCGTGCTGGTATGAGAACCCTGAGCGGTTTCTACCGCATGGGGACGTGTCTCCCTTGCGGGGTGCGCTGGAGAAGAGTGGCCCTACCTTGGGCCTGGATCGATGATTGACGAAGTCCTTCAGGTCCTCTGGAGGCGATCTCTGGAAGAGCTCCTTCCACCTGGCTAGTTTGTTCTTCAGAAACCTTGAGGAAAGCGCGTTGCACGCTTTACAAGCTTGCCAGCCGTGGTCTGGGCCAAGGCAACATAGGCAGAGGGTATGAGGGTCTGAAGTTGGAAAGAGCCTGTCGCAGGATGGTCACCTGCTGAACACTGTAGAAGTCGACATGCGTCGGGGAGGAGCTTGACGCCCGAGGACAGAGTACCTGAATATTTAAAAGACAAAAAGTAGAGGAGTATCCGCGTGTGGAATTATATGGCCGAAGCCAAACCCAGAAGCGCTAGTGATTTCGACCCATACCCGTCGATGCAGAAAAGGGGAGTGAGGAGTGGCGCCAATGGGCAGAGTCAGGCGAGCGCCTGCACCCAGGGCCGTGCCCCCGCGCACCTCTAAATTTAAAGGCGAAGAAGATTTTTTTCAGGTGAAAAGGTTCCTTCTCCCGTCCCTCGTGAGTGACGCCCATACATGTTAGGGAGAATTCTCTTCTTAGGCTAATTTCCCTTACCTATAGAGTCCCCCAGCAGCTTTGCTGGATTTAAAGTTTATTTTTTTCTCCTGCTAAGAGTGAGACCCTTTTTTCCCATTCTAGCACATTGCTAGTGTGTGTTTTAGGCTATCTTGTGTGCTTATGGTCTACGGGGTTTTTCTCACTCTCATAGGAAACATCTTTTTGACATGTGTGGTACACAGCACCCTGCGTGCCGTACCACAGGGGTGTCGTAGCAACCCCCAAACATAGACTCTATACCTTGGGACTGACTACTGTCTCCCAGGGCATGTAAAGTCCCCATTGACTTTACTAGTCAATAGTTATGAACTAAACCAGTACAACCCATCTTACTATGGAAGTACTGGAAAGGGTTAATAGTTTTTCCCCAACTTTCATTTTCGAGGGGGTACCGTACAGTCCCTCTCTCAAAAGTTTCTGGTTGGTTGCAGTGTTTACTACCATAAATATTCGGCCGCAAATATTTTCCTATGGGATTTTCCCATTTTTCGAGGGTACCACTTTTACTGACAGCCTCTACCATATAGCCGGGTTATTTTAATATTAACTTTACTCCGGTAGGCTTTTATTGCCAAAACTTTGATTATATTTCTTTCTTGTGTCTTTCTCTATAATCCTAAACCAGGTCGGGGATCCTTTGTTCGTCCTTTTGGCAGGCTTCTGCACAGAAGCCCTCCTCTCGGTGCCACTGAATCTGGGGTAGACATATGTGGGAGGGGGAATAGGCACCCTGGACAGGGTTGCCTACGCAACCCAAGTCACACTCTGCCCTGATAGGCTGGGGGGGTTCTCCCGCCAGGAGAGCCACCCCACTGTGTAAGTGACAGCTAGGCTGTATCAATGGGGGTCTTGCTGCATAAAAGCAGGGTCCTGAGAACTGGAGGACAAGACGTCGCCACTGGAACTAAGAAACCGAAGAGGAGAGAAGCCAAAGACATCTGCAACGACTGAACCACCGGTGAAGCCCTGCTGCAGATCCTCACCACTTTTCTCCAATGACTTGAGAAGGTCTTCCTCTGCAAGAGTCTTCTTCCCTTGAGCTGGTGGAGCCAACCAGTTCGCCTTCCCGGACCGGTCTTGGTCGAAATCGCCAGTGCCAAGCACTAGGAGACTGGATAGCCAGGCACCCGTCCACCCGGACCGTGATTTAAAGGAGCGTACGTTTTATTCGTCGGGCAGCACAGCAGCTAGTTGCATCCCTGGGCAGTGCAGTAACTCGAACATTCCTCCAAGACGAGAGTCTCTTCCTCTGCTGGATCCCCCGAACTGCAAGAACTGCCAGGAACTACTGCAGGAGCGTCTTCCACTTTTAAAGATACATTGTTCCACCAGGCCTCCCGTTCGTTGGGTACTGCTAAAGGTGTTTTAAATCCTTTACGTACCTACTGGGTTGGCCGCTCCTATCCTCTAACATTATCTTTCACCTTCTGCAACCGCCTTTTCGAATCGTTAAACAAAGACTTGACTGCAGCTACTAGAACATTTTGCTCCTGGGCCCAGTCTCGATTTCGAAATGCGCTGCTGCTTTACGTAGTAGTGCATTAAAGGTAGGTTGATCGTCTATAGGTGACGTATTCCTGATTGGTGAGTCTTTGGGGGGTGGGGGTGGGGGGGAGACAGGTTTAGGGTGTCGGGGTCTGTAGACGCTGATGGGGACTGCCAGGGCTGTAAAGCACCTTCTTGCGGGTCTTCTTCAAAACCCCCATCACCCATGTCTGGGTCATCCTCGAAACCTTCCTGGTCCATGTTTTGTTCTTGTTCGTTACCTAAGAACTCCTGATCTTCATGAAAGTGGGAGTGCTCTTCAGTGAGGTAATACAACTCTACATCCCCCTGTGGGGGGTTAAACAGCCTAGGGTATTTAGACCTAGGATCCTCCTGAGGCCCCTCTCTTGGTCTTTTGGGTGTGGGCAGGTATTGGGTAGATATAAAATTCTCCATTTTGTCCATGCAAAATTGGAGTCTCTCCAAGGTCCCTTGTGGTAGCCCAGAGCGGTCTGGGTGGGAGAGGGGGTGGGTGGCTTTCGGCCTGTAAACACTTTGACCTATCCCATAACGTCAAAGATAAGCTCCCATCGTCTTCTGAAAAGCCTTCTAGTAGGCTAGGAGTCCCTTTCGATGGAGGGGGCGGTTCATGCCTTCCTTCCGTCCCTTTTGGCGTTTCCCTGGCCTTGCGAGCGGTATTCGGCGTCTCTTTCGCCGTCCGTCTCTGGCTATCTTTGGAAACAATACGCGCCAGGCTCTCGACGACTAAATGGTCTGTCGAGGGTTCCTCTGGCCTCGACGTTACAGGTGTCGCGCCCTCTACGCCGACGGGCGCTTGCTGGCGCGGCACGTCGTCTGGCGGTTTGGTGATGGCGCCCTTATCTGGGGGTAGCCCAGTCGCTGGTCGCATCTGCGGTTGCGAGGGGGGCTTTGGACCCTTACGGTCCGTGGAGGCTGCCGGTAGGACCTGCGTCTCCGTTGGCGCTAATGACGTGATAACAACCCCGAAGGAAAAGGTGGGGAAAGAGAAAGGCATTCTTAAAGAGATAGCAAGAAATGTCCTACGACCCCACTCTCCCTACTGTTTGAGGCCGGCAAGGCCAGGCCACGTGTTCGGCGACGACGAAGGGTCTCCTCCAAAGGCACAGCCGTCGAAGATCTTGTCGGCGGAGAACAGATTCGTCGAAGGAGGAACGTAACGTTAAATAACGACCAAATGGTCGAGTGAATATTTTCAATGTCTCTCGAGGAGCTCTGCATAAAGGCGACCAATAACTGGTCGGAAAAAAACAATCTGAGGGACCTAGACGCGTGAGGGATTGTGGGTACACTGCACGTCACTATAGAGATAGCGTTAGACACGCCTTGTCGACATCCCCTTTTCGACTACGAAAAACAAAATGCAATACTCCGCAGTGACCACTGGATGTCGGACTATGCACAGCATGTGATTCTAAGCAGATTATCAAACATCAGAAATATATATTCATTTTGATACAAAGCTTTGGTCTGTGTTTCCTTGTTCCATAGTATTTTAGTCCTATTGTGTTAACCCTGAATACTGCTCATCTCCCTCTTGAGAGAAGTCTGACTGCTTAGCCACAGCTACCAACTAAATCTTTATGGTACAGACTGATACCAAAGGGGATTTATTGCCTATACCTGGAGTCTTAATCTTCTGTAGTGCTCCCTAAGGGAACTGCACAGGATTCTGCCTAACAATACAGTATGGAGGAAAGGGGACGGGACGCAATTAATAAATGCATGGGCATCCACCTCTTAACGACAGTGAATTTCTCTGGGTAGTATTCTGTCTCATCTCGGTTGAAATCACTTTGCAATTAATTTGAAGCGTGGCACTGTGGGTGGATTGTTCTACAGGTGCTGTTCTGCTGTTTCATGTCAGATAGCTGAATTTGTTGACCTGATAAGGATACCTAGGAGGTGGTTCTATGCTCAAGCCATGCGGGTCACATTTGTATTCACTTTATCGTAAAACATGTTGAACCGTGGTTTATTTTAAATATTGAACACAGTCGATACGTGTGGGACAGGCAACATGTGATTCCGGCCTTCTGATGAGAAATTGAATTGGGTTTATGTTATGCTTTTTTGGTAGTAAAATGATTTTTTGGGGGGAAAAAAAAAATCAGGTGGATCTTTTTTAGACCAGTAAAAACATGCTTGTGCTCTAAAAGATCTTTTTGTCCATACTCCTTTGCACACAGCAATTGTATTAGGGTGTTTATTGAAGGCAAACCTAGCTTCAGGAAGCAACAGAGTGATTTACAATCATGGGTGAAAGAAGCAGAGAAATAGTAAGCAGGAGCTAACAGTGCTTGTGGATGAGGGGCAATTTGGCAGCAAGGGATCTGCAAGCAACCAGAGGAGAACACAGTGGAGAGAAGAGCTCCCAGTCACAGGTAGGGTGGGTTTTGTCGGGTGTGTGGACCTAGGTGTTTGAGAGGAGCCATTACCTGAAGTGGCTGTGTCCTGAACTACTTCCTGAACTGTAAAAGTGAGGGGGCGCGAGTCTGATGTTGATGGGTGAGGAGGTTCCAGAGTCTTGGGGCGTAGACTGAGAAGGCCTGTTTTTTTTTCCTTCTTGCACCGCAGAGTTCAAGTCTTCGCAAGTTCTTACTACTGGTGGATCGTAGGCCTCCGGAGTTTCTCAGTGAGGTAGCTTGGGGACATCAAGGTGACAGCCTCATGGATGTTGCAGAACGATTTGAAAATCTGGACTTGTAGCGGATGCCAATGCAGTTCAATAAGCGTCAGGTGATGTGGTCAAATTTCCAGAGTCCTTTGATGAGTTGTGCTGCAACATTCAGGACAGATCTCAGGGGGGCCAGGGTAGTCGCCTCAAGGCCTTCCAAAAAGGCACTGCCGCCATGTAGGTGGGAGAGGACTTCAGCTTGGATAGCAGAGTTTCATGCATGTCCATAGCCTCATACCAGGCCTCAAAATCTTGACACTCCATTAGCCATTGGCGAGTAGTCATGTACTCTTGATAAGACATGGTGCACTGTGTTGGGGGCGCTGCTAAGCAGCAAGAGGAATGGCGGCCTGAGTTAGAGCTCCTTACCCGGCAAAATCTGAATACAAGAAATACCCTTCTAGGTGCCGTCAAACAATAAGCAAGGGGTGGAAGGCAATAGCTGGTGGCCTGTGCCTTGCACTGGCTTGAAGCATCCTTGACTGAAGGTCCCCCAGGTGAGTTAAAAGTTGCAGCAGAGGCAACGCTCAGAGCACAGCATTCTACTGAGCAGGCACTTCTGACAGGTGCAGAGAGCCTGGTAAACGGAGCCTGAGGCGTTAGTGCCAAAGTCCCTGAAAGGTCTGAGCGAACCATCCCATGCTGAGGCAGTGTCCTGGCTGACTGGCGGCAGTTCGGAGCAGCGCCTAAGAAGCAAGTTACTTACCTGTAACTGTTGTTCTCCAGAATGGGTCTGGCATGGATTCACATGCTCATGAATATTCCCCGTCAGGCCGGGAATCCTCGGTATAGAAAAAAATCAGTATCAGTTTCGTTTCTGATCTGTCTTTCTTAGTAGTAACCAATCACTGGTCTCTGGGTCATACTGCCCCCAGCCAATGACTGCCCTCTCCCTAAGCCCCGCCTCCGGCAGCCATCCTCAGATTTGGTAGCACGTAAAGTGGCAGTATGACCAAGTGAAGAGCCGCAGAGGGGTAGGCGGGAGGGTTCGCATGTGAATCCATGCCAGATCCATGCTGGAGAACAACAGTTACAGGTAAGTAACTTGTTCCTTCTCCAGCATGGGGTCTGGCATGGATTCACATGCTCATGAATAAGAAAATACATAGCAGTACACACATGCACAACCACGGGAGGTGGCAACAGGCTCAATATTAAGCAATACAACAACTCAACACTAAGCAACTCTTACCTCCTCACCAGGCTCACCTTAGGTGAACAGGTTACGCAGCACTGCTTGGTCGACCCTGGACTCCTCCCTGGCATCCCCATCGACCAGTAGAATCTTGTGAAGGTGTGCGTCGCAGCCCTGCAGATGTCCAGCAGGGGCACACCAGACAGGAACGCCGTGGTAGCAGCGATCGCTCTGGTCGAATGGGCTCTCGGACGGCCGGGCAGCTGTCGGTTTGCCAACCGGTGACAGTGCATGATGCAGCCGGAGAGCCATCTGGAAATGGAAGTCTTCGAGAGAGCCTTCCCTTGATTCACAGTCCCAAAGTTCACAAAGAGCTGTGACATCTTCCGAAAACTTTGTGCGGTCCACGTAGAACTTCAGCGTTCTAGCTACATCCAGCGAGTGCAAAGTCCTCTCGGCCGGCGACGAAGGCGACGGGAGGAAAACTGGCAACACCAAGGGCTCGTTGAGGTGGAAGTCCGATGGCACCTTGGGCATAAAGGATGGGTGTGTCCTCAGCACCACCCTCGTGTCATGAAAAGTCAAGTATGGAGGCTTGCAAGATAGGGCCTGGATCTCTCCCACTCGTCGTGAGGCGGGGATGGCCACGAGGAAAGCCGTCTTCCATGACAGGAACTTCAAAGGTGCCGAATGCATAGGCTCGAATGGGGCCCCCCATGAGCTTGGTCAGCACCACATTAAGCTCCCACGCCGGGGCAGGAGCCTTCACCGGCGGGAATGATCGGAATAGTCCCTTCATGAATTCTTTCACCAGGCGATGAGACCACAAGGACGCCCGTCCCGTCGTCCTGGTATATCGGGAGATTGCAGCCAGATGTATTTTGATGGAGGCGTGAGCCAGTCCAGCTTTGGCCAGCGACTGTAGGCACGGAAGTAATTGAGGGGCCGTAATCCGCAGAGGGTTAATCTTCTGTGCACGGCACCAGACAGAGAACCTCTTCCATTTATGTCCGTAGCACTTGAGAGTTGAGGACGCCCTGGCCTTTGCAAGCACCTCTCTGCAGTGGGCCGGGATGTCGTACCCTCCAAACTCTAGTGCTGCAGGAGCCAGGCCTGCAAGTTCAGCGACTCCGTATTCTGGTGAAGAATGGCACCTCCTTCTCTGGAGAGAAGGTCTGTGTCCGTCGGCAGCTTGACTGGTGGGGACGTTGACAAGTCCAGAAGGTCCGGGAACCAGATCTGTCTCGGCCATGCCGGTGCGACGAGGATCATCCTGCACCGGGACCTCTTGAGCTGGTTGATGAGCCGAAGCAGCAACGGCACCGAAGGGAACGCATAAAGAAATAGGCCGTCCCCAGGGGAACGAGAAAGCATCGCCCATGCTCCTCGGCTGGGGGAACCTGCTGGCGAACCTCCGGCACTTGGAATTCGTCGCCGTCGCAAAGAGATCAATTTGGGGTTCGCCCCATCGTCGGAAGAGTCGATCCACTTGATCCTGGCGTAGTTCCCACTCGTGGCACGAGCGCAGTTCCCTGCTGAGTGAGTCTGCGATCGTGTTTTTTATTCCTGCCAGATGAAGAGGCACCAGAAACATCCCTTGGGCGACGGCCCAATGCCACAGATCCTGGGCTTCCTTGGATAGGGCCGGGGACCTGGTTCCGCCCTGCTTCCGGATGTAGAACATCGTGGTGGTGTTGTCGGTGAAGATCCTCACCATCTTGCCCTTGAGGGACGGAAGAAAAGACCTGAGGGCCCAGAACACCGCGCGGAGCTCCAAGATGTTGATGTGGAGAGACTTCTCCTCCGGGAGCCAAAAGCCTCTCGCGTGAAGATCTCCGGAGTGTGCTCCACAACCTTCCAGGGAGGCGTCCGTCGTCACCGTCACCTGGTGAGCTGGGGTCTGAAAGTCCGTGGCCGCCAACAGATGGGAGCGGGTACCCCACCACCGGATCGCCTGACGGAACGTCTCGTTGAGAGGGATCCTGTCCTCGAAGCTGCTCGTCGACTGGATCCAGCGGGCGTCGAGGAACTCCTGTAAGGGTCTCATCCGAAGCCTGCAAAGGCGCACCAGATAAATGCAGGAGGACATCATCCCGAGGAGGGACTTGATAGATCCTACCCTGGCCATGTCTGTGGCCAGCAGACGCTGCACCTTGCCCAGAATGGTCCTGGTCTTTTCCTCCGACGGCGAGGCCAGCCGCGCCACTGTGTCGAGCTTGGCTCCCAGAAACAGGGCTACTTGCGACGGAACCAGGTGTGATTTTGGAAAGTTGATGGAGAATCCCAGGTCCGTGAGCAGCTGGACGGTCTTCGCAGTGTGCTCCATGGCGAGCACCCTTGTCCTTGCCCAGATGAGCCAGTCGTCCAGGTAGGGGTAGACGTGGATCCCCTGCAGGTGCAGCCGCGCCGCCACCGGTGCGAGGCACTTGGTGAACACCCTGGGTGCCGACTTCAATCCGAACGGGAGGGCCTTGAACTGGTAGTGCCGCCCTTGGACCACGAACCTGAGGAATTTTCGGTGTCTTTTTAGAATGGGGATGTGGAAGTAGGCATCCTCCAAGTCCAACGACGACAGGAAATCGCCCTCCTCCAGCTGTCCCAGCACATGCTGGAGGGTGACCATACGGAACTTCTGTGCCTTGATGTACTTGCTCAGTCGTCATAGGTCCAGGATGGGGCGCCATCCTCCTGTCTTCTTTTTTACGAGGAAGTACCTTGAGTAAACTCCAGAGCCCCGGAGCCTCTTTGGGACGAGCTTGATGGCACCCTTCTTGAGCATCGCCCTTACTTCCAACAGTAGTTGAGGGACGTGATTTTCCTTACTGGCCACGGGTGGAACGCGAGGGCACTTCTTCTGAAAATCGAGGGCGTGCCCTTGGGCCAGAGCGTCCAGCACCCAACGGTTGGTGGAGATGGACTCCCACACGCTAACGAATCTCGCCAGCCGGCCTCCCACCGGGGTGCTTCGGCGGGGGCCCGACCCCACGGTCGGTTCAATCTTGTTTGGAGGCCGCCTTGCCTCCTTGACCTCCTTGTCCTCCTTGTCGACGACGACGGGCACCACCTGACTTGCCGCGTCCCCTGTATGCTTCCTGGGACGAAGATCTTGCCGCTTGGCGTAAGCGGAGGAGCCACTGCTGGATCCCTTGGAGGCACCTTGTCTGCCTCCGGAGCTCCGAAAGGACGGCCGTCATTGTTGGAGCACTCCCAGTGCCCGGGCAGTCTCTGTGTCTGTCTTGATGGTCTGAAGGGACTCATCAACCGCCTTCCCAACAGGTTGTTCCCGTCGAAGGGCATGTCCAGAACCTTGGTTTGTACGTCCTGGCGGAAATCCGTGGCCTTGAGCCATCCTCGTCGTCTCAAGCAAACGCTGTTGCCCAACGGACGGAAACCGGTGTCGGCGATGTCCGTTGCCACCGTGATGGCGTGGTCCGAAGCAATCTCCCCCTCCTGTAGGATTTCAAGGGCCTCAGCCCTTTTGGCATTCGGATGGAAGTCTAACAGAGGGGCGATTTTGAACCACAACTCCCTGTCGTAGCAGGCTAGGATAGCCAGGGTGTTGGCCGCCTTAATAGTCGTCGCTGCGGATGAGATGATCCGTCGTCCCATCGTGTCCAACTTCTTGCCCTCGCCGTCCGGCGGGGAAGTTGATGTCGAGGCCGATGCCCCCCCAGTTTTCTTCTTTGCCGCCGTGACGACCGAATCCGGGGTAGGTTGTGCCCGAAGGCACAAGGGGGCAGCGTCGGGGACACGGTACTTCTTCTCGTACCGGTCCCTCTTTGCCGGCGCCGTGGCAGGGTTCTTGAGGGTGAGCCCCTCATCCCAGATGTCATCAAGAAGCGGTACGGCGAGGACCGTCTTCCTTTTAGCCTCGCGCCGTTGGTAAAGGAACCCTTCTTTCTTCTTTTCTTCTGGGTAGAGCTGAAAAAGCTCGGATGCCCTGGAAATCATGGCATGAAACTATCCAATCTCGTCGGGCGGGGACGCCCGAGCAGAGGGCGACGGGGGACACGTCCCGTCGTCGCCTCCGTCATCTGTACCTGTCATAGCCATCTCCGTGCCTGTATCATCCCCGTGGGTAGTAGACCGGGGGGGAGGCAGAGCGGGCCGCAGAGGTGGGAGAGGTGGCGTAGGATGCGTCGTCCTCCTCTTATGCGGTGGACTCTCCGAAGGTCCTGGCTCCGGTTCCCCCATCGGGTCTGGCTCAGGTACCTCCGTCGGGGAAGGGGCAACCTTGTCCTTATCTCCGAGCATAAGGACTGAATCGCTGACAAAATGGACGCCGAGGTGTCCTGCGGCGCCGGAAACGACGGGCGCGAGGGCTCTTGAGGAGCCTTGTCGGCGACACAGTCGCCCTCGTCGTCGCCCTCGTCGGGATCCCTGCCGATGGGCTGGGCTTCTTCCACGACTTGGATGAGCTCTTCTTCAGAGGTCGTGTCCGTATCCATGATGGCCACCAGCCCCTCCCCCACCTTTTCCAACGAGAACTTTGTGGGGGTCTTCTCAATGGGCTTGAAAGACGACTCCCTCTGCGGTGGTAGGGAGACTC
The DNA here is from genome assembly GCF_040938575.1 of Ambystoma mexicanum. Lineage (NCBI taxonomy): Eukaryota > Metazoa > Chordata > Amphibia > Caudata > Ambystomatidae > Ambystoma > Ambystoma mexicanum. Next base: position 648,077,830 of record NC_090935.1, read on the forward strand.
TGGGTCCTGAGGGCGCCTCCACTGGTGTAGCCTCCACAGGCTGAGCCAGGGCCACGGCGACATACTCAATCGAGGTTTTAGCAGGGTGAATTAAGGCCATCGTCACCTTCTGGACGCCTGGGGCCTTCACCTTGGGGGAGGCTCCGAGCCTCGCTCCCCCTCTGCTGGAATCTTTGAGATCGACCGGGGCCTCTCCAGAAGCTTCGCCGGGTTCTCGGACTTCCACTTATCCGAGCCAGAGCATTGGCTCGTGGTTGATGGCGCCGGGGAGGATGTGCCCTGCCTGGCAGCCAAGGAGCCTGACCGTTCGGCGCTCCCGGTGCCCGCAGACTCGCGGTGCTTAGCCTTTTTTTGGGCCCCCGTCGCCGGAGCGCCGTCACAGGACTTAGAAGACAGCTCGGACTTCGTTTTCTTCTTCTTGCCGGACGGGCTCTTCCCTTCCAGCCAGTTGGCGAGACGGAGGTGGCGATCCTTCATGGTCCGCTCCGACATGTTCCCACAAAACGCACAGTCCTTCTCCTTGTGCGTCTTGTCCTCATGGAGACAGTAGAGGCATAACGAATGCTCCTCCTCCTTGAAAACATTCTGAAGCTGGCATCCAGGGCAGGTCCTGAACAGCTTCCCGGGCGTCGAGCTTCCTTTCTCCTGGGCCATGCCCGGGGTAGGCCTCGGAACTTCTGGAATCCTCCAAAAGCGTAACTCGACGAAATCTTCACCCTTAAGGGGCGTCGAAAACTCCCAAACGGATCCCCTTTGATCGGATGTAGAAACGGTGGAGCTCGAGGCTCTATTTAACCGAAAAATGAGATAAATCTCATGAAAAAGAGCGAAAACGCAGCAAAAGCTCGAGAGCTACAGCACAAGGACTCCCAACACTTGAATGTGCGGTAAAAATCTGAGGATGGCTGCCGGAAGCGGGGCTTAGGGAGAGGGCAGTCATTGGCTGGGGGCAGTATGACCCAGAGACCAGTGATTGGTTACTACTAAGAAAGACATCAGAAACAAAACTTATACTGATTTTTTTCTATACCGAGGATTCCCGGCCTGACTGGGAATATTCATGAGCATGTGAATCCATGGAGAAGTGGGACACCCGCTGGGTGCTCCCTACACAGAGAAGAGCTGGCAGGAGGAGGGCAAAGTGACCAGATGGCCGGCGTCTACACTGGGCTCCGGCGGGCAGCGACAGTGTTGGGCACCCTCCCGGTCACCGCACACACCAGAGTGTGGTTCAACACAATTAAGCAGGTGGGGTGCATGCAGGCTCAAGAATGGTGTACAAACCTGTCCTACAGCACTAACATACGGAGCTGAGAAGGGCGGCCTGTTGAACCTGGGACAATACCTCACTCTGAGTGAGCAGGCCAGCTTGCTACATGCGAGGAACATGGACTGGGCCCGCCGTGGTCTCAGGTCTGCCAAAGCCCTGCCACACTCCTCACCTCTATGACGCGAGCCAGGTGACCGGCGTTCACCTCATCAGGGAACAGATCAAGGACTCCTTGAGGTGCGTGCGTGGCAAGAGGTAGATTGTTTAAAATCAGGTTAGCTCACGGCCTACCCTTATGGTATAAGATCTACTTGTCAACCCGGATCAGTGAAGGCCCAGAGGGTCAATGGGTGCCATTGTTTGGAAGGGTCACGGTGAGGCACATCATAAGTTAACCTACTACCCAACATATCCTGAAACAAGGTAATGTGTGGGTGACTGAAGCCACATCGCACAAGGCACGTGGCTGAGGATACGATACCAGGACGGAAGAGATACCACCATAAGAAGACTACATTACAAAGGGTGCAGGGAAGAAGCGAGACCCCATCACTCCTTTACCAACAACGCGGCGAGGACTCCAAGAGCTGAAGATCCAGGAGTGCTCCCAGTCAACAACCGTGAAGATCAGCTCATGGTGGCTATGCAGACTGGCTTTATGTCAGCCAATGTTAAATTGGACGATATAGTGGCAACCATGGGCTCACTGAAATCCAAGCTTGAAAAACAAAGCGGCCACAACGAGGCAGAAACCAGGATTGTTAAAGTCGAGGACAGGGTGGCCCAGCACGAACAAGCTATATGAACTCTGCAGTCTGAACTGGCGAAGATCTGGGGTAAGTGCAATGATCTTGAGTTGGGCTCAAGTCGAAACAACGTGCATATAGGAGTGCCGGAGGCAGCAAGAAAGGGGACCATGGAGCCATTTGTGGAAAACCTGCTGCAGGCCCCGTTTGAAACGGCAGCTTTCTAGCGAACTTTTTGGGTTTAGGGTGGAACGTGCGTATCACACCCTCGCCTGGGACCCAAGGCCAGGGGCCCCTCCTCGCACAATAATTGCAAGAATGCTAAACTACAGGGACAGAGACCTTATCCTGAAGCTGTCCAGAGAGAAGGGTACGCTCCGCTATGAGGCCAGCAACGTGCATATCTACCCAGACTTTGCAGCCGGGGTTCAGATACAACATAGATCATATCACCTAGTGAAAAGACTGCTCAGGGCCAGACAGATCCTGTATGCCCCCATGTTCCCAGGTAAACTATGGATACAGCATGGAGGAAGTGCACATTTCTTTAGAAATCTATCAGACGCTATGGCATATGTGGAGGCCTCCCCCTGCCCCCTCCCGCCCTGCCACGGGAGAGGCGAGACAGATGACCCGGGGGACTGAATTGTGTGCTTGTAAGCTGAACAATTTGTTGGTGGCGATTACAGATGGTACACAGAACTAATGTTTATAACATGCATAGTATACCTATAACTAGTATACCAGGCTGCGTAAAGGTCCAGACCTACCCTGGCATCTATTATGATCCCTGCCCTCGTTGTGCTGTCCGAGCATCCTCACCCCAGAGCCACCATTATAGGCTATATACTCTACCTTACCATAGGTTGCACAATACTACTGTCTAGGACCCTTACTCGCCCAAATATGATCACCAGTACGAACGCCGCCAGACGCAGTACTGCTACACTAGACTCACAAGCAGTACTGCCGTTTGAGGTAGATAAAGGTTCCATTGGAGGACATCATTTTGTCAAAGTAGGTCTGACTCAGCTTCACTGCCCCAGACATCACCCTTTGCCCTGCCCTGCACCATTCCTCCCCACCACTCCTGCCTTTCCGCCACAAGATCTCAAGCCCCGCATCCACTCATTGCCGGTCCTAGGCAGATCACGCTGCACATGCCTCGCCTCCAGAACTACACATAATACAGCCCAAATAAGACCCATCACCACACCAAAAAGAAATGAGACTTTCCACGTGCACCCCCCACTATCCTGTCCAAAACAAAAATCACTACACCCACCACTGTCCCATTATGATCAGCACGTCTAAAACCCAGGTGACCGGGGACTATCCCATCAGGTCGCAGTGATCCATCTCTTCTAAAGATACTCGTAATACCTCAACCACTTGCCCACATATCATTCCAACCTGGTCCGTGAGCCCGCCTAAATTATCTCCACTCCTAGGAGCATTACTTAATGTCAGATCCCTTGGTGCCCACGCAATCGATATACATGACTGCATACTAGAACACAAGCTTGACTTCCTAATACTTACCGAAACATGGCTACACTCTGCTTCAGGCCCACAAATCTCACTAGCTATCCCCCATGAGTACACCCTCCTCAGAGCAGTCCGTTCACCTGCCATAGGAGGTGGAGTGGCCATCATCCACAAAATCACATTACAATTTAGGGAATGTAAAATGGAATCCCTCACTGGGTATGAAGCCCTCGCTCTCAAATTAGCCACTAGCCCCAATGCAACAATCAACTTCCTAATTGTATATAGAGCACCGAACACCTCCAACAACCCAGACATTGAACTTCCACTATTAATCACGCCTCTCCTTAAAACCAAAACAAAGTACATGGCCCTAGGAGACTTTAACCTAGGTTACAATGACCCCACAGACAGTAAAGCAACGGCCCGCCATAATGCTTTCCAAGAGATGCAGTTCACTCAAATGGTGACTACCCCCACACTCTAAAGGCAGAATTCTTGATTGGATACTCACCCACGACATTGATATAACCATATCAGACATTCTCAAGATGCATTGGACTGATCACCATCTAATTAAATTCAACATTAACCTCAATACAGTTGCAATAGACAAAAGAAATTAGCACTGTACCCCATCCAGGTTAGAAGTACACGCAAACTCACACGAGAAAACATTACCCCATTGCTCAATGACATTCAAGCCACGAGACAACACTAATACAGAGAATATTTCTGCTCATTACCACCAATGCCTACAAACCACAATAGATGAATTAGCCCCCCTCAAAACTAAACTGCATAAACCCAAACGTAGCTGCCCTTGGTTTAATGATGAACTCATAGAACTCTGAAGGGAAAAAGACCTTTAGAACATTTATGTAGGAAAAAAACTCTCCTGAACACCAAATCAAACTAACAATTATCCAATGCTTACAAACAAAACATACTTACCCATGAAGCTAAATCATTCAATGAATGCATTTCCAATGCAGCCTCCAATACCAAAGAGCTTTTCACCATTATCCGAGAACTAGAATCCCCCATTACACCCACTAGCCCCATTAACACTAGTAAAGATTGGTGCGCCAGCATATAGAACACCTTAGCTTCCAAAGTGAACACCCTACAAAGTAAAATAGATGCACAAAAAAGCTCCTAGAGCGCAGTTAACCCCTCACAACTTAGATACTACTGCAAGATCCAACATAGGAGAATTCCACTTCGCTCAAGTCTCCAACGACCTAGTACTCAACACTATTGCAGCCCTCAAACCCTCCAATTGTAAAGGCGATAGTTTTCTCGCTTAGTCAGAGATTGTGCCACCACCCTAGCACCCATCATCACCGAATTTGTTAATGAATCCTTCAACTCAAGCGAAATACCAGGATCCATCAAAGTAGCGTGGGTCACACCCCTCCTCAAGAAACCTTCACTAGACCCAGCCATCCCAACGAACTATAGGCCCATCACAACGGTGCCATTCCTCCACAAAAACATTGATAAAATAGCTTACACCCAAGTACGAACACACCTAGAACAGAACCACCTATTAGGAGACAGACAATCAGGATTCCGCCCCAATCACAGTACTGAGACTGCATTACTGCACCTAAAAAAAAAAAAACAGATGGACACCAACAGAGACTCTGGCAAACTGTGCATCCTACTATTAATAGACCTCTCTGGGGCCTTAGATCTAGTTCATCACGACAAACTATGCCAAACTCTAGCCACCAATTTCCACTTCTCTAGGAAAGCCACCACTTGGATAAAATCCTCCTTCTCTGACCGTACCTCTAGAGTCACCCTAGGGGAAGAAGCAGCTGATCCTATTTCTGTAGCCCTGGGAGTACCGCAAGGATCCTGCCTATCCCTAACGCTGTATAATGGCTATACTAAATTACTCTTTGCAGCCCTTGATGCGATGGGTGTAATTTATACCAATTTTGCAGATGACACGCAAATACTTCTTCCCATCAAAGGTAACCTTGAACAAGACCCGACTGCTATTAATAAAATCTATTCCCTTATCCAAAACTGGATGGCGAACAATAGTCTCTGCCTCAATGGAGAAAAAACAGATCCTTATAGTTGGTTCCCCAGCCAGACTCAGCAAACTCCATCCTGACTATACTTCCATAGTAATAAATGGCACCCCCATATCCCATAAAGTCAAAATCCTAGGAGTTCACCTTGATTCTAACCTCACCATGAATAACCATATCAACGCCCTCGCCTCTTCCACAGCATACACAGCTAATCTCATTACATTAAGCAGACCCTTCCTCTCGGCGGATAATTGCCCGACACTCGCTAGAGCTCTGATCCTCACAAAGATAGATTACTGCAAAGTCCTACTATTAAGTACCTCTAAAAGAAACCTAAATAAGTTACAACTCTTCCAAAACAAAGCCCTTAGAGCAGCTCGGGGCATCAACAGAAGAGAGCATATCTCGCAACACAGAAGAGACGCTCACTGGCTCCCAGTACAAGCGAGAATCCTTCACAAAACCCTCACTATCACTCAAATGTATCTCTGACACCCCCCCCCCCATCTATCTCAGCCGAAGCATTTCTCTCAAAAACAGAACCAGAACACTCAGATCCAGTGCTAATACCCACCTTCATATCCCACGCTTTACAACTACCAGAGCAGGTAACGCCAGCTTCCCCATAGCAGCTCTCTGCATTTGGAACTCTCTCCCCTCCCACCTTAGAAACAAACAGTCTTTCCCTAAATTCAAGGAACAGTTAAAAACTTGGCTGATAAATTCCAATAGCGCTGGATCCATAGAGATTGTCCCCCATCTGGAATACCGCCGCCAGTCCTGCAACTACCCTGCTCTCCTTAGTGTGTCCCATCACACCTGTGTAACTAATGTGCTCCTGTCATTTCTGTGTAACGGATTAGCATTACAATATTAATGCTATTCACTCAAGACGTCATTTCTGCAAAAAAAGCCCTTCTATGTGTAACCTACTATGTACTGTAATACGCAACCATGTCGGATGCCTACAAAACAAGTACCCTACGCGTGATATCTACGGGTTTGGGCGTGTAACAAAATGTAATAAATAAAAATAAAAAATGCCGGGCTGGTCCAACTGGGCGGCCACAAGCACATCTTTTGCTCTTCGTAGCGCACCCCGGGAGTAAAGGGTGGGAGTTATCAGGGTGGAGGTGGTGTGGTGGGGAGCAGGCCCCTGAAACGGGAGATTTTGTTTAAGGTTTGGCTTAGGGAAGGGAGTTTGAGAGGGTATACAAGGAGTGGGGGTGATGTTAAAGCAAATGGTTGGGGGATGAGTTGCTGCGGAGTGGGAGGGGCCCAGAGGTATTGCTGGACTGGCAGGTGTGCCTTGTAAGACCCATTGGAGACAGCAGGTGATATGTAATGTAGGACCTGGAATGTCAGGGGCCTCAATCTCATTAAAGCAAGGATGTTTCTTGCATTCTTGGACTGACATCGGCCCATGGTGGTAATGCTTGAGCAAACGCATTTCCTGGGGTCACTGAATAGAGAATTTGCACCCAAATGTGGAGTTAGCGATACTAAACCGAGTACTTGACACAAGCTTGGGGGGGCGTGCTCACTCGGATACATTGTGCGCTGTGCTTTCAGGAGGAAAAAAGGAGCATAGATCTGCAAGGTCGCTATTTGATTGCATGGATGACAATTTCAGCACAGGGGTGATATTGGTGAAAACCTACGGTTGCAATATAGATGACCCCGGTTTTTATGGGGATTTAGATGAAAATCATGAGAGGGGCGGAAACCTCGAAAATATAGGGAGGAGACTTCAACCTAGTGCTGAATAGTGTGTGCAACCGGTCTAGAACCACACAAAGAGGGTTGCCCAAGGCGGTTTGTATGGTGGCCCAGCTTATGACTCAAATTTAACTGGTGGATGTGTGGAGAGCCTGCAACCCAGGGGTGGAAGAATATACTTACTACTAGTCGGTCCATGACACAGTCCAGGATAGACTACGGTTTACTGCCCAATACATGTGTAACACAGATGCAAGATCCATCCAAGAGCCCTTTCCGATCATTCTCGGTTGTACTGACTTTGGTATGGGAGGGATTGAGTGCACAGCATCCATTGTGGAGGATGGCCCCCTTGATGATGGAGGACGCTGAATTGCGGATCTCGGTAAAAGACAAAACTGATGGCTTCTTTGAGAGGAACGAGAGGTCGGTACACCACTATGCCATGGTGTGTGAATCCTTCAAGGTATGGATGCGGGGGTAGGGGGTTAATGTCCACGACTAGCCGCAGAGATGAATGAGGTCGAAGTAAGTTTGAGATGACAGGAGAATTAATATAGTACCACACAAGATACAGCATTGTTGGGTTTGCTTAAGGGTAACCTGCTAAAATTCCAAGATCTTGTGGACCAAGGGGTCTGTTACATAGTGAAACTAACACTAGCACGCAGGTATGGAGAAGCAGATAGACCAGGATGCTTCCTAGCTGGGGTGGTCCGGGCCAAAGAGGAACGCAGCATATCAATGGGATTATGGGACAGGCGGAGAGTATGTGGACCACTGACTAGGGCATAAATGGGAAATTCTGCGATTACTACGAGTACCTATATGCAAATATAGATAAATGCTCAGATGGAGAGCAGGCCAGATATGTTGCTGAAATTGCTCTCCCAAGGATGGCACCGGAGGCATGTGCTGCCTTGGAGGCGCCCATCACAGCCAAAGAGGTTATCGACGCTAGCCCCCGGGAAGGCCCCGGGGTCAGACATCCTGGGTATCGAACTATATAAAGAAATGGGGTTGATTCTGGCACCCAGAATGGGGAGGCTGTGGGAGGAGTTGTTGGAAGCGGGGCGGTTGCCACAAATGCTCTGAGGCAATCAGAACGGTGCTACTTAAGGCAAACAGACCGCCACAGGACATGGCCACTTATAGGCCACTGCCATTGCTCAATACAGATGCAAAAATATTTGCGAAGTTGCTGGCTGCTGCCATACATGCCAATGCTAGTGCATCTGGACCAGTATGGATTCACCCCAGAACAGACAACCGCACTCAATCTCCGGAGGCTCTTCACCATATATCTCAGATTAATCCGCGGGCCACAGAAGGTGCAGCTTCCCTGGACGCGGAAAAGGCTTTCGATTTAGTATCATGGAAGTTTGTTTGGAGTCCTTAGACATGGGGGACTGGGTGAATATTCTATCGGCTTTGGCGGCACCTGTACAGTGACCCAGCAGCCAGGGTGCGCACCAATAATAGATTGATGACTGCTTTCTGACTGGGGCGTGGGACACGAGAAGTGCGTCAGCTCTCCCCATTTCGCTCTAATGATTGAGCCACTCGCACACCTGATGTGCGAACGACATGGCCTTCATGGGATCCAAATAGAAGGGCCACCACAAATAATTTCAATGTATACTGACGACACATTGCTATATATCCGAGATCCGGAGTGGAACATGGGACCAATACTAGAGGAGATCAGTACATTTACATATTACTCTGGCTACAAAATAAATCGGGCCAAGTCGGAGTTGTTCCCGTTGACAGACAGCACACCAGAGACAACCTATTTGCTGGGGTTCCGATAGGTCTGCGACTGGTTTAAATACCTGGGCGTAGTGATTTCTCGATCACACCATTCCCTATATGCGGATAACCACAAGGTTTATCTAGATACTTTGGCCACTAAATTACAATTATGGGCTAGATCACCAATGTCACTGTATGGGAGGCTGTCCCTGCTCAAGATGGTTAGTTAAATCCCAATATGGCCCAGTAGACTGTTCTTTACAAAACTGCGATCCTTAGCGATCGACTATGTGGAGGAAGGGGGTAGCCCGGATGAGCTGGGGGGGGGGGGGGGGGGGGTTGGTGCAATCATATAATAAAGGGCATCTAGCGGCACCAGATTCCGAATTATATAACATCGCAACGCAGGCGCAATACGCCAGACACTGCTAGCAGATTCCCCTGGTCTGACACATTAAGCCCAGGAAACCTATAGTGCGGCACCAGCGAATTGGAGTTCGGTCATTCTCAGCAGCCGGCACGCTGACTCTTGTACCTTTTCCCCAGTCCGTACAACAGTGAAAGTGTGGTAAAGGTTGTTCAAGAGATTGGGGCTCTCAGCCCCATATTGTGGAGCAATACCACAGCACAAGTGCCAGGTATTTCCTCCGACATTCGATATTGATATTCAGAGGTCGTGTGAGGTCAATGAATGCATGGCCCTGCAAGATTTATTCCCAGTAGGGCGGTTGGTGACTCAAGGAGTTTCAGGCAAAGTTAAGGGATAGTCCCATTAAAACAATGTAATACTAAAGGGTAAGGACTGCGGCCCGCCGGCGATAGCCGTTGTTCCCGTTGGAACCTGACAGGAATGTGTGTCTGGAGACAGAGGTGCCCAGCGGAGACGGCATGCGACTGTTGTCCAGGTTATATTGCATATGCCAAGAAGGGCAGCCGACAAAACCGGGCACGCAGAAGTGGGAGGCAAACATGAACATGGAAATACAGGATGACCAGTGGCAAAGGTGGTGTCAGCTGACTAGAGAGATGTTAAATGTGAGGTTCCACCTGGTACAATTCAAGATCTTGAACCAACTCCACTATACACCAATGCGTATTTCTAAATTTGCCCCGAATACCAATGACTAATGTGCAAAAGTGCAGAAGGGAGAGGGCAGATTTATTTTACGTGTACTGGGATGCCCAAAAATCACAATTCTAGCACGAAGTGGCAGATTTACTGTATGATGTGGTGCAGATACCCCCTGTGCTGTCTCCACCAAAATACCTTCTCGGGGATATCGGCACGGCACCAGTGCTGAAGCGTAGATTTTTCAATCCGAGTTCTGTAGTTGCCAAAACATGCATCTTAAAATATTGGAAATCTAAATCTGCCCCAACTAGGACAGAAAGGTTAAAAGCTTTAACGCTTGTGAATGGTAGAGGAGGGATTCACTGCAACAGTGGTGTCGAAATGTCTGGGGAACCTTCCGGAACTATCTCGCATGCATAAATGAAGGATGGAGTGATGGAGGAGAGGGACACTAATTCACTAAGATGTTTAGAGGACTGAGTTAGATAGAACTGTATTGCTAAGCTAAACTGTGATAACCATGCCAGCTCTTATGTTTTGTATCAAGATTGTGCTGGGCCGATCCACTGCTCTCTGTAACCTGTCTACCAAATGTATAAAGTTTTAAAAAAAAATAATAATGGTGCACCATGTGGAGAACTGAGGGGGAGGCACCCCACTATGCCTGGGTTGTAGCTTGCAACTGGACAATTTTACCATGCACCTTAACTGCTGTCAATTTCAAGAGACAAGCGAGAAACCCCATGCAGAAAGGATGCTGCGATGTTGCCGATTGTCTAGGATATTAGACTAACAACCTCAATTGATACATGTCAGTTTACCAACCATACGCATCCCGAATACTACGGAAATTTGAATTGTTTCAAAAGTCCGTTTATTTCCTCCTGGGCGATACTGGGTAGCCCAATGCCTTGTGTGTACATAAAAGCAAGATGGAGGATTGCACAGAAAAAGGTGCTCTGATCAAAGAAGCACTATCTGCATAGTGGACAATTATGTACTGTGTTCCATATGGCCGTACAGTTTTCTGGTGACCCGATACATCCAGAGATTGAGATTCAATATTGCCCGTTTGTAAATGCCAAAAGAATCCCTCCTCCATTTGTTATGCATTTCTGATTTGTATATCATATTAATGTATTCTCATTTGTGTCAGTTTTAAAACCATTACAAAATGTAAACACATTGACAATCTTGATAACATATGTTCAGCTGTTGTGTTTGAAAGGCCCACAGACACCCAAACCATTCAGATAAAAGAAAGTAATGGTTAAATATATGGCTGCTCAAGTTAGTGTGGTAGATTGGAGCGACTATTCCTTCATCCTGCTGGAGGGACAGCTCCCTCGCACAGAAGCCAACAGTTTCTGCCTTCGCCGGAGGGGGGAGGGGGGGGGATGCTGTCTTGTAAGTGACTCCGTTGTGATATTGTACTCTACTCGGACAGTGTTTCAACTGAGTTCAGTGTTCTGCTACCTGCAGCTCGCCGGATGTTTTGGAATACGACTCCCATGATAGCCAATTTAATTGAATAATATTTTTCGTATGAACCTTAACAAATTCGGTCAGCATAATTAGTTCGAATCTCAAAATACCAAAGATGGGGAGCGGGGGTTGCGCCCACTTAAACAAAGCCGGGGACTCAAAAGAAAAAAAACTAAAAAGGGAATAGAAAAAGGGACCCTACAGCGTCAGCTCCGACCCACTTTAGAGGGACGGAACGGATGCTGCAGGGCTGAAGAAGAATCATTGGCAGCCGGCGAGAAGGTAATTAGGGGATGGGGGATTATTATGAGGCTGATTGCGGCAGGGATTTCGGTTGTTTCACCGAAGGTCAAACAGATTTGTGGCAGAATCGACTACAGTCAATTCCGCTGCAAACAGTTTGACTTCGGTCAAACAACCGCGATGCATTTTATCACATTCTATGCAGACTATGGCTAATGGGAATTATGGTCCAAAACATTTTGAGAGCTAAAGGTTGCTGACCCATGCACAACACTGCAAACCCCTAAAACTAGAGCATCAGCTGGCTACCACCAAGGAAGTTGCACTAAATAAAATCTGTGACTTAAAAATTATTTAAAGCCCCACTAGACCTACAGGGCAAGTTTACGTGGTTGATTGTTATAAGTAGTTTGCTTGTCTGCTCCCCGCTTGGGAGAGTGCATACCCTAAATTATCCATCAGTATGCACTGAATTGTCAAACTAATATAACATTCAGATTGAAAAAAATCCAAGAAACTTCAGGCTTCCTTTCACACAATACTCTACGATTCACTGAGGTTGATAGCCCACACTGAAACAGCTTCTTTCCTGCTTGATGCTCACTGTCCTTCAGGCCCTCCACTCCGAGAACCAACACTTCCCTCGATCTGTCACCAAACACCCCTCACTGGCAGAAATGTACCTGACTCTTAATCCATCAATATTGACATTAATACATATCCCGGTTTGAAACAGGGATTTGTCTATTGAGCATACCCGAGGGTCAACCCGATGGATGGACATGCATTAGAATTCGTCACGGATTCAACTGCCAAGTTTGCTAGTTGATTGCATTACGTTTCTGTTCAAGCGTTGGTTCTGTCCAACCCACCTACGTGCCCCAAGCCATGCAGGAAATTGGAGCTAGTACATAGAGGTGCCCTGTGACCTCAGTTCCACCCTTTTCGAGTAGCACTCTGATGCTGAGGGACCACAGAACCAAGGTGTACAAGCTATCCACCAAGGGGGTCAGGGAGGGTGATGAGGAATCTGTGGGAGGAACGTCCATCAGAAAGAACATTAATGAGAGGTTAAGTAATTGGTTTTTCTAATGGACTCCTTCCGCATCTTTGATAAACTCCCAAAGCAGTACAATGGCCTGGAGGGCAGAGGGTACCAGGACACTACCTATACCATAAACTCTGAAGGACAGCTCAGCCACAAGCTTCCTGACGAGACAGAGTAAAAGGACTAATGCTTATCAAACATGCGAAAAAATAAGGCCACGTAGTTGCTTGACAAATATCCAGAACAGGTAACTCGCACTGCACAGCTGAGGTGGCGGCCAACCCTCTGGTGGAGTGAGCACTGAGACACTCTGTACTCCTTTCCAGTCAGATCATAGCATACCAAGATGCAGAGAATAATCCATTGAGACACTGTTTCCTCACAACCCTGCCAGCTCGGGCAACAGTGAACCCAACAAAAAGCTGGTCATCCGAGATGTAGAACATAAAGGCTGTACCAAATCCAGCCAATGGAAACCCTCCTCTGCCTTGGAAGGATGAGGCGGAGGACAGAAGACAGGCAGGTCACCTTTTCATTGGAGAAAACCAAGTAGGGGGGTGGGGGGGGTTTCAACTAACAACTGGAGCTCACTCATCTGTTTAGGGATAGTGATGGCGACCAGGAAAATCACCTCATGGGTGAGCAATGTTAAACAAGAAATAAGAGGCTCAAACGGAGCGGTCATTAAGAAAGTGAGGACTACATTTAAATTTCACGCACACGGAACTGAAATCCGAGAAACATTAAAAAGACCTCTCAGGAATTGCATGACTGGAGATCGTGAAAAAGGAGCCCTGCTCCAGTATCCTCTTTGTTATGCAGAATTATACGCAGTAGCCCTTGGGAACACTGCACACAATTAAGACTACAAGTGACAGTACAATTTCACCTTTGGCACACGCCTGTACTACACAGTTATAGTGGTAGCAGTAGCAGAGAAGTCAGACTAATTATTATGATTCGGGCAAACACTGACTCAAGGTTTCTAAGTAAAAGTATTTATTTACTCAACAGTTGTATAACATTTCACTATTCTAAGCAAGTTAAAAATCACAATCATAGATACACCACACCACTTCCCTTTAATTCCAGAAAAGTTAAGCTCGCAAAATGAAGTGGGAGCACAATGGCACTCCAGTAATTTAAAAGGGAGGGAAAGACAGTTATTAGAAATTAGGCAAAACCAACAGGTAAGCACTCAGGGTAATTGAACAAGAGAGACTACAGTGAGGAGATCAGCTAGAAAAGGCTTAGGGCCAAAGTCAATGGGTCAAAAGTCTTTTGCTCAAGATCACACGGTTCAGGGTAGTTTGCGGTAAAGTTTGTGGCACGGTTTCTGGACGAGATTGGTTGGTAGAAAGGTTAGTTCAAAGAAAAGAGAAGGACAAGCCCTCGGATTGGAGGAAGATTTCAAATACTTTCCCCGCGGCTGAACGAAACGGACAACCGGGTTTGCACAGTACCTTAAAACGGAGAGGGAGCTGTAGCTGAGGCGGACGTTCCTGGTGGTTCCTGCAGGCTCACGGTTCCTGAAGCGACTGTCGGACTGACACGCAGTAGGAAGACTGGAGGGTCCTGCGCCACCCAGGGAAGAAACCAGCAGCAGAGCAAAACAAATAAAAGGTGTGCTCATTAAAACCCAAGCAGGGTCCGACCTTCCTGGCTATCCAGCCCACTGTAGATCTGTACTGCGAATTCGACCAGAGATGGGGCCCTGCCTTGTAGTTTGGGCGAACTGGTTGGTCCCACCAGCTCAAGGGAAGAAGTTTCCTGGAGGATCTTCTCTGTCGTCGGATTCACGCGATTCAGACCTGCAGCAGGGCTTCACCGGGATGTTCAGTCGTGGTAGGGGTCCTCTTCCTCCAGTTCCTCGTTGGTTCTTTCGTTCCAGTGGCGACACTGCTCTTCCAGTCCCAGAGACCTGCTTTTTATGCAGTTGTAACCCTTTCATACAGCCTGGCTGTCAATCGCACAGCAGGGTGGCTGGCCTGGCAAGGACAGTCCCCTTAGCCAATCAGACAAGAGTGCGACTTGGGTTTCCAAGGGAACCCATGGCAGGGGTCCGAAGATCCCCTCGCTCACATCCTGCCTACCTAGACTATCGGGCGCATTTTGAGGGATTCTGTGCAAAAGCCCATGAAAACACAGCGAACAAAGGAGTCATCCCTGGTTTTGCGTGCAGAGAGAAACACGAGAAAATACTTTAACAAAAAGACATTGCGAATAAACCCAGCTGGAACCAAAATAAAAACTATTTGGTCAAGCCGGTTTATGTTCGAGGCTAATATAATAGCCTAAAACATTACCACGTTCATATAAGATCATTGCGGTAGAAATGTTAGGGTAGATACCACTACCACCAGCCAAGTCTTAATGTTAAGGGAGCGAAACAATACCCAAAGAGATACAGACAAAAAGGGATAAGAGTTAACCCTTTTCAATACTCCATGTAAGATGGGGTGCACTGGGTCTGTGGTTTAAAGTGACTCTAGTAAAGTTAAAATGGCAACTTTACCCTTTTCTGGGGGACTGTAGTCAGCCCCAGAAAATTGAGTCGGTGTGAAGTCTAAAAAACAAGCCTCTATCTCTGCACTGAAGATGCTGTGTAACATACATGAAAAATATGGTGCCTTGTAGTAGGTGAGGCTCCAGTGCCCAAGATCACACAAAGTAGACATACACATAGCAAAACACATGTAAGAGTGGGAAAAAGGCTCACTCTTACCAGGTGGAAAAAAGAAATCCTAGAGATCTAGCAAAGCTGCTGAGGGACTCATTAAGGAAAGGGATATCGGCCATGTATGAGAATTCTCCCTGACACTCTTGAAGACCGAAATGTAGGCAAGATACCCTTTTCACAGTATACGCATGTCCATCAGGCCAAGGACAGAATAAAATCCACACAGAGGATGTGGAGCAAGTAAAAGGGTTCAGATCCCTCTGCCAGCAGCAAGCTGAAAATGTACACCTCCGCTCCAATCCATCATGGTCGCTGCACACGACGACCATGCCAATCCAGCACACACTGCAACCGCAGATCAAGGTCTAAAATACCCACGAGACCTGCCTCCTACCCCCACCGGCACGCCCGAAAGGTAGGTCCGCATAGCTGAACATGCCAGCAGCTTCCGATTTGCCACATGTTAGTTGATCACAGACCATCCCCTACATACTTTCTAACCCCCTCACTTTACCAGTAAAGCGCCAAGAAACTTCTCCCACCCACGCTCCTACCTCGCACTTGTGAACACAAAGGACCGACTTCCTACACCATCCATACTGTCAGCTGTTAGGCAGAAACCTGTGCAGTTCCCTCTGGGACCACTGCAAACGATTTAGGACTACAGGTGTTTGGCAGTAAACCCACTTGGTAGCAGTCTGTACCACACAGATTCACTTGGTAGCTGTGGCTGAGCAGTCAGACTTCCCTCAAGAAGAGTTAGGCAGTATACAGAGTATTCACAATAGGTCAAGAGCACACAATGGAACAAGTAAACACTGACCAGGGCTTGGTGTAAAAGAGATTTAATTATTTATTTAAAACCACATCTAGAAAAACACCCAGGCACTAATAGTAAGCAATTCAAAAACACGGTCACTAAAAGATATACACTCCCTTAAAAGAATATTAGACAAGTCTTAAGTAAAGCCCCACTTATTTTCAGACAGCGGTGAGCGCTTAACGTAGATGGCACTCTATAATAGTTCGTTTTTTTAAAAGGGAGAGAAAAACTGAACAAAGTGAAACAGATCCCAACACTTTTACAAGAACATAGCAAGAGAGGAAGGCAAAGTAAAACCGTGAATTCAGAGTTAAGAGGCCGGATCCGCTTTAAGAGGATCCAAACGAAATGTGTCCAAGGTCACACGGGTGCAGTGCACAAAAGTCTTGTAATGGTTCAAAAAGAAGTTGGATCAAAGAAAAGGGACCAGTTAGAGGGTCAAGGCAGCCAGCCCAGTCCAGAAGGTTAAGGAGTTATTATTACCTTGTTGCAATCTTTAGAATGGGAGGCCTGGCGGACACGGTACCTTGAAGTGGTGAGAATGCTCCAGCGGGGGCAGTTGTTCCTGGCAGCGGGTGCAAGTCGGTGCTTCGTCCGGAGGAAGAGAGGATCTCGTCGTGGAGGAAGACAGGGTTCCTGTTGCACTGCCAGGGAAGAAACCAGCCACGGAGTTTCTCAGGTACAAGGAGCGGTCCGTTGATTCGCGGTTCAGTGGTGAGTGGATATCCGGCCGCCGGGGTGCTTGGCACGGGCAGTTCGACCACAAACCGGGCTGGGGTGCGAAGAAAGAAAGGTAAACTGGTTGTGCCCACCAGTCAGGGGAAGAAGCCTCTCCAGCCGGGAGATCTTCTCTGTCGTCGGGAAGTGGTGAGTCGGTTCCGCAGGGCCCCACCGGTGGTGTCGTCGTGGTAGGTCGGCTCAGCTTCTCCCTCGTCGGATTCTCAGGTCCTGTGGCGACTTCTGAAGTTCCAGTCCCCAAAGCCCTGCTTTTATGCAGAAAACCCCCATTCACTCAGCCTAGCTGTCACTCAAACATGCTAAGTGGTGAGCCGGCCGGCTCACCACTTGGGCCAATCACACAAGAGTGCGACTTGAGTTACTAAGGTAACTCAGTCCAGGGTGCCCAAACCCCCTCCCATACCCCCTGTGGTACCCAGACAGAGTGGCACCACTTTTGGAGGCTTCTGTGGAGAAGCCAGCCAAAAAGTGGAACAAAGGGCTCGACTTGGGTTGTAGTCACAGAAGAGAACACAAACGCCATTTTAGAATCGAGTCTTGGCAAAAAATACCAACCGGAGAATTAATATTAATTAAATAAACCGGCGGTATGTTCGAGGCTATGAGAATTAAATAATGAAAGCTGGTAGCCTCGAACAATGGGAAAATCCCATAGGAAAATAATCGCGGTCGAATATAAAAAGTAGTTTCCACTGCCACCAGCCAAAACTCGATCGGGGAGGGGGTGGAGACGTGCCCCCTCGACTAACAGACCCCGGGGCAATCGAATTGCCCCGACCAGTACGTCCACAATATGATGGATTGTACTGGTTTCTGTTAATAATTTGGGACTAGTAAAGCCAATGGTGACTTTACATGCCCTGGGAGACAGTAGTCAGTCCCAGGGTATGGAGTCTATGGTGGGGTGTCACTACGACACCCCTGTGTTACTGCACGGAGGGTGCAGTGTAACACACATAGGAAAAACACATGAGACCCTATGGAGTGAAGGACCCCATAGCCCATAAAACACATTACCAATCAAAGGAATACCATTAATCATGTCCAAGAGTGGGAGAAAAAGAGTCTCGCTCTTGGCAGGAGGGAAAAAAACAAACTCCAGAAATCCAGCAAAGCTGCTGGGGGACTCACTAGGTTAGGAAATTCAGCCTCAAGAGAGAATTCTCCCCAACATCAGCGCCCAACCCCTTTCGCCTAAACCAAACCCCTTCCGACTTCCCCTCCCAACTACCCACTCTGTCACCCCCCAACCCAACCACACATGTTTCCTACCGCCCTTTATTCTTCCTCTCCCACGCATCCAGAACGCCCTTTTCTCGCCTGTGCATCGGCCTACAAAAGATAATCAACCTCTGCATTCCTACTAGAGTACTTACCCACGATACACTCCAAATATAGTGACATGCCTGTCAAGGGTGACACTAGATGCCTCAGACTCTGGTAACACACCACCCCTCCCCCCTGCATCCCCTCCATAACCCACTACTACACTGCGGCACTCCATCCCAGCCCCCATTCCGTGATCACTCATTGCCAACAACATCTCGCAATTTAAGTGCGCCTTGATAAACGTCATCCTGAGTAGGTGATGAGGGTCATCGTCTGCGCATATGCCACAGTGGCCATGTCCAGCAGTTCTGGGTACTACATTCTCCAGACAGTCCGCAGTGATCAAGATTATCATGTCCTGAACAGGCGCACTCTGAGAACAAGTGGTATGACTGGGATCAGAGGGAACACAGAGCAGGTCAAAGTCCCACTCGACTGTCAAGGTCCCCGTCCCACCGCAGAGCTCCCAGACAAGGTGTCTCCATGGAGCAGAAACACGTGCACCTCCTGTTCCCACTGGAAGTGAAGAGGTCCACTGAAGGGGTACCACACAGGTAAAGGGGTTTATAGTGACTGTTTCGACAGTCAAAGTTTCTACATACAAAAGTTTCGACACAAAAGCATCGAATACAAAAGTTTTGAATGCATTTATTTATTTTTTAATGGAGGGGTTCGCCGCAACCCCCCCACCCCCCCGTTTTCTTTTGAAAAAAACCTTTTTCTATACGAAAAAAACCCAAACCTGTAACATGAAAAAAAATGCCTTCTAAACTTTTTTTTCGATGCTTTTGTGTTGAAACTTTTGCATGTAGAAACTATTTTTTCGAAACTAAGACTGGACAGCAGGTAAAAGATCTCCTCCAGAACCTGACAGAGCTCCAACTCGTGGGAAGTTGAAGCTTGTCTGCTCAGTGCACCCGGCAGTACGTTCTACACTGTTCTCCAGAGCCCAGAACCACAATCACATTGATTCTCTGCACAGAGGCTAGGAGCCAACACCACCCCGCTTGTTGAGGTGTGGCATACATTACTTAGCAAAATCATATTTCTGATGTTTGCATCTGCTTAGATTCAAATGCTTTGCATAGGCCGACATCTTGTGGTAGGAACAGAGTATTGCACATGTTTTCAAATGTCGAAAAGGTACGTCGACTGGGTGTGTTTGGAATATCCCTAGTGCGGAGACTACTGTATGCATGACCCCTCAAGTGTCGAGGTACACATAGCTACAGTGGTGTTGGTCCGCTTGTCGAGGTATACACAGCCACACTGGTGTACATCAGGATCAATACCTTCTTGCCCTTCACAAGGGGGTGGGGGGAATGGAAGGGGGAGCAACCAGGGCAAGCCTGATCGCTCTCAGCTCCAAGAGACAGATGTTCTTGAGGCATTCTTATGGGGACCACAATCCGCTCACTAAGGTATTGAGAGTGCTCCAGCTTTTCAGGTGTGCATCCATGACTAGGGTCACCTGTGGCCAAGGTTGACGAAACAACCCTTTCAAGAGGTTGTCTTTCACAGACAAGCACTGTACGTCTCCAGACACACTCTTGGAGACCAGAAGGTGGTCCGATGTTTGTCCCTGAAACTACAACCACTGTGAGCTCAGAAGCCATTGCAGCAATCTAGTGCGCAGTTTGGCTTCTGGCACCCTAAGGATGCAGGATGCCATAAAGCCCAGCAAGCACAGAAAAGCCCAGGCTGAAACTCTCGTCTGTGGTTGAAAAATGTTGACTATCTTGTAGATGTTCGCCAGTTTGCCCTCAGGCGTTAATCACCTGCCCATTAAAGTGTCCAAGATCACTTCGATAAATTGGATAGGGTTGGTATAAACTTCTCTCAAACCTCTCCGTCAAGAGGAAAACTTAACCCGTAATGAAAATGTAGAAATGGTGAAGGATTAGCAACTAAGAGAGAACTGGTAGAAGTCTTCTTAGCCTATTGAACCAAATGCACATTCAGTAGCAACTTACTGAGAATTGACATGAGGATTAAACAGAATCACCCTTCAAAGAAGAGCACTTCCTTATTTAGACCAACAAGTTGAAGGCTTCCCCCATGGATATTAGGCGATGCTAACAAATCCCTAATGGGCATCAGTATTTACACTGAAAATTTCAGACCTAGTTCCAGAAAGCAATGCACTTCACAAAGAAACTTGGTAGATCATAACATACAATTGTGTGCATGGATTTTTTAGGAGTTGTCGAAAGGGAAAATCGAAAAATCATACTGCAATTTATAGCCAGAAATGGAAGGCGTAAATAGAAACTTACTTTGCAAGGTGCCGACACAGTACATCTTTACAGATGGGCTGCTCCGCCAAAGTCAGCCAAAATTCACAAGCTTCCAAAGCAACATTTTCATCTTGGTCCTGCGTTCTTTGTAGCATGTACTGCAAAACACCACACACAAAACCAGAGATGTAACTATTGTGCAGAAAAAGACAAACAAATGATAACTAGAACAGTAAAGGACTAAAGAAGGTTGTTGTATGCTGGGTCCAATCTAACTATTGCAACTCAATGAGGCATATAGAGCAAATTCTCTCGGGACTAGTCTGAATTGCTACATTGTACTGGCGTTTGTGACAACCAAGTGTTTTAAAGTGAGGAAAGTTGCATTTTATTCTCCGTTCTGTGCCAACAGTGACAGATGAGAAAAACTTGAATACAAATAAAGGGGTTTTGCAAAATCATACATTCACCAGATAAGTGATTTTTCTTTAGGTGCTTGAAAATGAAATTCAATTAATTACCTATAGGTTTGTGATTGAAGGTATTTATTATGAGTTACTCACCGTAGTGACCAACGGTCCCCTTTCCTCCATACTGCATGGGCGTCCCATCCAAGAGACGGGAAACAGAACCTTTTTCACCAGAAAAAACCTTCCCCTTTAGATTAAGAGGCATCCCGGGGTGCAGCCTTGGGACATGCGCTGCCCGACTACGCCCTCCAGCGCCACACCTCAGTCCCCATAGACGAGTCGACAATAGATTAACATTGCCTAATGAAACCAGTTTTATTAAGGGGCGGGGGGTAGGTTGGTGGGACGTATGGAGGAAAGGGTACATTAGTGAGTAACTTATAATTACTCTTACCTCCCATCCCCTTTCCTCCATACTGCATGGGGATTACAACTGAGTGAATCCCCAGGGTGGAAAGGAGACCATCCTTAAACAAAGAGGTTTCTAAGAACTGCCTGTCCGATAGCCGGCATCTGCTCTAGAACCCGCAACCAAACAGTAGTGCTTGCAGAAAGCCGAACGGGAGGCCATGTGGCTGCCCTGCTTATGACTTGCCAGGGTACATGCCGCTGGAAAGCAATGGCCGTTGCCTTGGCTCTGCGCCGAGAAGGAGAGCACGTCATGCAAGGGGGTTGAAACCCTTAGAGTCTGCCCAGTGGCAGAACCTGGTCCACTTGCTCTTAAACCGGGGCCTGGTAGACTTGCTCCTGGCGCCCTGTATGATCTCTAGATTAGCCTGCGAGAGGCTGAGGTGACCTAGCGTGACCAGTTCAGGGACCACGCTGTGAGGGCTACTTTCTGTGGCACTGGGTGGATGACCCTGCCCCCCTGCTGTGCCAGAAGATGTGCTGGGCCCGTCAGGAGGCGAATGAGCAGCCTCCCGAGAAACTGAACAGCTCCAAGAACCATGGCCTGGCCGGCCACCACGGTGCCATTAGAATGATGCTGAGGTGGCGAGATTACCTGGTCTTGCATATCAACTTGTGTATCAGTGGAGTGGACGGGAAGGCATATGCCGTCCCACTGAATATGGAATGCATTGCCCAAGGAGCCTGGGCCCTAACCCTGCCAGGAAGCAAACAGTTGGCACTTGCTTTGGTCTCCTGAGGCAAAGAGGTCCACCTGGGGATGTCCTCATTTGTAGAAGATTTCCTGTAGCACTAGGTCGTTCAACTGCCACTCGTAGTTGTCCACCCCCAATCTGCTGAGCCCGCTCCAAGTTGGATTCCCCCGAGCAGGTGGACAGCCGTGAAGTACATTTTCTACAGGGCCCATTCCCACATGCTGACTGCGAGCCTGCACAGTGGGGGGGGGGGGTGGCGGGGTTGTGGGGGGGGAGAGAACTATGGTACCTCCCTGCTTGTTGACACAGAACATGCTGGTCGAGTTGTCTGTCTGAAAGAGGACGACCATGCCCTCAATAACCAGAAGGAAGGGTCTGAGCACCAGCCAGATAGCCCTCAGTTCCAGCCAATTGATGTGGTACTCCTGCCGGGTCCAGGTGCCATGGATGCAGTGGATGTCCAGGGTGCCCCCCCAAAATCTCGAGAGAGAGGAGTCAGTGGTGATGGTGACCTGCGGGGTAGGTTGCTGGGAAGGCTTGCCCAGCTGAAGGTTGCAGTCCCTGGACCACCATGTGAGGTCCGGGTGAAGTGATGGAGGAATGTTTATCATCTCTGACTGAGAGCCCCGCTCCTAGTTTCAAGAGGCTGCAAAGTGCAGCTGTATCCTCATCCTGAGTCTTGTGTGGGAGACGGCCAAGAGGACTGCTGCCATGAGACCCAGTAGGTATTGGTAACAGGCCGAGGTCCCTTCTCTGCTGAAGCAGTGTGCGGTGGCTCTCTTGAGGGCCATGATCTTGTCCTCCAAGGGAAGAAAACTCTCGGAGCACGTGTCCCAGATGACACCCAAGGTGGTCAGTATATGCATGGGCTGCAGCTGCGAGATGAGGACGTGTCCCAGATGAGACCCAAGGTGGTCACTATATGCATGGGCTGCAGCTGCGACTTGAGGTCGAGTGAAAACCCCATCTCGTGCAGTGTGTTCATAAGAGTGTGGAAGTATGGTGCACTGCTTCCGGAGATGTCGCCCTAACGAGCCAGTCGTCGAGATAAGAGTAGATGTGGTGGCCTTGCGACCTGAGGAGGGTCGCCACCGTGTTAATCAGCCTGGTAAAGACCCTGGGAGCCAAGTTGAGGGCGAAAGGAAGCACCATGTATTGGAAATGGTAGCCCATGATCCTAAATCGTAGAAAAGAACAATGAGGCTGCCAGATTGGGATGTGTAGGTACGCATCCTTCAGATCCAGGGAGCATATCCAGTCTCCCTTGCACAAAGTCTCCGCAATCAAAGCTGGCGTATCCATCTTGAATTTTTGTAGCAGTAGGGAGAGGTTGAGAGTGGAAAGGTCCAGCACAACTCTCAGGCCGCCTAGTTCTTCTTCTGAATGGCAAAAATCCTTGAGTAAAAGCCCAAGCTTCTCTGGGAGGCAGGGACTTCCTCCACTGTCTGGCTCTGGATGAGCGACCGGCTCTCCACCAAAAGAGTTGCTGTCCCAACCTGTGGGTGTGGAGGGGAGGGAGGAGAAGCTGGGATAGGGAGGCAGTACCCCATGGAGACTACAGAAATATCCAGGGATCCGCAAAATACTGGTACCAGAAGTGTATGGAGAGCAAGCCTGCCCCCCCCCCCCCCAACACACTGGAGATAAGTGGACCCGGAGGGGCGTGTCATGCCTTCTTTCCCTCTGAGGCTGTTGCGGAGGAGGGGGACTGGAAAATGCCCTTTCCCCCAGCCACCTTTTTGTTGTCTGCGCTAATGTTGAGTCGGCGAACAGTCAGGCTGCCTGGACCTCCGATCTTGGAAGCCGTGGAACCCTCTGTATGTATGCCCCTTGTCAGAGCGCTGCTGTGACCAGGTGTATGTTTTGGGTGTGGTCTTTGTCAAGATGGATAAAGACTTGGCAGTTTGTGAGCGGTTTTCGTTTTGTCCAGCTCCTTGTCCGTTGTGGAGTGGAAGAGGTCACCCCCTTCGAACGGAAGATCTAAGATGCGATCCTGGACAACCCAGTTGAATTTCGTAGCACAGAGCCAGGCCGTTCTTCGCATATCCTTGGCAATGCAGATGGCACGGTCAGAGGTGTCAAAGTGGGCCACAGTGGACTACATGATGTCCTGCACCACCATCTTGGCCTCTGCCAATCCCCCCTTGAATCGGGATTGGCTCTGTGCCGGAAGCTCTAGGGGTGAATCAGCAATTTCCCGCCAGAGCCTCTGGTTAACGGCGGCCAGCATGGCATTCGCGTTGGCTTGACGAAGGTGCAAGGGTGCGTTGGAATACAGCTTCTACACGTATGCCTCCGAGATCTTCTCCTCCTTGCCTAGCAGCGCCGCAGAGGAGGTGGCTGAGGACGATGGAGGCTTGGAGTATAGTGATGCCGCAGAGATCACAGAGGAGTGTGGCTGAGGATGGGCCGATAGAAAGAGTGCATCCCCCTCCATCTGCCTGTACTTGGCGCCCAGGCGCTTATTCACTGGCTGGACTGAGTGAGGCTTGCGCCAACCCTTCTTGGCCAAGGCAACTATGTCCTTCTGCATCAGGATCCCTGTTCTGGTCACGGGACGTAGCGCGACGACTTCTGAGAGGACCCCCTCTGCTTGTTGCTCGACCTCGGGTTGAGGAAGGCCCAAGCACTCTGCCAGACGTTCTTGGAAGTCCTTGGCTGAAGATGGCATGTCGGGGTTGTCCTCTTCATCTGTCCGTCTGAGGGTCCTGTTGGCCAGGGACCAGAGGAGAGGAGTGGGAGCTGTGTTGTGGAGACTGGAGGCTGAGGCTGTTGCGGAAGCGCCTGGACCGGAGGTTGAGCCGGTACCTGGGGCGTCTGTAACGGGGCCTGCGGTGCCAGAGCCATTGATGGGAGCATGTCCCTGATGGCGTACCTGAGGACGTCCCCCATCCGTGGAGATTTCATGAGACCGAGGAACCGTTCAAAGAACCTTTCCTCGCAGGTCGGAGTGGTGGTAGGCGATTTATTGACGGGGTAGCGAGATGCTGCTAGAGCCAGTGTGCCCTGCCCATTTGGACGCAGCAGGAACCTGCCTTGCGAAGGAAGGGTAAGCTGTAAGCCACATATCTGGTTGACACCAGTCCCACCATGACACACGTTCCTCCACCTGCTGCCTTCCCTGGAAAGGAGTCGGCCGGATGTCTGGATTTTCTGGCACGGTGGCCATTTTGTCAACCTGCCTTCCACGTGCCTGTGTCGTGTTGCTCGACTCACTGGGCCCTGCCCGGTCCAGGACTCAAGTGTGGATCATGGGGTCTACCCTGGTCCTCAGGCCGAAGCCCGGTAGAAATTTCGCCCTTGTCGGATCTGCCGATAGAACTGCATATAGGCGCCCCCTCGGACATTGTACCGCTACTAGGGCGTAGCCCCTCGGGTAAAGCCCCGGTAAAAGAACCTTCCAGTCCCTCAGCACCGTCACCGGGAGGATCTACTGACCTTGGGAAGGAGTCTCGATTACGGCGTTCATGGGAAAAGAGTGTCCCTACCTTGGGCCTGGATCGATGATAGACTTTAGGTCCTCTGGAAGAGCTCCCTTCACCTGGCTAGTTTGTTCTTCAGAGACCTCGAGGAAAGCAAGTCTCACGCGGTACAAGCTTGACAGCCGTGGTCTGGGCCAAGGCACCATAGGCAGATGGCGTGGGGGTCTTTAGTCGGGAAGAACCTGTCGCAGGATGGACACCTGCTGAACCCTGTAGAAGTCGACATGCGCCGAGGAGGCGCGGGAGGCCTGAGGACCGAGTACCTGAATGATAAAGAAACAAAAAAAGACAGAAGAGAAGAAGTAACCGCGCGTGGAATTACATGGCCGAAGCCAAACCCAGGAGCGCTTGCAAATTCGTCCCGTTCCCGTCGACGCGGAAAAGGGGACTGAGGTGTGGCGCCGGAGGGCGAAATCAGAGCAGCGCATGCTGCCAGGGCCGCACGCGCAGCTAAATTTAAAGGGGAAGAAGGTTTTTTCTGGTGAAAAAGGTTCCCTCCCGTCCCTTCGAACAGACGCCCATGCAGTATGGAGGAAAGGGGACTGGACGTTACAGTATTACCCATTACTGTGGAAAATCTCTTGCTTAAACCAAAATAGCCATGTGGGCTTTCCCCACCCCAAGAGTTCACTCTTGTGTATGTTTGTACTTCTGTCCACAATGTACTCTGATGTGTTATAAAAGAGTCAGAGACCGGGTATTCATATTATAAAGCATAGACATTTATTGAAGAAAAAAAACAGAGTTGGGAAACTGACTAAATGGCCCTATTCAAGCAGGAATTTCCCTACCTAAAAATCAAAACTAAGAATTAGTCTATGTCAGGAAGTCAATATCTGAAAATCCATCCTTTTGTCCAAAACGTCCTATGCTGACCATCACACTAAAACAAAGGGTGCAAGGAAATGTCTTTCTTGGTGTTGACAAAGTGTTCAAAACCAAAAATGTAATGACTCCAGAAAAAATGTTCTCCAAGGTAAAGACCCTTGTATGCAGGGGGTGGTTCCCTTCCCCTTGTTTCTTGAATTTGATGGCAAAAGTTCCACTTTAATTAATAGTTCCTTCACTAGACACAAAATCACAAATTTTGCGACAGTTGCTCCATAAGATTTGTTCCTTCACTCTGCCGATTCCCTAGTGTACTCCCCTGCCAGGAATCTTCTGTCAGTCTCATACACCTGGTATACTCGCCTGCCCGGGTTTCTTTAATAGTTACTTTCAGATACCCTGGTATACTCTCATGCCAGGAATCTTTAAGTAACTTCAACTGCCTGGTGTACTTGCCTGCCAGAACTTTTTAATTGATTCACTGTTCCATAGTTAAAGAAAAATGTCCTATTCAGTGAGGTATATTTGCCTATGGAAGCACTTGCTAAAATGTCTCCCCCACACTGGCATCTCATGCACCTGTATTGGATTGGGGTTTGTTTTGGCAATGTGTTTTATCTGCATACAAACATTCTTCTTATTGGGTGTTGCGATAATACTTTGTCTTGACTGCATTCAAATCTTCTTAAGCTCTTTTTCTGCTTTGGGTAGACTCACTGATCTCTCCTGCGTCTGCGACTCTGCCCACGCCTTTGTGGAGCAGCTGCTTAGTTTGCTTTCCAAACTGGAGTCAGCAGAGGTCTCTCCAGCGTTCCGTGCGGCTCCACGGTCACACGCTGGCTTCCTCTCTAGACAAACACTGATTCCACGAGCGGCACGTCACCCAGGAGCTTCTGCTCAGCTCCTCGTGTCTCCACAGCTTTTCCTGCTAGTCTGCAGTGTCCCTCCCTCTGTCCCCGGTAACCTTTTGTGTCTACGCTCGCGAGCCTCTGCCTGGAGAGTACCGTCCTCTCCTGCACTGCTTGACTTTTGAATGCGTCACCTTCTTTAAATGTCCATACCAATGTAGGCTTTGAGAAACTAGCCTGTGCGTTGTACTTTGGGCACTGGTCACTTTGCACAAACTCTCATTCTCCTCCTCCTCATACCAGAGTGATTATGGGAGTTGGAGTCCATGGGTGGCTTCTATTTTTCAAATAGTTTTACTCAGGATGCTTACAATAAAGCATAGTCATTTTTATTTCAGTCATCTTTAAACAGTGGATTGAGATTGCAGTCCCTTATCTCTGCTTTTGTCACGCGACTGTTTTAAGAAAACATGTTAAACAAGAGAATATAGTCGTGTACGTATGCAACGTCAAATTTGGCTACATGTATATTAATAAATAAAATATAAATTACAAATAAAGCATATTAGAAACAGAGGATGGTATGTGTGAGTTAAGGGTGTTTGGGCCAAAGGTAGAGGACCGACTAGAACGACAATTGGCAGTTGGAAACTCTGGTATGAAAGGGTCTTCAAGGGAAAAGCGGAGAAGGGAGGAATACAGAGTCTTGACCAATGAAGCCAAAATCTCTCTGCGGTAGTCTCCTCCGATGTGAATCTCACTCAGAAAACCTCACCCAGGGTAAGGATCCGGTAGCGGTTCCCATTCCCTGGCCATATAGGGGGGGGGTATGGGGGCAGGTTACCACTGGGGAATCAATGATGACTCCATTGGATTCATCACAGTACATAGGTCCGCCTTGTAAACCTTAATATTAAGGGATGGGCACTTGTGGACAGAAAAAATTACAGTAGTATTCAGTTTGCCCTCTGAAGACAGAATTCCTATGTAGTTCCACGTTTAACCACTCTTGGCTACCCATCTCCCCATTTTCATTTTTTTGGGTGGACAGCAGGACATGAAGCTGTCCGAGGCACCTATTTTTGCCAGAGGGTGATTAGGTCACCTACATTGGTTTTAGGGAGTAGGTTGGTGACAGGTGTACTTCAGCTTTGGCTTCAGAGATGCAAGCCATTGTACCACATTGGTAGCACAATGTACCTTTTTGGTAGCCATTGGGCATTAATGTTTTTTTGAATGCAGTTTGCCATTTTGTATCTCAGGGCTCATCTTTGTTCCGGGCAACCATGTGAAAGGCACAACATGACCAATCTAACCATGTGGACACTTTGCAAGCCGCCCACATTGCCATACTGGCCGACACTGATGTAGGTCTGTATTCTTACCATCTCACTTCCAGTATGGGTTGTCTAATCTGAGTAGCGATCCTTACCAGCCAGTATGGTTCGTCAGTGGGACCAACCATACTGGCCCTTTGCTTGTAGCCCCCTCTAGCAATTGTGAGCTGATTATTGGGCAGACCCTTTTTACAGTGGTACTTAAGGTCCTGCCTAGCCCCTTTCACTCTGTTGGTTGTGTGAGACAGGCATGGTATCAAGAGACAGACTCAAAGATCTTAGTTTCAAAACCTTTATTTACTAAGGTTGCTTGGTTGGTGTAATTCCTAACTGGCCCCAACTCTAAAGGGATGGATCCCATAACTGGTGTTTCTAAGGTCCGTTGATGTTTGAGAGTCCAAAACAATCTGTCTAAACCTATGCTTGCCCTCACCCTTTACACAAATGTGTTAGGAAGTCAAAAAGGTAAAATAGTGGTTCAACAGAAAATGGGAAACCAAGGTTGGTTTCAGGTGACTTTCTCACCAGGTGTCGGGTGGTCAGCTTCACAAAAAATTTAGTTCAATCAAAAAAAGGGCTGGTTATCAGACCTTCTCCATAGTTTGTGTTGCAGTCTACACTTTCAAATGTCTCAAGTTCCTTGGGATTCACTTCCCCCCCAAGCGTTAGCTCTTCCAGGTTCCAAAACATAATCAAAAGAAATATACAACAGTTCCTTTCCAAGGTTCTCTGGGTTCCCTTCCCCAAGTTTATATTTCTTCAGGATCACAAAAACAATAGGTATTCCGCTGCGTTAGGGCTCTCAGGGTTCCCCTTCCCCAAGCTTAGTCCCCTCTTGGATTCAAACACAAGAACAGTTCTAAAAAAGGCGACTCTTGATCCTGCCTCTGCGGACAATCAATCATCGCCCTATTACTGTTACAGTTTGTTAAAAAGTTTGGACAAAGTCGCATACAGTCAACTACAGCAACACATCGAAAATAATCATTTACTGGGCTACAGTCCGGTTTTCGCGCATCACATGGCACTGAAAACACTCTGGTTGACTTAAAAGCTAACCTGTGCCATATTGTGGACTCAGGACAGATTGACCTCTTAATGCTCCTAGACCTCTCCGCAGCTTTTGATCTCGATCACTCTCTGCTGCTGGAAAGACTAGGAACTATCACAAACTGCTACAACAACGCCTTATGTTGGATCTCCTCATTTCTAGGTCCGAGTTCTGCTTGTGTTGCCTCAGGGGGCTGCAAAACTCACATCCAATTGCTGCGATGTGGTGTCCCTCAGGGTGCATCTCATTCTTCCACTCTCTAACTTATACATTTGCCCTCTCTTTGACCTTCTTGACAGCATCAGCTTGAGTTATACCAACTATGCCGATGACACTCGGGTGATCAAACTGACTGGCAATTATGAATTGGACCTCATTAAAATCACT
Organism: Ambystoma mexicanum; assembly: GCF_040938575.1. NCBI lineage: Eukaryota > Metazoa > Chordata > Amphibia > Caudata > Ambystomatidae > Ambystoma > Ambystoma mexicanum. Next base: position 648,108,020 of record NC_090935.1, read on the forward strand.
TCTATCTATGCTACTATTGAAGACTGGAGGACCAAAAGTTATCTTGCCCTCAATGGCAATAAAACTGAGATGCTTGTTGGTGGTACTCAATGTCTTGCCAAACTGGATTCCAGCTATTCAGCTTTTAACATCTCGGGTACTACAATTCAGACCAGCCCCTAGGTCAAGACCCTCAACGTTCATTTAGATGCCAATCTCAACATAAACATGTCAGCCAGCTGAAGTACTCCTGCACCTATACAACATGCCTTATCAGATAAATCAAACCTTTCTTATCCACCAACACTGCAGCTCTTGCTGGTGCCCTGGTCAACTCCAAACTTGACTATAGCAACTGCCTCTTGGCTGGTATCTCGGTCCAATCTACTTTACTTACAGGTGGTTCAGAATAATGCTGTTCGTGCATTAAATGGTATCTCGAGAAATAGCCATGTCACTGAAGCCCGTCCATACACTGGGTTCCTGTTAAGAACTGAATTGCATTCAAGGTACTTTCCCTCAATCATAAGTGCCTCACAGACAATGCCACATCTTACTTGAAAGAATTGATAGTCATCTCGGGTTCTACAATCTAACAACTCCAATAACTTTACGCAGGCTCCTTACAAGCTTGCCCACATTGGCGGCACTAGCTTGGAATCTGTTGACCCATGTTTCTGGAACTCTCTCCCTGTTTTTCTGCTCACTTAAAACATTTCTTTAACTCCAATGACTAGTGCCCATCAACCCCTGCGTCTACCTGGTCTACCCTTTGCGTCCCTCTACTGAGCTCTCTTACTTGCTGTGCACCGAGGTCTACGTGCGAGTTGAGCCTTATAAGAAATAATTAACATTAACATGGTCAGGATGTGGGGGGGCAGGGGGGTGCTAGAGAGCCCGACCAAGATGGCCGCGAGCCAATGAGCTCTACACAGAAGCAAATATCCGGACATAATCCTGCCGTTAGTTGACCCCGACCAATGCAAGAAACTTGCGGAATGCTACTATAAGATCCCAGGCACACCCAACCGAAGTTTGCAGCCTCACAGCATTGCAGAGGAATATGACGGGAGAAGCTGAGCCACGAGACCCCAAAACAAGGTAGGCGGAGCTGCAGCCCGGACACGCGAGGCGAACTTGGATAAACACTGCAGCCTGCTGCCTGCTCTAGAGCTGGCTGGACGGAGTGAGCGAGGGATACACCTACTCCAGGACCACCCCAGGGAAGCCTTAACCTGGTCTGAGGAACTAACCTGAAGGGCCAGGGATGCGAGCCACCTGCGCAGATGAGCGAAGAGGTGCGAACACCAACAAGGCTTGGGGGAGGCAGAGGGCCCTCCAACGGCCCCTCAAGAGCAACGCGTGCTGAGCCAGCGCTGAGACGTGAAGTGAACACATCCCCGCAACAGAGTGCAGCAAAGCTGGGGAGAAATAAGTGGAGGGAGGTGGCGGCTGGCTCCCGCAGTGAAGAGCACGGACGCATTTCCGACCGGGCCCCCTGCAAGTGCAGCTGGACACACTAGATACCGCCACCAACGCGGTTCCGGCCCAGAGGCCACCCAGACTCCGGACAATCTACGGAGCTGCCCATGAAGTGAGCTGTAGGGACAGTGTCCCTCGGCAAGCAGGGACAGCGTCACTCAGCAACAATCGCCACAGGGCATACGCTCTCCCCTCCCTACCAGAAATTATTGGGAAGCATCGGTGGCCCTGGTGAGCTCGCGGGCTTGGCGTTCTTAGCCAAACATCCAGGCTGCTGCCTTACCTTAAGGCCCCTCACTGGGCAGGCCCAACAAACAACCCTTATCATTGGGATTTTCAAGAGGGTCAACACCAAACCACGGAGCACTGGTAGCAGTGCACAACTCCGTGGGAGGCAGCAGACAGCTGATAGTCTATCAATGCCCCAAGATCCCATGAGCTGGTGCGCCAACTACCACACTGGCATAGATGCGCCCGTAAACGGACAAAGTGGAGACAAAGCGAGACCTAGGCCGGGATACGTTCCACTGCTGGAACCCTTCCCAAGCGATATGAAATAATACAAATCTGTGCATTGCGCAGGCAACGGATTGGCCCTGTGGAGGGAGCAACAACACTAGACTCTTCCAGGCAGGGAGCAGAGTCACGTCCCTGAACATAAAAAATGTGACATTGGTGCGGGGCGGAAAAATAAATCGCAGAAAGTGGAAATGCACCACCCCTGCCCCTGGTGAACAACCCCCCCCCCCCCGCTCGAAAGGGGACTGTGCAACCAACAGAGAACTCAGCAGGCGCAAGAAAGGTGCGACAACCACCTCAAATGACAAGAAGCAGTAAACCCTGCAAACACGTCATACTGCCATCTGCACAGAGAGGGAGGGGGTCCAGCACTTTTGACACTAATGAACGAAAAGGCAAGCACCTCAAACTCACTCAATATCCGAAATGTGCCACCCTTACACCAGGAATAATTGACAGAGGATATCTGAACATCCCTCGCAACTTGGGGCAAAGCGGAGAACCGCTCTACGAGGAACGCACACCCACGGCCTGACCACTGGAACCTGCAAAGGGCAATCACAAAGAACCCAGAGAGGCTCCCGAGATACATCTACCACGAGGAGCGACGCTGAGGATTAAGGGCACAGACTAACAAGTCACAACGTGGAAGAAGGCTTTCAGCCTACTGTGACCACCGGACGAGGGAGGAGGCGGGAAAGACAACATCAAACGTGCAGGTCCCCCTTGCAACACTTCATACCCAAAGACGGTCAAAATCAGCGACCGGCACTCCCCAAGTGAGGGAGTAAACACAAGCCACGGGTTGCACTGATCCAGGGAAGTAAGACACAAGCAGACAGCAATGACTCTGAAGATGGATAAGGCGAACAAAAGCGGGAAGCAACAAGCTAAACTTCATGGAGCCATCAATAGGAGGAGATCTCCCCCTTCCCTCCCCCCCCCCCCCCCAACTAACCCAGGATACCTCGACCGCATTACAGGATATGAAAGAAATGTTCAGCCAGCTGCAGAGCAGCATCCAGTCCCTCGATGGCAAAATTGACACATTAACATGGAAAGTAGACCACATGCAGGTCCGCCTGGACAAAGAGAGGCTGGATAAAGCGAAAGGAAGGATATCGACAGTTGAGGATGCAGAGACGTTGCGCGACCTGCAGCAAATCAAAAGAACAATGAAGGAGCTCAATGAAAAACAGGACAACCTGGAATCATAGTCCAGGAGGAACAATTTGCGCATAATTGGAGTGTCGGAGGCAGCAGACCCTAGGGCCATGGAGCAACTGGTTGAGGAAATCCCAAGAGAGGCACTTGGCCTGGATGCCTTCTCGGACTTCTTCATAGTGGAAAGAGCACAAAAGTGTACCAGGTGGCAGAAGGCCAATTCCAGGAGCACCGCCCCGGCCGTGAATTGCAAGAATGTAAAATTATCATGTCAGAGACGTAGCACTGCAGAAAGCGAGAGAGAAGGGTACCCTCACGTACAGAGGAGACATGATCAAGATCTTCCTGGATTTCTCAGACAAGGTCCAAGCGTCAAGATTGGATTGATGTGAAGAAAAGGTTGAGGGAGAGGGGCATTCTCTATGCCATGATGTTCCTGGCTAAACTCCGGGTAGAGCACGAGGAGCGCACACTCTTCTTCACCACCCCAGCGGAGGCAAACTCCTTTCTTGAACACTTGCCACGTAGCCCAAGACCCAGGGGCAATAATGACTGATCCTGCAAAGAGGTAGGCACAAATGCCAGAAATAGACTGAACATAGGGTAAGACACTGAGGGTTCGACAAGGGACCCTTTTGCGGCAAGTGTAGAAACATGTCGGATCTCTGGCTGCCATCCAAGCAGATGCAAGGTTAACAATATCACATGCTGGCAAGTTGGGGACGCCGGCTTTAAGGGGGCAGGGAGGATACGTATTACTGACAGGTTGGGGTTGTCAGCGGGGGAGGGAGACAGGGGGGACACAGGAAGAGAGGAAGCATTACGTTACATTGGTCATTTTGGGTTGTATTACAGGGCAAGTCCGAAAAAACTGTCCAGGGTACACATAGATTTGATAATGGGAGTCAGATCTAGGAGCGCAATAACCTGAGCCATGATGGGATCGATTAGATGCCTCGCATGGAATGTGAGGGGGCTAAACTGCCTGTCAAAACCCTGCAGGGTCCTTCTCTACTTACAGTGCCACCGTGTGGGAGTAGCATTTATGTAGGAGACACACCTAACCCCCGAAGCTGAATCGAACTTTGCCAAAATGTGGGGTTGCCACCGATATTGCTCATCTTATGCATGCGAGGGGAGTGTGCACTCTAATTCAGGGAACAGAGGGGTTCAACCTATAAGATTAATGACACAGAGGGGACTGATAGTAAGAGGCATGTTCCAGGGTCTCCTATAGAGCCTAATCAACTACTATGGACCCAACCAAGACAGTTGCAACCCTAGAGTGGCTCAACCAGCAGCTGGGAGTGGGGGTGGAGGGGGGCAACAAGAGGAAACAATTTGGGCTGGTGACTTCAATGAGATAACGGATCCGATGCTAGACCGCACAACGGGCCCAACACAACCCCAGGCCAGAGGAAATCGCGAGTTAAAGGGAATGGCTCAAGTTTGGGAATGTGTGGAGACTGAGGAATCGTGATGGACAGTATACCTTTCATTCCTCGGTTCACGCCACAGTCTTGCATCTGGATTTCTTCCCGATATCTCAGACATTACTGTGGGCCACACAGGAGGTTACTATCCAGGCCTGTAAACACACCACGCACCAGTCCTGCTAATCATAGAACTGAGTGGGAAAGGAAACCATGGCAGTTAAAAAGCAAAGCCCTGTCGGACAACCTGTTCCAAGACAGCATATTGGAATCCATAGAGGAATTCTTTGAGACCAACGTGGGCTCAGTAGACTCAGCAAGTATTCTCTGGGAAAGTTTAAATTGTGTGCTTCGGGGGAGTGCATAGCTAAGGAGGTGGGGATGCGCAAACAGATCAGGCAAGAACTTGATACAGTAGAGACGCAGTTAAGCGTGCTACAGAGGGAGGGAACCCTGGGGACCCTTAGAGAAGAAGCGGAAACTAAACTTATGGAGCGGTTTAAGGAATTAGCACATAGGAAGGCAACATTATTAGGGTGGGGCAGCTGTGAGGCAGTATGGGGAGGGGCAAAAAACAGGAAGACAACTGGCGAGAGCCGCGAGGCTTGAAACGCACAAAGGAAGGGTTACATCCATAGTAACCAATCAAGGGGTGGAGAGGTTTGACAATGTTGGAATAATACGAGTTGTGTCATTTCTACACAGATCTGTACTAGTCTCACACCCAGGCCTCACAGGAAGAATTGGACAAGTACTTGGACAAAGTAACATTATATTGCTGCGCGGATGTGGATAGAGAAGGTCTGAATAGCCAAATATCCCTGGAGGAGGCAATGCCAGCGACCAGATCACTGCCCTCCGGGAAAGCCCCGGGCCCTGATGATGTGGAGCAGAGTTCTATAAATACTACGCACCCAAGATAGGCCCTTATCCTTTACAGATGTATCATCAGAGCACCCTAGATAAGAGACTCCCAGAATCCATGGTCACAGTCTTACCAAAGCCAGGGAAACCACAAAATGAGTGCATCATATAGGCCGATTTCCCTCAAATCTAGATAAAAAAAAACATAGGCAAAGATTCTGGCGTCCGACTAGCACCCGTAATGTGCAAGATGGTGGGGGCAGACCAGGCAGTGCTCATCCGGGGGCGCTCCACAAGAATGTTCGGATTGATCTCCGCAACTGATCAAACCGACCACATAGTTGCAGCATTGTTGGACCCAACCAAGGCATTTGACTCTTTTGAATGGCCATTTTTATTCACAGTCCTGCGCAGAATGGGGCTGAGGGAACAATACATCAGCTTGATGGCATTACTCTGAGTCACCCACAGCCAGAGTGCGAGTCAATGGCCAACTCACCCCAGAGATAAACCTTTGTAGAGGCTCCTTATCACCCTGGCAAATCGAGCCATTGGCTGAAAGTCAGGGAAATCCACATATATAGGGGTGTACATCTCTTCAATCATAAGGTAGTTATTTCGCTCTAAGTGGACGGTATGGTGCTTTTTATTAAAGACCCAGAGAGAAACCTAGAACCCATTATGGAGCATGTGGCTGAGATTGATTACGAGGCCAGATAAAAGTCCAATGCAACGAAGTCAGTCCTTTTTCCACTGACTGAGAGCGTGACAAAATATGCTGATAAATGGGAGTTGCAGTGGCACACGACACAAACCCGATTACCTGAGGGTAACCATAGCCCCGGACCCAGATTTAATATTCGAGAATAACTCAAAAAGTCCTAGACCGGAAAAGAGCAGCAGTAATCAGAGGGAAATGCCTGCCACTAAATCTACATGGCATGATCGCTGATCAAAATGGTGTTGCTCCCTGGGTTCTCTATGCGTAACTGTACCCGCAGGCTACTTCAGGGAGGTGAAATCTATGTTGACTCAATTTATCTGGGCCGGTAAACAACCAAGTGTATCATGGGACAAGTTGGTGGCACCAATACAGGGGGCGTAGAAGTACCGGACCTGGAGACGTACTATAATGTGGCACAGGCAGTGTTCGCCCTCTATTGGTTTGGGGACCAGACAGAGGAGGCATGTAGAGGTGGAGAGGGCTTTAGCAGCTCAGTTTCTGCTGTAGTCCAATTTTCTCACTGCCCCTGAAAGGGGGCACCAAGCAAAGAACATGGTTGAACTTGCATGGACGTGTATAGAGCAGAAGTCGAAAGCAGAGATGCTATACTCTCCAACACTGCCGGTTCAGTTCATCCCAGGTATACCACTCACATCAGAAAAGGGATTTGGTAATCTTATGAGGAAGCTGGAAATGAACACTTTGTGACCTGTTCCCCGAGGGATGATTCAGAGCCCTAGACACACTCATGACCAGGGTGAACCTTAACCCCTTGGAGTTATTTCTGTATTACAGGCTGAAGACAGCACTTCAGGGGAGAATTCCGGCCTTCCCGGAACAAACCACGATAGGCCCGATAATTGATAGGAAGACCCAAGCCCCTCCTCTCGCAGCCATCTTCAGATTTGGTAGCACGTAAAGTGGCAGTATGACCAAGTGAAGAGCCGCAGAGGGTAAGGAGGGAGGGTTCGAATGTGAATCCATGCCAGACCAATGCTAGAGAACAACAGTTACAGGTAAGTAACTTGTTCCTTCTCCAGCATGGGGTTTGGCATGGATTCACATGCTCATGAATATAAGAATACATAGCAGTACACCCATGCACAACCACGGGAGGTGGCAAAAGGCTCAACATTAAGCATTACATAAACAAAACATTAAGCAACTCTTACCTCCACACCAGGCCCACCTTCAGGCGAAGAGGTTGCGCAGCACTGCTTGGCCAACTCTGGACTCCTCCCTGGAATCCCAGTCGACGCAGTAGAATCTTGTGAAGGTGTGCGTCGACCTCCACGTAGCAGCCCTGCAGATGTCCAGCAGGGGCACACCAGACAAGAACGCTGTAGTAGCAGCGATCTCTCTGGTCGGCCAACCGATGACAGTGCATGATGCAGCCGGAGAGCCATCTGGAAATAGAAGCCTTCGAGAGAGCCTTCCCTTGGTTCACAAGTCCAAATTTCACAAACAGCTATGATGTCTTCCGAAAACTCTTCGTTCGGTCCACGTAGAACTTAAGCGCTCTAGCTACATCCAGCGAGTGCAAAGTCCTCTCGGCCGGCGACAAAGGCGACGGAAAGAAAACTGGCAACACCAAGGGCTCGTTAAGATGGAAGTCCGACGGCACCTTGGGCATGAAAGAGGTGTGCGTGCTCAGCACCACCCTCGTATTGTGAAAAGTCAAGTATGGAGTCTTGAAGGACAGGGCCTGAATCTCTCCCACGCGTCCTGCGGAGGTGATGGCCACAAGGAACGCCGTCTTCCACGACAGGAACTTCAACGGAGCCGAATGCAAGGGCTCGAATGGTGGTCCCATGAGCCTGGTCAGCACCACGTTGAGCTCCCACGCCGGGGCTGGAGCCTTCACCAGCGGGAACGATCGGAACAGTCCCTTCATAAATTCCTTCACCAGTCAATGAGACCACAAGGACAGCCGTCCTGTAGTTCTGGTGTATCGGGAGATCGCTGCCAGATGCATCTTGATGGAAGCGTGAGCTAGTCCAGCTTTGGCCAGCGACAGTAGGTATGGTAGCACTTGAGGTGCTGTAATCCGTAGAGGGTTGATCTGTGCACGGCACCAGACAGAGCACCTCTTCCACTTATGTCCGTAGCACTTGAGAGTTGAGGACGACCTGGCCTTTGCAAGAACCTCTCTGCAGTCAGCCGGGATATCGTACCCTCCAAACTCTAGTGCTGCAGGAGCCAGGCCTGCAAGTTAAGCGACTCCAGGTTGTGAAGAATGGCACCTCCCTCTCTGGAGAGAAGATCTGCATCCGTCGACAGCTTGACTGGTGGGGACGCTGAGAGGTCCAGAAGGTCCGGGAACCAGATCTATCTCGGCCACGCCGGTGCAATGAGGATCATCCTGCACTGGGACCTCTTGAGCTGGCTGATGAGTCGAAGCAGCAGCAATGGAGGAAACGCATACAGGAACAGGCCGTCCCAGGGGAACAAGAAAGTGTCGCCCATGCTCCTCGGCTGGGGAAACCTGCTGGCGAACCTCTGGCACTTGGAGTTCGTTGCCGTCGCGAACAGGTCGATCTGGGGTTTGCCCCATCTTTGGAAGAGCCGATCCACTTGATCCTGGCTTAGTTCCCACTCTTGGCACGAGTGCAGCTCCCTGCTGAGTGAGTCGGCAATGGTATTTTTTTATTCCTGCCAGATGGAAGGGAACCAGAAACATCCCCCGGGCGACAGCCCAGTGCCACAGATCCTGGGCCTCCTTGGATAAGGCTGGGAATCTGATGCCACCCTGCTTCCGGATGTAGAACATCATAGTGGTGTCGTCGGTGAAGATCCTCACGTCCTTGCCCTTGAGGGACGGGAAGAACGACTTGAGCGCCCAGAACACGGCATGGAGCTACAAGATGTTGATGTGGAGAGACCTCTCTTCTGGGAGCCAAAGGCCTCTTGCATGGAGATCTCCGGTGTGCGCACCCCATCCCTCCAGGGAGGCGTCCGTCGTCACGGTCTCCTGATGTGCCAGGGTCTGGAAGTCCATGCCTGCCGTGAGGTGTGCACGGGTGCCCCACCACTGAATCGCCCGACGGAAAACCTCGTTGAGCGGGATCTGGTCTTCGAAGCTGCCCGCCGCTTGCATCCAGCGGGCGTCAACTCCTGTAGAGGACACATCCGTAGCCTGCACAGGCGCACTAGGTAGATGCAAGAGGATATCATTCGGAGGAGGGACTTGATGGATCTCACCCTGGCCACGTCTGTGGCTAGCAGGCGCTGCACTTTGCCTAAGATGGGCTTCGTCCTTTCCTCCGACGGAGACGCCAATCGTTCCACTTTATCGAGCTTCGCTCCCAGAAACAGTGCCGCCTGCGACGGAACCAGATGGGATTTCGGGTCATTGATGGAGAAACCCAGCTCTGCGAGTAAGCGGACGGTCTTCGCCGTGTGCTTGACAGAGTTCTCTTGGCCTTGCACGGATGAGCCAGTCGTCCAGGTAGGGGTAGAGGTGGATCCCCTGCAGGCGCAGCCGCGCCGCCACTGGTGCTGGGCACTTGGTGAACACCCTGGGTGCCGACTTTAATCCGAATGGCAGAGCTCTGAATAGGTAGTGGCGTCCTTGAACTACGAATCTGAGGAACCTTCGGTGCACTTTTAGGATGGGGATGTGGAAGTAAGCATCCTCCAAGTCCAACGACAATAGGAAGTCGCCCTCCTCCAGCTGTCCCAGCACGTGCTGGAGAGTGACCATCCTGAACTTCTGTGCCTTGATGTATTTGTTCAACTGACGTAGGTCCAGGATGGGGCGCCAACCGCCTGTCTTCTTTCTGACGAGGAAGTATCTTGAGCATACTCCGGAGCCTCTTGGGGAAGAGCTTGATGGCACCTTTCTTGAGCATCGCCTTTACCTCCAACAGCAGTTGAGGGACGTGATTTTCCTTCCTGGCCACGGGAGGAATGCGGGGACACTTATGGAATTAAGAGTGTGCCCGTGGGCCAGGGCATCCAGCACTCAACGGTCGGTGGAGATGAACTCCCACATGCTGATGAACTTCGCCAGCCGGCCTCCCACTGGGGTGCTTCGGTGGGGGCACGACGCTACAGCCGGTTCAATCTTGCTTGGAGGCGGCCTTCGCGACGAGATCCTCCTCCTTTGCCGCGACCTCTGTAGGCCTCCTGGGACGAGGAGCGGGCCGCCTGGCGGTATGTAGAGGAACCACCGCTTAATCCCATGGAGGTCCCCTATCTGCCTCCGGCGCTCCGAAAGGGCCATCGTTGCTGAAGGACTCCCAGGGCTCAGGCCGTCTGTCGGCCTTGATGGCCTGCAGCGACTCATCCACCGTTTTCCCAAACAGGTTGTTGCCGTCGAACAGCATATCCAACACCCTGGTCTGCACGTCCTGACAGAAGTCCGTCACCTTGAGCCAGCCTCGTCATCGAAGGCAAACACTGTTGCCTAACTGGCGAAACCCGGTGTCGGCAATGTCCGTTGCCACCGTTATGGCATGGTCGGACGCCACCTCACCTTCCTGTAGAATCTCCAGGGCCTCCGCCCTCTTGTCTGGTAGGAAGTCCAGTAGGGGAGCTATCTTGTACCATAGCTCCCTGTCGTAATGGGCCACAATTGCTAAGGCGTTAGCCGCTTTAATTGTCGTCGCCGCGGAGATGACCCGTCGCCCCATGGCGTCCAATTTCTTTCCCTCGCCGTCAGGTGGGGAAGTGGCGGTCGAAGCTGTCGCTGCCTTCTTCTTGACCGCCGCCGAGATGACTGAATCAGGCGTCGGCTGAGTCCTGAGGCACAAGGGGGCGGCGTCGGGGACCCGGTACTTCTTCTCATACCGGTCCCTCTTGGCAGGCGTCGTGGACGGGTTCTTCAGGACCGCAAGTCCCTCGTCCCAGATATCGTCGAGTAACAGTACCGCGAGGACCGTTTTTCTCTTGGCCTCTCACCGTTGATAGAGGAAACCTTCCTTCTGTTACTCGGGGAAGAGCTGGAAGAGCTCGGACGCCCTGGTGATCATGGCGTTAAAGGAGCCAATTTCATCGGGCAGGGAAGACCCAGGGGGTGTTGATGGAAGGTCCATCTCGTCACCACTGTCGTCATCCGTCCCCGTCGTCGTGTCCGTCGCCTTGTCATCCCTGGGATCCGGAGAGGGGGATGAAGGCTCCACGGGCAGCGAAGGCATGAAGGGCAGGTGGGGGGGGGGGTGAACTCTCCTCCGCTTGTTCAGAGGGCTTCCCAACGGGCCCGGTTCGGTATTGTCCGCCGGGGTTCGTGGTAATCTCGTCCTTATCTCTGTGCATAAGGTTTGGATCAACAAAATGGCCGCCGAGTTGTCCTGAGGCTCGGGCAATGGCTACAACGGGAGGGGTGGCCGCTCCTCCACAGGGGCCTTGTCGTCGCCATCTTCGACCACCTCTTCGGGATCGTACCTTCTCGAACCTCTCGTTGAGGCTCTTCACGGCCTCCACCAGCAGCTCCTCAGAGGCTGAATCCATGTCCGTAATGGCCACAGCCCCCCCCCCCTCTTTTTCCACCAGGGTCTTCATGGGGGTCTTGTGGATGGGCTAGAAAGAGGATTCCCTCCGCGCTGGCAGGGAAACTCTGGGCCCAGAGGTCGCCTCCACTGGTGTAGCCTCCACAGGCTTTGCCAGGGTTGCCGCAACTCCCTCGATGAGGCCTTAGCCGGGTGAATCAAGGCCTTCACCACCTTGGGCGCGCTTGAAGCCTTCACCTTGGGGGGAGGGTCACTGCCTCGCTCCCCCTCGGCTGAATCCTTTGAGATCGACCGGGGCCTCTCCAGAAGCTTACCCGGGATCTCGGATTTCCTCTTCCCCGAACCACAGCGTTGGCTCATGGTTGATGGTGCCGGGGAAGGTGCACCCTGCCTGGCAGCCAAAGAGCCTGGCCATTCGCTCCCGGTGCCTGCGGACTCGCGGTGCTTAGCCTTCACAGGACTTAGAAGACCGCTCTAACCTTTTCTTCTTCTCACCTGCTGGGCCCTTCTCCAGCCAGCTTGCGAGGCGGGAACGACGATCCCTCATGGTCCGTTCCGATAGGTTCTTGCAGAATGCACAGTCCTTCTCCACATGCATCTTGTCCTCATGAAGGCAGTAGAAACATCTCGAATGCTCGTCCTCAAAAATATTCTGTAAACCGCATCCAGGGCAGTTCCTGAACAGCTTTGATCCGGGCATCGAGCTACCCTTGTCCTGGGCCGCGTCCATCGTAGGCCTCAGATCTTCTGGAATCCTCCAAGAAGCGTCACTCGACGAAAACTTCACCCTTGAGGGGGCGTTGGAAATTCCAAAATCGAAGAATTCCCGTTGATCAGAAGAAGAAACGGTGGAGCTTGAGGCTCGATTTAACTGAAAAATTAAAAAATCTCAACAAAAGCTCGAGAGCTATAGCACGAGGACGCCCAACACTTGAACGTGCGGTAAAAATCTGAAGATGGCTGCCAGAGGAGGGGCCTGGGTAGAGGGCAGTCATTGGCTGGGGACAATATGACCCAGAGACCAGTGATTAGTTATTAGTAGAAAGACAGTTCAGAAACTAAACTGAAACTGATTTTTTCTTTACCGAGGATTCCCAGCCTGACGACGGGGAATATTCATAAGCATGTGAATCCATGCCAGACCCCATGCTGGAGAATTAAGACTACAAGTGGTAATACAATTTCACCTTTGGTACAAGCCTGTACTACACTGTTAAAGTGGTAACAGTAGCGGAGCAGCCATGCTTATCTCAAGAGTAAATGAGCAGTAGCAGAGATTACACAAAGGACCACAATTACTGTGACTCAAGCAAACACTGACTAAAGGTTTCAGATAACAAAAATACAAGTACATTTATTTTAAACCATCTACTATAAACACTTCACTTCTATAAAATCGAAACCACACGTAAAATACACTACACACAACCAATTCCACTTGTTTCAGCAAATTCAAGGTAAGTACATTAGGATTTGACAGACCGTTGTTGCGATACTAACGCGTACCCACAAATAGAAATGCTCAAAAGTTAAAACAGACTTTGTACTTTATAATTTCAAACAAGGGAAAAGTGAATAAAAATCATAGGCAATACTTTTTCAAGGCAAGGAGACTCGAGGACTTACTCAACGATAAAGATTACAGTCAATAGGCCTGCGCCAGTGTCAATGTAGCAGATGCTCAGTTGCCAAGAATCACACGTTGAACAGTTTGAGGTGCCAAGAGTTCGTAAAGATTGTCAAATGGAAGGAAAACTTATAAGAGGGAGGGAAGAAAGCGCAAATCTTCGTGGATGAGAAGGGTTCACCCCGATTCCGGCTGGTTAGACGGAGAGAATGACCAAGTGTTAGGCAGAAACCTGTGCAGTTCCCTCTGGGACCACTGCAAAAGATTTAGGACTACAGGTGTTTGGCAGTAAACCCACTTGGTAGCAGTCTGTACCACACAGATTCACTTGGTAGCTGTGGCTGAGAAGTCAGACTTCCCTCAAGAAGAGTTAGGCAGTATACAGAGTATTCACAATAGGTCAAGAGAACATAATAGAACAAGTAAAAACTGACAAGGGCTTGGTGTAAAAGAGATAATTATTTATTTAAAACCACATCTAGAAAAACACACAGGCACTAATAGTAAGCAATTAAAAAACGCGGTCACTAAAAGATATACACTCCCTTAAAAGAATATTAGACAAGTCTTAAGTAAAGCCCCACTTATTTTCAGACAGTGGTGAGCGCTTAACGCAGATGGCACTCTAATAATTCGTTTTTAAAGGGAGAGAAAAGCAGAGAATAAATTGAAACAGATCCCAACACTTTTTCACGAACACAACAAGGGAGGAAGGCAAAGTAACACTATGAATTCAGAGTCAGTAGGCCAGATCCGCTTAAGAGGATCCAAACGAAATGTGTCCAAGGTCACACGGTTGCAGTGCACAAAAAGTTTCGTAATGGTTCAAAAAGGAGTTGGATCAAAGAGAAGGGCCAGTTAGAGGGTCAAGGCGGCCAGCCCAGTCCAGAAGGTTAAGGGGTTATTATTACCTTGTAGCAATCTTTAGAAACGGAGGCCTGGCGTACACAGTACCTTAAAGTGGTGAGAACACTCTAGCGGGGGCAGTTGTTCCTGGCAGCGGATGCAAGTCGGTGCTTCGTCCGGGGGAAGAGAGGATCTCGTCAGGGAGGAAGACAGGACTCTGTTGCACTGCCAGGGAAGAAACCAGCCGCGGAGTTTCTCAGGTACAAGGAGCAGTCCGTTGATTCGTGGTTCAGTGGTGAGTGGTGAGTGGCTATCCGGCTGCCGGGGTGCTTGGCACGGGCAGTTGGACCACAAACCGGTCTGGGGTGTGAAGAAAAGAAGGTAAACTGGTTGTGCCCACCAGTCAGGGGAAGAAGCCTCTCCAGCCGGGAGATCTTCTCTGTCGTCGGGAAGTGGTGAGTCGGTTCCGCAGGGCTCCACTGGTGGTGTCGTCGTGGTAGGTCGGCTCAGCTTCTCCCTCGTCAGATTCTCAGGTCCTGTGGCGACGTCTGAAGTTCCAGTCCCCAAAGCCCTGATTTTATGCAGCATACCCCCATTCACTCAGCCTAGCTGTCAATCAAACATGCTAAGTGGTGAGCCGGCCAGCTCACCACTTGGGCCAATCACACAAGAGTGCGACTTGAGTTACCAAGTTAACTCAGTCCAGGGTGCCTAAATCCCCTCCCACACCCCCTGTGGTACCCAGACAGAGTGGCACCACTTTTGGAGGCTTCTGTGGAGAAGCCCACCAAAAAGTGAAACAAAGGGCTCGACTTGGGTTGGAGTCACAGAAGAGAACACAAACGCCATTTTAGAATCGAGTCTTGGCAAAAAATACCAACCGGCGAATTAATATTAAATAAATAAACCGGCGGTATGTTCGAGGCTATGAGAATTCAATAATTAAAGTTGGTAGCCTCGAACAATGGCAAAATCCCATAGGGAAATATTCACGGTCGAATATAAAAAGTAGTTTCCACTGCCACCAGCCAAAACTCCATCAGGGGGGACGGAGACGTGCCCCCTCGACTAACAGACCCCGGGGCAATCGAATTGCTCCGACCAGTACGTCCACAATATGATGGTTTGTACTGGTTTCTGTTCATAATTTGGGACTAGTAAAGCCAATGGTGACTTTACATGCCCTGGGAGACAGTAGTCAGTCCCAGGGTATGAAGTCTATGGTGGGGTGTCACTACGACACCCCTGTGTTACTGTACGGAGGGTGCTGTGTAACACACATAGTAAAAACACATGAGACCCTATGGAGTAAAGGACCCCATAGCCCATAAAACACATTAACAGTCAAAGGAACACCATAAATCATGTCCAAGAGTGGGAGAAAAAGAGTCTCACTCTTGGCAGGAGAAAAAAACAAACTCCAGAAATCCAGCAAAGCTGCTGGGGGACTAACTAGGTTAGGAAATTCAGCCTAAAGAGAGAATTCTCCCTAACACCAAGTGTGCACAGTACCTTATTCCGTTGGAGAAAAGGTGGTGCCACGGCAGTTGTTCCTGGTAGTTCCTGCAGACTAACGGTTCCTGTGGCTTCAGTCATGGGGACAAGAAGGACAACGTCTGGAGCGATACCCAGGGATGAGGCCAGCAGCAGCGGAAAAGACAAAGATAAATTAAAGGTGTTCTCCTTTAAATCAGGAGAAGGCTATTCTGATGGCTATCCGGACCACTACAGCATAGCAGTGATATCAACCCAGGAGAGGATTCTCTGACTGAAGAAAAGACAAGCTGGTTGATCCCACCAGGCTCAAGGGAAGAAGACTCCGGACTGGATCTTCTCTGGTCGTTGAAGGGGTAAGATAGCTCAGGACTGCAGCAGGGCTTCACCAGGACTCGGGGTTGCAGCAGCCGTCTTCTCCGCTTCTCTTTGGTTCCTTGCAGTTCCTCTTATAGCCCAAGAGTCCTGCCTTTTATGCCAAAATCCCCCATTCACTCAGCCTGGTTGTCAATCACTCAACAGGGGGGTTTGTCCAGCCCGGACAACCACCTCAGCCAAACACCACAAAGTGCGACTTGGGTCTCCAAGAAGAACCTGTGCAGGGGATGACTACACCCCTCCCTTACATTCAGCACACCTAGACCCTGTGAAACCAGCTCTACTGTGACAAGACCACACAGATCAAGAAGAAAACAAACCCACGACTACATACTCAACCCGAGAAGATGGAGTAATGAGGCTCAAGCCTCGGTATCCAAAAATCACCGCTGATGGATAAAAATTTATCAGCAAGAAGAAGAACAAGCGCACCCAGTCGCCAAAGGAGGGCTTCTGGTCAGAAGCCCGCCAAAGGTCAGCGAACAAAGGAGGCAAACCTGGTTTGCCGCGAAAAGAAAGACCGAAGAAGGATGTTAACAAAAAGAAATGGCGATTAAACCCAACAGGAGCCGAAATAAAAAGTATTTGGGCTAGCGAGTTTAGAGTTTGAGGCTACTAAAATAGCATAAAACACTACCACGTTATGTAATATAATTGCGGTAGGAAAATTAGGGTAGATACCACTGCCACCAGCCAGATGTTAAGGGAGCGAAACAATGCTCCAGGAGGTACAGATAAAAAGGGCTAAGAATTAACCCTTTCCAAAACTCCATGTAAAATGGGGTGTACTGGATCTGTGGTTAAATGACCATGTAAAGTTAATGGCAACTTTACCCTTTTGTGGGGGACAGCAGTCAGCCCAAGAAATGGAGTCGGTGGGAAGTCTAAAAGATAAAACTGTCACTGCACTGAAGGTGCTGGGTAACACACAAAAGAGTGGGGCTACTGAAGTGGTGTACTCCAGAGTCCACAATCACAAAAACAGATGAAATACACATGGCAAAACACAGGTAAGAGTGGGGGAAAAGCTCACACTCTTACCTAGTGGAAAAAATAAACTCCGGAAATCCAGCACAGCTGCTGAGGGACTCACTAGGTAAGGGAAATTAGCCATAGAATGAGAATTCTCCCTAACAGTGGCTTCGGTCCGGTATCACCTGACCCTAAACAGCAGGCAACATCCTTCATCCCGGAAGAAAAAATTGAAACTAGCTCTGGAGCATAAGATAATAAGGGAAGAGTGGAGATACTGTTGTGAAGGGACGAGAAAGGTAGCAATAAATGCAGGTACAAACTGATCCACTGGAAATACGTATACCAATTTTACTACACCCCCGTTCAGTGTTACAGAGAATTCTCATTCTATGGCTAATTTCCCTTACCTATAGAGTCCCCCAGCAGCTTTGCTGGGTTTGTTTTTTTCTCCTGCTAAGAGTGAGACTCTTTTTCCCACTCTTAGGCCTTTTTGCTATGTGTGTTCTAGGCTATTTTTGTGTTTAATGTCTATGGGGTTTTTCTCAACTCCATAGGAACCATCTTTATTCACATGTGTTACACAGCACCCTCCGTGCAGTGACACACGTGTGTCACTGCACGGAGCGACCCCCAAACAGACTCCATACCCTGGGAATGACTACTGTCTCCCAGGGCATGTAAAGTCCCAATTGACTTTACTAGCCAATTTTTATGAACTAAACCAGTACAACCCATCTTACTATGGAGGTACCTACTATGGAGGTACTGGAAAGGGTTAATAGTTTTTCCCTTATGTTCATTTTCAAGAGGGTACTGTACAGTCCCTCTCTCAAAAGCTTCTGGCAGTGGTTACTACCGTAAATATTCGACCGCAAATATTTTCCTATGGGATTTTCCCATTGTTCGAGGCTACAACATTTTCTGACAGCCTCTAACATTCCGCCGGTGCATTTTAAAATTAACTTTACTCCGGTAGGTTTTATTTGCCAGAACTTAAATATAACTTCTTTCTCGTGTCTTTCTCTAAATTCCTAACCCAGGTCGGGGATCCTTTTTTCGTCCTTTTGGTGGGCTTCTACCAAGAAGCACTCCCATCGGCGCCACTGAGTCTGGGGTGGGTCCATTGTGTGGGAGGGGGAGTATGACCCCTGGACAGGGTTGCCTCAGCAACCCATGTCACACTATCCTGATAGGCTGGAGGGTCTCCCGCCAAGATGACCACTCCACTGTGTGTGTGACAGCTAGGCTGTATGAATGGGGCTCTTTTTGCATAAAAGCAGGGTCCTGAGGACTGGAAGACCAAGACATCGCCACTGGAACTAAGAAGCCGAAGAGGAGAGAAGCCAAAGACATCTGCAACGACTGGACCACCGGTGAAGCCCTGCTGCAGCGTCTCACCACCTTTCTCAACACGACGAGAGAAGATCTTCATCTGAAAGAGCCTTCTTCCCTTGAGCTGGTGGGGCCAACCAGTTTGCCAATCGCATTCCCAGGCCTGCCCTGTACTCGGAGGCCGGATAGCGAGGCACCAGTCCACCCGGACCACGATTTAAAGGAGCGTACCTTTTTTTCGTCGGGCAGCACCATGGCTGCTTTCATCCCTGGGTAGTGCAATAACTCAAACCTTCCTCCACGACAAGAGCCTCTCTTCCTCTGCTGGATCCCCCGAACTGCAGGAACTACCAGGAACAACCACCACCGAAGGAGCCACTTTTTCATTTTAAAGATACATTGTTCCGCCAGGCCGCCCTTTCTTTGCGGTAGAGATAAAGGTGTTTTAAATCCTTTACCTAGCTGTTGGGTTGGACGCCCCTCTCTCTTAACATTGTCTTTCACCTTTTGCATCCACCTTTTCAAAATCGTTAACCAAAGACTTGACTGCCCTGTATCACTGACTCTGGCACAGGCCCACTGACTCTGGCTAAATTTGTTAGAACTGCCTTCTCTAGATTGCTTCTCAACTAGAACTGTGTTGGTGCACCTACTTCTTATAACCACCCCTTCCTTCCCACTTTCAAATCTTGTGAAATGCCATTTTGCTCAGTTTTCTTTTAAGTATTTACTATACTAATGCACTGCCTTGCTTAAACTGGTTCACAATCTTAGGGGAAGTGTTGCTAGGGTGTGTAAGAAGATATTTCTGTATAACTTGTGATTTACCTCCCTTGTGAGAAATTGCTAGAGTGCGATTTGTGTTTGGTTTTCACTGTGCCGTTTTGCTCAGTTTTCACTCTTGCTCAAACTTGTCTACAATTTAACTAGGGAGTTGTGTATACTTTCTTTGACCGGGATTAACTTGCTTTTAAGGACTGTGATAGATGTGTTTAACTAGAAGTGTATAAAATAAATATATATTCTTTTTACTACAAAGCTTTGGTCAGCGTTTCCTTGTTCCATAGTACCGAAGGCCTATTGTGTAAACCCTGAATACTGCTCATTTCCCTCTTGAGATAAGTCTGACTGCTCAGCCACCGCTACCAACTAAATCTTTGTGGTACAGACTGATACCAAAGGGGATTTATTGCTCTCACCTGTAGTCTTAATCTTCTGTAGTGCTCCCTAAGGGATTTGCACAGGATTCTGCCTAACATTCATATCCACAGTTACTTCCCAGAGGTACCCACCGGATGTTCTAGATGTACAGACACAGAGGAAGATTTTATACATATGGCATGGGGCTGCCCTGCAGTATATAGATTCAGGGTTCCCTTCCCCTAGCCTAGGGCCCTTTTTGTTTTAGACCCAAGTTCAGCTTGTCAGGATGTACCCTTCCTTTTTTATACATTTCTTTGACACATTTCACGTGTGGGGGTACAATAAGAGACTTTAGGAACAGCCAGGTTCTTTGCTTCTCCTAGGTGTGACCACTGATCTGAATCTCTTTATTCCTTGCTTTCTTTTTAGCCTTTCACCTTCAGATGCTTCCTGCATTCTTTTCTTGCTCTCCTTTGCTTTCTTGTGCACACTTGCACCTTCCTCTGCTTTGTTCTGTTTTGTGCATCTTGCACACTTAGGGAGTAGTTTCTTACCTGTAACTCCATTTCTCCAGCATTCGTATCATTCATGGATTCACATGCTGTGAATATTCCCAGTCAGGCTGGGAACCTCGGTCATTTTAATTTAGCGTTTTCCTATGGAAAACATCGAAACTTCAGTGTCCTATCAACGTCCTTTTTGGGTGCTTTAGTCCCCACTAATAGGACGTAGGGTATAAATAGCCTCACCCCTGCGGCTTCCCTTGAGATTTTAACCTCCAAAGTGGAGGAAACCCGAATCAGGTTTGCCTGCAGGGGCGGCCGGCAGGCGCATGTGAATCCATGAAAGAAACCAACGCTGGAGAAATGGAGTTACAGGTAAGAAACTACTCCATTCTCCAGCATTGGATCTTTCATGGATTCACATGCTGTGAATAGATTACATAGCAGTACCAACCATGCATGGCGGAGTACAAAGGCAAACCAATACAGAAACAGAATTACATACATGAGAAAGAAACCCATCCAGTGATCAAATTCAAAACAAAAACCCCAAAGCTGTGGGGCTTACCTCATTGAAACAGGTGTTGCAGGAACACCCGTCCCACCTGCACATCCTCACCATGCTGCTGCTCTAGACAGTAATGCCGGGTAAAGGTATGCAGCACAGCGCAGGAGGCCGCCTGGCAATGTCCACCAGCGGAATCCCAGACCATAATGCCGCTGAAGACCTCGTCGAATGTGCCCTCAGAGTCTTTCCCAAAGGCTTTCCAGCTTTAGTGTGACAGAACGAGATAGCAGAGGACACCCAACGAGAAAGTCCTTGTTTGGAGATTGTGGCTTATGGGCCATCCGTCAAAGGACGGGCAAACAGCCGTCTAGATTGCCTGAAATCTAGAGTATGATTCAAATAAAACTTCAACGCTCTCCTCACATCCAGCGAATGCAAAGCTCGTTCTGCAGGCGTGGAGGCTGAAGCAAAAAACAAAGGCAACACAATAGAAGAGAGTTTATGAAATGTTGTCAGCACTTTTGGGATAAAGTGCAGATTAGTAGCCAACACCACCTTCTCCTTCAAGAACCGCAAGTATAGAGGGTCCACAACCAACGCCTGCAACTAAGACATCCTTCTGGCCAAAGAAATGGCCACCATAAAAACCACCTTCCAGGACAAAAACTGCGAAGGAGTCGTCGACATTGGTTCAAACCATGGTCTCATCAGACCGGACAGAACCACAATAAGGCTCCACACCGGAGGACATTTCTTGACTGGAGGAAAAGTACGGAACAACCCCTTCCAGAAATGTTTGATCAGACTATCACTAAACAGAGGAGCCACGTGTCGCCTCGGAGTAAATCTCGAAATTCCTGCCTAGTGAACCTTTATGGAAGATAGCGCCAGGCCCCTTTTTGCCAACAGCTACAGGTAGGGAAGAACTTGCTCAGGTGAAATGTTCAAAGGGTCCACCCCTGGCTGACCCTTACACTACACACAAAACCTTTTCCATTTGCATGCATAGGAGACAGTTCTCTTGCCGCGTCGACAGTCAGTGGACAGCCTTTGCAGGCCAAAATCGGAGAAGTCAGGAGCCAAGGCATCAGGCTGAGAGATCTCAGATTGTGGTGCCACACAGCGCCCTTGTCTGGAGACAGAAGGTCCGGCGTCGCTTCCAACCGAATCGGCTCCGCTACAGACAGATGAAGGAGATCCGAGAACCACGGCTGCCTGGCCCAGAACGGAGCCACCAGAATCACATAGCATGGTTATCTCCGAATCCACTGAAGGGTCTGTCAAATGAGCGGAAACGGAGGAAATGCATAAGCGAACCGGCCTGTCCACGGGAAGGAGAACGCATCCATTAGAGACTCAGTGAGCCCACCTGCTGGCCAACTCCCTGCACTGTTTGTTCTCCCTCGTTGCGAAGAGATCCAACAGAGCATGGCCCCATTTCCGGAAGATCATGGACACCTGTTGCTCCTTCAGCTGCCATTTGTTGGGCCCGGTCCCGACATCCCTGCTGAGCGCATCCGCCTGCTCATTCAACACTCCCGGCAGATGAAACGCCACAAAGCCAATGTCGTGCGACAGAGCCCAATGTCAAGGATCCCGCGCTTCTTTCGACAGCACCCTAGAGTGCATGCCCCCCTGCTTCCTGAGATAAAACACTGTGCTGGTATTGTCTGTCAACATCCGCACCACCGAGCCGCGTATGCGCGGCAGAAACGATTTCAGGGCCCAATGTACCACTCTCACATTTATGTGGAACCGCGACTCCACCTGAGACCACAGGCCTTGAACCTATGGGCCGCTGTGATGCGCCCCCCCATCCTGTCTAAGAGGCATCTGCCACAATCGTGAATTGGCACTCCGGTTCCAGCAAAGGCATGCCTCGAACCAGATTTCTGAGCACTGCCACCAGCGAAGAGCGTCCACCAGACTGTCGCTAATCACCACCTTGTCGGACCACGAGCCGCGACTCTGAGCCCAACGGTCCATGAGGAACTCCTGCACTGGCCTCATGTAGAGATGACCATTCGGCACCAGCGGAATGCATGACGCCATGGCCCCCCCAACAGTGACATGTAGGCCCGGACCAACACCCTTGCACCAATCTTTGCTGGAGCTTCATCACCCTCTCGACCGAAGGCTTCCCAAGTCCCAGACGAGTCTGAAACTCTGCCCCCAGAAACACCATGTCCCTGGAAGGCAACAGAAAAGACTTCTCGAAGTTTACGGCAAAGATCAGCCGATGCAACAGCTACATGGTAGCGCTGAGACTTTCCTGTGCTTCCCCTGGCTACGAACCCCGCGCCAGCCAGTCGTCCAGGTATGGGTATACGTGATGCCCCTCCCGTCAGAGCCACGCCGCCAAACATTTTGTAAACGTGCTGGGAGACGACTAAACCAAATGGGAGTACACGAAACTGGTAATGATCTTCTCCTACGACAAACCGCAGGAACTTGCAGTGCCGGCGACGCATGGGAATGTGGAACTATGTATCCTGTAAGTCCAACGATGCCAGAAACGTGTCTGGCTGCACTGACGGAATGACTTCCTGAAGAGCGAGCATCTTGAACTTCAGGCGTTGCAGAGTCTTGTTCAACACCCGAAGATTGGGAATGGGCCGCCATTTGCTGTTGGGTTTCTTCACGACAAAATAGCGGGAATAAACCCCTTGACCTTTTTCGGCCAGAGGAACCAATTCTATAGCCCCTTTCTGCAGCATAAGTACAACCTCCTGCCGTAGGATGTAAAGATAAGCTGCACGGTATGCACTGGAGGAATGGAAACCGGGGAACATTTGGACTCCAGTGAGTGACCTAGACGCACTGTGTCCAACATCCAACGGTCCGACATAATCTTGCACCACTCGTCCATGTGCAGTGCCACCCTGTCCCCCAGCAGGTTTACCTGAAGAAAGTAATTGTTGTGGCTTAGCAGGTCTCCCTTTAGTGGAGGAGACTAAGCACCTCTTTTCCTCGAGGCCTGAAGGTCCCGACTCTTCTGCACGGACTGCGAAGTCCTCCTATACCACTGGGAGGAATACCCAGACCGACCGTAACCTCGGTCCCTTGTGGAATTAAATCGGGCATTTTCCGAAGCCCCTCGGAATGGAAAGGAACGAAAGGAGCACCCACTCTGTAAAGCTCCCAGCGATTTAGCAGTCTCAGTGTCCTCCTTCATACCTTTGAGTGCCTCATCAATTTTGTCTCCAAACAACTGCTCCCCTTCACAAGGCATGTCCAGAACCTTATAATGCACCTGAGGGCGAAAGTCTGTGCACTTAAGCCAGGCTTGGAGATGCAGTACAACGCTGTTAATCTGCTTAAAGACGGACTCCGTCAGGTCCACGTCTATGTTATTACTGTGATTGGAAGCTTCCTCCCCCTCAAGCACCAAAAGCATAGCAGACTTGCGGTGCCCCTCTGGCAGATGTTCCAAAATAGGTGCCAGCCGATGCCACATCTCACGATCATAGCACGCCATGACCGCCAGGGTGTTGGCCGCTTTCACTGTCGTCTTCCCAACAGTCAAAACCTTCTTCCTGAAGGCATCATGTCTCATGGCGTCACTGTCCGGAGGGGTAACACACTTGTGCTGACTCCGAGCTTTACGACTGGCCGCTGCCGAAACCACCGGCTCAGGAGTGGGTTGCGACACTAAGCACTTCAGAGTAGAGTCTGGGGCCTTAAGCTTCTTCTCCAGCCTCCCTTTGACAGACGGTTCCGAGAAGGGATGTCACATCGTGCACAGGCCCTCCGGCCACACGTGGTCCCGGATAGGCACGGAGAATACAGCTTTCCGTCTCTTGCCCATGTGGTCGAACAGGAAGCACTCATTACGCTCTTCCTAAGGAGTCAAACCAAATTCCACATATGCCTTAGCCATCATGGCGTGGAACGCCCCAACATCTTCAGGAGGGGATGGTTGTGCTGGACTACAAGGCTGTTCCACCTCCCAATCCGAATCCCATGTCGCGTCCCTAGTCGGTGACGAAGAGCCAGTAGACATTGACTCACGAGGCACACTGTCCTACTCTGACTCCAGCAGCTCACCCTCCTCAGGGTAGGAACAAGGACGATCTTCACTCACCGGCAGAGGCCCCGGCACCCCCGCCGTAGCCGACGAACGTGGAAGAAAACCAGCCTCGTCCATGACAGGACCCACCGTAACCACAGGCAGAGGGGGCAACCTCGAATCCAGCTGGGCCAACAAGGATTGCAATGTGGACAGAACCTGGAGTGACAACATAGCCTGTGGGTTCACAAGCGGGTAGCTTGCCGGACCAGCCCCCACGGCCTCCCGGTCGTCGTCCACCTCCGAGGACACAGAAAACGTAGCCGCCTCTTGATGTAGCATGGTGTCCGGCATCAGCGAGTCAAAGGCGGAAGGCTGACACGCGCCACTCGTCAGCACCAAATCGTCAGTATCCATCCTCGACAACAGCATCAGGCCTTTATCAAAACCTGTTGTCGCCGGAGCCGATGACACAACTGTAGACGATGGTACTGTAGATGGCAGAGGACTCGTCGATAACGGAACTCCCGTTGACGAGGACGTCATCGGGAACCGCCACCTGCGGTGCAGATTTCCCAGGCGAACCAGTTTTCTTAGCCACGCTGGACCGGTGCTTCGAGGACTCTCGGCTAGAGGACGACCTCTGATGGTCCCCAGAAGATTAGCGCTTCGACAAGTCTTTCTTGGCCTTTTCCTGAGACGCCCCTTTGCCGGAGCTCGACTTCTCGGGCCTACCTACAGACCCCTGGGCATGGTCCGACCGACCATGCTTGGACAAAGAAGCCCCCTTTGACAGGTGCTTACTCGAAGAGGTTTCACCACTCTTTCCGACCTCAGACCCAGGAGCCGGCCAAGATTTCTTTGCCGGAGGCTCAGCCGACGCCACCCGGCGATGTACCACCACCTGTACAGGCCGCTCAGAGGACAAGCTCCTCACCGACCCCTCATCAGAGGCGGCATAGGTGCCATCATTAAGCCAGCAAACCAACCGCCGATTGCGGTCCTTAAGGGTCTTCTGCGAGAAACCTCTACAAATCTCACAAGAGTCAGCAGAGTGATGAGGGTAAAGGCAATAGATGCAGTCCATATGCCCGTCCATCTCATACACTTTCTTCAGCCCACAAGTCGCACAGGGCCGGAACAGACTTCTTTGGACCAGCAGACATTGCAAAACACTGTAGTACAAGCATGTGCAAAAAACTCAACGAACACGAGGTGATCCCAACACTTTGGAGACGGTTGAAATCTGAAGGGAAGCTGCAGGGGCGGAGCTATTTATACCCTACGTCCTATAGGTGGGGACTAAAGCACCCAAAAAGGGCGTTGATGGCACACTGAAGTTTTGATATTTTCCATAGGAAAACGCCAAATTAAAATGACCGAGGTTCCCAGCCTGACGGGGAATATTCACAGCATGTGAATCCATGAAAGATCCAATGCTAGAGAAACACTTTCCTTTCTTTAACGTGCACATGTTCGTTTTCTTCTCGTACCTCTGCACACTTTACACCCTCTCCTTTAAGTGCACACTTTAAAATGTCTACTTTCCTTCTGCGCCGCTAGTGCCTTTTCCTTCTTTCTGCTTTTCTTAAAACTGCTTTAAGCTTCCTCTCGCTTTCCAATTCGTGCCACTTTATAAACTCTCTCGCTTTTCCGCATCATGCCGCTTTACAAACTGTCTTTCTCCCGCTCCACTCCAATCAACCGCCCACTCCAGAGTTTCTCTCCCACCGACATGAAATTTAACGGGCAGCTTCGCATTGATGAGCGGTCTCTCTGGATACACAGGGTTGATTTTGTATTTATATCGCGCTTGTACACAAGTGTTTCAGAGCACGACAAGGGAGGGGAACAGGGGAGAACAAAACAACCATTTTAGTAGGCCCAGTGACATTGAGAGTGCGCAAGTGCATGGGATTGAGGTCAGGGTCTCGCCACCTGCCCTCAGACACCCATGGGGCAGGCACCAGATCCAAGGGAATGAGCACTTCGCCCAACACCAACAGAAGAATGCAGGCTGCCTCGCTCCGGCTCCTTGGAGACACAGCTACGCATCCACTCCGCAGCCCCTCAAACACCGGGCGTGCGTCTTGGCCCACCGTTCTCCTCCAGGCTTCAGGTCCTGCTGCTCTCTGCTCCTTGGCCTCTCCAGTCCGGACATCACCACCAGCTCGCTCTCTCCTCTGTGAAAAACCACACCTTTTATAGTTTAACAGTCAAGTGGAGTCAGGTGTGAGTGGTCATCAGATGCTTGACCCTGGCTGACGATTAGTGGGACAACTTGTGTTCTTTCTATAGCAGGTTGCCCTTACTTTCCCCATGTTGTTTCTATGGGAAATCTTCACTGGTCTTAATTGCATCCTCCTCGTCTCAGTATTTTCTGGTGAGGGGGATATGGGGTGTAATTGAAAATGCCTTGTGAAAACTGAGGGAGAGGGATGTGAAGTGTAATGGGATTGGAGATTAAATTGAAGTTCCCGTTATTTCTTTTTAGGGAGTTGACACTGTATTTTTGTACCCTCTTTAGATTTTTATATCAAGCTACCAGCATCAGGTT
This sequence comes from Ambystoma mexicanum, assembly GCF_040938575.1. NCBI lineage: Eukaryota > Metazoa > Chordata > Amphibia > Caudata > Ambystomatidae > Ambystoma > Ambystoma mexicanum. Next base: position 648,135,007 of record NC_090935.1, read on the forward strand.
AGACACCATTACAACTCTATAAGTAAAGTAAGGCCGACATATGCTGTCCACCATTGACTGACCTTCTTTACTGTTTTTCTGCTTTTTACTCTTTCGTTTATCAACATATCACGTATGTATGAACTTTGGGATTATGTTACTCCTTACAATGAATTTCTTTAATAACCTTGACACATGATTGTTATTTTGATGATTATCATACAAATATGTGAGGTACATGGTTTGATACCTAATTTTGGTGACAATGTCTTATTCTAATTTTGTTAGGCATAATGGCACGATCCTATTGTGAATTTCAATTTATTACATGTGGCGCAATTTCTTAACGTTTATCGTGTTTGACACTATTCCATCGAAGGGCAATTTTTGGTTGACTATATGTAATATAATAACTTCACATATAGATTACTAATATACTGGTACGATAGTAAGAAGAAATACAGGCCCTGATGAAGGACAATTAGGTCTGCAATGCATTGTCCCCTTTTCTGATGCATCTGCAACTACTGGTTACTAATTACTAAAAAGGTCCAAAGAATAAAATTAAGATTCCAATATACAAGCAACATAATTTGTACAGATGGTTTACTGAACATTAAATTGGAAAGATGCACCACATGAATGTGGTTCCTGGGTGTGCAGACAACGCTGCTGGCTTCACAGCCAAGGTCTCGTTTCTGTTCACATTTGTAGTGCTGTTTCACAGAGGCACCTTCTTAGTGGTTTTGCACCCTATGCAGATTAATTAAGATATCAGAAATTGGAAATTACAAATCTCACACGCACGTTGTGCACACGCACCGCATCACTGCTCCTTCCTCCATCTCTATCTGCTTTTTGTCCCCCATCCCCTGCGGATTTGTTGACTGAAACTGTGCTGGTTGCCAGGATACCTTCTGATCTGGCTAACCTTTGATCTTGGGGCCAGGTCCCCTCCCCGCCAGTTGCCCAAAAGCATTGCCCCCTTGACAACACTTGAACTTGGGGACTGTTTCTGTATCCCTACATCACCTAACAGCAATTGACACCTGTTGTCTTCACTCACCCTTGCAGTTCCCATCTGCTGTCCGCGCTTTTTATTTATTGGATTCCTTAATTTATTTTCAACTGTTTATCCTATGCACTCCACTGGCCCCACCACCTTTCCCACAGCACTTTTGCCCTTGCCCCCCCCACCCCTTCCATTTGCGCATTCGCGATATCAATGATCAATGTCACCTGGACTAGTAAGATCTTTGTATCTGTCGTCCCTCCGTCTCCCCTCCCTTGCCTCATCGCGCCTTGAAACACTTGTGCATATGTGCACTATAAATGCCATATCATATGATATAGTCGTCTGTTTTGTGGAGACAAAATGAATCCCAGGTTACACAAGGCTTTAGAGACTTGTACTATCAGTTTTACTTACCTTCAGTGTAACTGTGGTCAAAATCAAATTTGAAGTTATGGCTACCCCTGCTCTGTGAAACGAAGAGCAACCATCAATGAATATTACGCCCCAAGGTCCAACTCTCCTCGAATTACAGTTATACAGAATACAATTCATAGTTCTATAAAGGTGCCTATTACAGACTGAGTTCTTGCTGAGATTCGCGGTACAAAGGTTTTACCAGGTTACTCACCGTAGTGACCACCTTACTTCTAGTCCATAGTCCCCTTTCCTCCATACTTGTGGGACATCTCTCCGTCCTGTAGGACGGAACTGGAGCACTTTGTAAAAAGCATCCACATTTATTTCAAAAATGTGTCCCTCCTCTCTTTCCTGCGCGGGGCCTGGCACGCGGCCATAACCCTGCCCACCTTGGCTCCGCCCTGCGCATCGCCTATCAGTCATTTTCTATCGCAGGGTCCAAGACCCATTAGCAATAACAGAGGAACCTTATTAGAGGGGACGGCGGGCGAGCGTATGGAGGAAAGGGGACTATGGACTAGGAGTAAGGTGGTCACTACGGTGAGTAACTTGGTAATACTCCTACGTCCTGTCCCCTTTCCTCCATACTTATGGGAGATTCCCAAGCACTCCTTACAGGAACTATGGGTGGATGGAAATACCCCTTACTGAAACAAGGTCTTTAGCACAGCCTGACCAAACTGAGCGTCAGCTCTAGAGCTCATATCGAGGCAGTAATGCTTACAGAAAACAGATGGGGAGGCTTAAGTAGCTGCTTTAGCGATGGACTCCCAGGAAACATTTCTGAAAAGCAACCGCGGCTGCCTTGCCCCGCACCAAGTGTGCATGGATACCTTTAGGAGGTTTCAGCTTTTGGACAGTGAAAGACTCTGTGATACAGGCGGAAATCCATCTGGAAATAGATGCCTTAGACGCCGGCCTGCCCTGAGGGTTACCGAAGGTCACAAAAAGTTGAGAAGAACTCCAAAGCTTGGAAGTCCTGTCCAGGTAGAACTTAAGAGCTCTTCGGACGTCCAGACAGTGTAGAACCCTTTCAGCCTCCAAGGCAGGGTTCGGAAAAAAGACCGGAAGGGAGATTGACTGATTCAGATGGAATTCGGTCACTACCTTCGGTAGGAAAGCCGGGTTTGTCCGAAGGACTAACTTGTCCTTGTGAAAGACCAAGAAAGGATGCTCCACCGACAATGCCTGGAGCTCACTCACTCTCCTCGCTGACTTAACGGCGACCAGAAAGGACACTTTCCAGGACACGTACATGAGGTCAACCTTAGCCATTGGCTCAAAGAGTTTATGGCACAGCACCGTCAGGACTACATTTAGGTCCCAAGGCGGGTGCGGTCTACGAACCAGAGGGTAGAGGCGTGTCAAGCCAGCAAAATGTCTCTTCACCACGGGGTTAGTTAGAGAATAAGAACACAGGTCTGTAGAAAGATAAGCGGAAACCGCTGAGCGATAAGTCCGGCAAGACAGAACATAAACCCCTGACTCTGCTAGGGAGGATACAAAGGACAGCACCGTGTCAATCGTTGCCTCGGATCAAACTCTTTCTCCAAACACCAATGACAGAACCTGAGCCATTTACTCTTGTATTGAGATCTGGTCGAGGGTTTTCCTGGCTGCCTGGATAATGCGCATGTTATCCGCAGACAAACTCAAATGCTCTAAAGACTTGAGACAAGTTGAGCGATTGTGGGGAGGGGTGCCACATCTGTTCCCCTTGGTGAAGAAGATCGGGAGTTAGGTTCCCCTTGGTGAAGAAGATCGGGAGTTACTGGTAACCTGATCGGCGGACACACCGACAGGTGTTGAAGTTCTGAGAAGCAAAACCTGGCCGGCCACCATGGGGCTATCAGTAGAAGAGAACAGTTCAGAGTTCTTCAACTTCCAAATTGCTCGATGAACTAGGGGCAGAGGCGGGAAGGCGTAAGCTCTCATGTTGTGCCATGGAATCTCGAGAGCATCCCCCAGAGAGGAGGGGGGCTGGCCCTCTGGAGGCGTACTGAGGAAGCTTCTTGTTTACCGCCATGGCAAAGAGGTCCACCTCAGGTGTGCCCCAAATCGAGAAAATCCATGAGAGGATCTCCGCCTTCAACTCCCACTCGTAGCTGACCACTGTCCGCCGGCTGAGGGCATCCGCTGTGACATTCAGCTGGCTCGCTATGTGCACTGCAAGCAGCCAGACCCCATGAAGCACAGCCCACTCCCAAATCTGGATGGACAGGTCCACGAGAGGGGGAGACTTCGTTCCCCCTTGCTTGTTTATGTAATGCATTGATACCACATTGTCTTTTCTTATGCGGACCACCTTGTTGACAATGAGCGGTCTGAGCGCCTTGAGCGCCAGAAAGATTGCCAGAAGCTCCAAATGATTTATGTGCAGGAGCTTCTCCTGAGGCGACCAGAGGTCCGAGACCTGAAGAAGATCTAACGTCGCACCCCACCCCAAAAGGGAGGAGCCCGTCGTGATCGTCACCATGGGGGCTGGGTCCTGAAACCCCACGCCCACTGACAGGTTGCTGAGTGATGACCACCAGTCCAGGTCCACTCTCATGGAATCCGGAATCATTATCCGCTTGGAATTTCGGGTCCACAGCCTGACGCCAGGAACTCCGAAAAGCCATCTGGGTCCGTCTCATTTTGAGACGAGCAAGAGGAAGAGCCAGTACACACAAGGCCATGAGGCCCAGAAGCATCTAGAACCACCAAGCCGACACGCTCTCCGACTGCGCAAACATCTGACACGTGGCCAACAGATCCGCCATCCTGTCCCCGGTCAGATACACTCGGCAGTCGATCGTGTTCCAACGAAAACCCAGGAAAGTCAGGTCCTGTGAGACCGTCATGGAGGATTTCCGCCAGTTCACCGACAGCCCAAGATGGAACAGGACCTGAAGGAGAGACTGGAGGTTGCCCGCTGTTGCCAACGGACAAGGGCTGCGTAAGAGCCAGTCGTCCAAATAGGGATAAACATGGATACCCTGGAGACAAAGATAGGCCGCAATCACTGACATCTTTGTGAAGACAGGCGGCGCCGAGCTGAGGCCAAAAGGAAGCACCCGAAACTGCAAGTGCTCCTCACCCAAAGAGAAGCGGAGGTATCTCCCTGTGTGGATTCCAAATCAGGATATGCATGTACGCATCCTGAAGATCCACCACGCTGAGCCAATCGCCCATCTGCAAAGAGGAGCGAATCTGGCCGGGCGTGATCATCTTGAACTTCTCTTGGGGTAGGAAAAGATTGAACTGGGAAAGGTCTAGGATGGTGCGCAGGCCAGCCTGGTTGGTTTGGGCACCGTAAACAGCTGGGAGTAAAAGCCCTCCCCTCGCTCCCCAAGGGGAACGGGTTCCACAGCTCTGAGGTGCAGAAGTTTCTGAACCTCAGCCTTGAGGGAGGGTGAGCCCGACAGCTGAAAAGGATGGTTGTGGGGTGGGATAGGGGGTAAAGGCAAGCGGAAGCCCGCTCGAGCGACTGACAAGACCCATCTGTCTTCTGTGATGGTCTGCCACGCCTCCTAATGAGACGCAATGCGTCCTCACACCGGGGTATCGTGCGAGCGCGGAAAACCCTCATTTGGCAGGCTTATCGGTGGCAGTGCCACCTGAACCTGACGAGGAGGCTGAGGAGCGGGAGAAAAACCGCATATGCTGTTGTCTACGGCGGTTATTCCCCGCAGGAGCATCTACTCTGCGAGATTTGCGGTCGAGGAAGCCCCTAAAACCAGAGGAAGGTTGACTTTGCGACAACGGTCTCTGGGATTTGAAAGAAGCTTTAACCAGAACAGACAATGATTTAGCCGTCTGAGTGCCATCCTTGGTTTTGGTGAGCTCTACATCAGTAGAAGAGTGAAAAAGCTCTTTTTCGAATGGAAGGTCCAGTACCTTGTCTTGCACTTCCTTCGAAAACTTAGTGGCATGCAGCCACGCTTGCCGCGAGGTATCAACCCCAAGCATCAGGCCCCGAGCCGAGGTGTCTACGTGATGAGCCGTGGCCTCCAGGAGATCCTGGGCCAAGACCCTGGCATCGGAAAGGCCACCTCTGAAATCTTCCAACTTCTCGACCGGAATGTGCTCCTCAAACTCCAACAGACCTTTCCACATCCGCATGCGAGCTCCCGCCAAAATCAATTCTGCATTGGCTTGCCTGAGCTGCAAGGCCAAATTGGCAAAGATTTTCCTCACTAGGGAGTCCAGGCGCTTGTCCTCCTTTCCCAAGACCTGAGTAGCCGTCGCGGAAGAGGGTGCTGCAGGTCTGGATTGCAAAGTAGCCGCAGCCTCCACTGTGGAGGAGGGGGGCAGACAAGACGACAAGGCCGCTTCTTCCGAAGAATGCAGCCTGTACCTCGCGTCAATCTTTTTATTGACAAAAAGTCCTGAGTGTGGCTTTTCCCAAACTCTTCGGACCTCGGCCAGAACGTCCTCCTGCAGGAACAGGCCGGTACGTTCCTAGGGATAAAAGGTGAACGCCCCAGAAAGCACGCCCTCCTGCGGAGCGGGTGCCTCGGGCACCGGAACATCTAAGAAACTCATGTCCAGCACCCGGTCATGGAAAGCTATGATAGAGCGGGGAAGGTCCTCGTTGTCCTGATCGCCTTGACGGTCATCTGACAGGTCAGGATCCTGCTGAGCCGTGTCAGACACTGCCTTGTCCACTGGGGACAATGGTGGCAAAGGCGGAAGAGCAGGGGCAGGCACCACGGGCAAGGGAGGTGCCGGCGGAACCACAGGAGGAACAGGTGGAGCCGGAGGCGCAGGTGGACATATCTCCTTGAAAAGCCCTTTGAAATATTCCCTCATGGGGTCGGTGCGCATAAGCGCTTGAAATTTACCGAAAAAGACGTCCTCAGGAGATTGTTTTGGAACCTGAGGAGGCCTCTCATGAGGTGGACAGATCCAGGGACGTAATGGAGAAGGGTGCCATACCAGCCCCTCCACTGACGTATCCACATAAATCAAGGGAGCCGTCCCCGCGGGCAACAAAACATTGTGCGGAAGAGGCATCCGGGCATTCCAATCATAAACCGGCCGGTAAGGATGCGCACAAGGGACCTTAGGTTCACCCAAAGGACCGAACCCTACACCAGGGGACGATGGCGTAGTTGTAGGGGTAGTACCTAAAATGGCCGCCGTGGTCGTGGCGGGAACGGCCGCCATTTTGTCCTCATCTGAGGGGACCTGCGGCACGTGAGGAAGTGAGGCAGGGGTCTTAATTTTAGCCTTAAGGAACCTCGGCAGAGCCGGTACTATGAGGCCTGGAATGTTTCTGCGACATACCAACCGCCAATGAGCCTTCGAAGGAAGGGCCTCGGCACTGCCGGTAAAAGAACCTTTCTTCTTTGCCCCCTCAACAGATCTGGTGTCACCACAAGAGCGGGAACAGTGAGCAACCGCTTTCACCGACAGGGCCTTGTCCGGCCTCTCAGAACTGTTGGTAGCCTTAGCCTCTGTACGAGGGACCACTGACCTAGGCCCGGTAAAAGCCTTATCGGCACGGGCCTCGAACATCCGTTCAGTAACCACAAGCCCAGCCAAGGCCTCGGGGCGCACCCCGGTTTTGTTTTTGAGGGAAGCCGAAAGACGCCTCAGAGCAAGCTCCGGTTCCCCACGACTCAGTAGAACTGGGCCTACAAACAGCCCCCACAGGAGGGGCCTAAGAGCGTACTCCGGTGTACACAGGCCCCTTACGGAGACCCTCGGAGAAAACTCCGGTAGAATTATTAGGCCCGACAGGCACCTCAGGGCGAACCCCGGTAACAAAGCGATCAACGCCCCTCCCGGCCCGAGAGGAACCTTGGAAGGTATCCCCCGGTCAGGGTGTCTGAAAAGTAAAAATAGAAGGAGGAGTTCGTCGGAACACCTCCTCCCACCGCTCCAAACGACGTTGAAGTGACCGGACCGAAAGGGAGTCACAGTAAAAGCAGGAGTCCCAACGTTGTTCCTGACCCAAACACTCTAAACAAAGAGGATGGGGATCCGCCCTCGCGAAGCGAGGGTGACACGATGAACAGTCTGGAAAATCTAGTTTAAAAGACAGACTAGTAAACGAATGCTAGCGAGAGCCAGAGAGGAAAACAGGGAAGAAAATCTTCCGAGGATGCAAGTGCGTCCGACACCGATCGTGCGGAGAAAAGGACTGATGGGCGAAGCACGGAGTGGAGCCAAGGTGGGCGGGGTTACAGCCTTGTGCAGGGTCCCGCGCAGGAGAGAGAGGAGGGACACATTTTTGAAAAAATGTGGATGCTTTTTACAAAGTGCTCCGGTCCCGTCCCACAGGACGGAGAGATGTTGCACAAGTATGGAGGAGACGGGACGTAGGAGTAAGAGTCTAGCAAAGGAATTCTATGTTGGCTGGTTTGGCCTGCGCTCACCAGCGTTTTCAGATTTCGAAAACTGATGTGCCGCGAAGGGCAGTCCCTGCTGTAATAGTGGGAACCAATTTTTCATCGCCTCAGGTGTCAAGGCCACAGGCCCCAGATGATGGGGGCAATGGGTCACTTGACTCACTTATGTCCCTTTGGGACTCAAACACAGGGGCCCTGGCTGGACTCAGTCCTTGCGCCTTTGGCACCAGGCTCATGTAGAGATGTGAACAGTAACACTTTATTTCAGTGCAGGAGTGCTTTTATTTTACAAGAACTTTCCAGGTGCTGAAAGCCTTTATTGCAGAGAACATTCCTATGTGCTGACTCATTGGCGTGGCTCCTTAGACATGGTCTTCAGGTGCTGTATCATCGGGCGTAGCAGGCAGGCTGAACCTGGTGGGCGTGGCTTCAGAAGCTCAGCTATATAAGCTGCTCCATCCTTAAGGCCAGTGCTTCGCGTTACTGTGCACTCTCGTGCAACGTGACGCTCACCGCCGCTTGGACCAGTTTACTTACCTTTGAAACCAGGCATTTTCCAGCATACTCACCTCCAGGAAACTGGTACTTCAACGCTTCATCTGCAGACTCATCTCCCGACATCCAGTGATCTTGATCCTGACGCTGCAGCAGCGCGCTCCGCATCCACGAACTCGGCCCGTGTGAAGAAGAGACAAGGTTAGAACATCCGTCCTTGGGCCGCGCCGCATTTGAACCTGCGCGCCCCCTAGATAACAACTTACCAGCTACTGTACCAATGCAGCTTCGTTCCTCGTTCCCTCGAGCTCCGCAGCTTCTGCCAGACCAGCATCATCACCTGCAAGGAAAGAAAGCAAAAGAGCAAACATCAAAAGTGGAACGGACAGCAGTACAAGACAACAAACTTTACAATTCAACAAAAACAGACGAGGAAAGACAAAGGCAAACAGGAACACTTACCTGAAGTATAGTGGCTTAGTCGCAGCTGGACAGGACTACCAGGTGCAAGGGACAAGTGAAGGAACTCTGACCAGATCATACAAGCGCCCCTGCCAGAAGCAGCAGGACGGATTGCTCGCTAAAGCTAATCAACGGGTGAGATTTCCAGGGGCAGAGCATCCCACGGGTACTGCGGTTTGGGAGAAGGGGTCTGGGAGAGGATCAGGCTCACAAGCTGGCATACTCACTCCCCCTATAATCCACGCAGGAGCAGTCCCAGCAGCATCACCTATTAAAACCAGTCGCCACATAAGCGCAGAAGGTGAAGTCGGACCCAAGCGCTCTCACCCCGGGAGGGCTGCAACCGTGCACAAACGCCTCCGCAGAGATCAGGTTAGCGTAACATCAGGCCCCTTCCTGAATTGCTACGGTCTTCCCAAGAAGATGAGCTTTTCACTTGACTGTCGTGATTGCGTGACTTCGCACACTACTCCAATGTTCAGCACAAGGCTACAGACTTCACAGGTCTGAGTTTGAAAATCAGGTGAAAGAATCTAAAAAATTGGCTAACGCTCATCCGCGCTTAACCTATGCACACACACTGCCGATTGCGACAAGGCATAGTCAGATGATAAATACAACTAACCAGGTATAGGCAAGCAATGTAACCGGTCTCGCTTGAACCTAGACAGGGCTGCCTCAGGTGGGATAGATAGTGTGAACGGCTGTCCCATGTTATGCTTAGAACCTAATTAATACAAACCTCTCATGAAAGAAGCAAAGAGATAGGTTGCAGGGTTTCACAAGGTTAACTTTATTCCGAAATTAAATAATAATCAAAGGTAGATGCTGTTCGTGAACGTTGAGACTCCAGATCTAATGCTTTTGCCTGTGGAAAGGCCACATCGTCGTCAATGACATCACATAGGATGATAATCCGCACTAGTGATGGGTGAGACATTATTAAAGATCGCGCAGCATTGGTGTATGCCAACAATTATTTTTCTTGTGTTTTTCGAATGCCATGTGCATCTGCTGTGTTCAGTGCTCTACGTAGTGAAGGTCACTTTGTGGGATGATGGTTGTGGTGAAAGAAGAAATGTATCGGTTCACACTACAGCATCTTCTCCGGTATGTTTTAATATTGTGGCATTCATTCTCAAAAATGAAACCTACCAAACATAAGCGCTGAAAACAAGTTTAAATTGTTATGTGACCTTGGACAGAAGCTGTGGAATACCTGCAAAAATTATAACATTTACTGTTATGAAAGTGGAAAATGGAACATTTAGTTTCAATTTATGCAAACTGTTGTTCAGAGCGGACACTGCGCTTTACACCAAGAGAATGGAACAACCAAACAATGTAAGTTGAACTATACATAATATTTTTGCGATGGAAAAAGGGGAAATTGTTCTTTTTGCATGTGGGAGATTTAGCGATGTGCTAAAATGGCATTTTGACGTAAAGAGTGGACAGAATACGTTGTTCTGGATACTGCACCATATTTAAAATACCAAGTGCGCAGCTCGCAGTTAATTTATAAGTCTACTAATAATTGTTATTGGTGTTTTGGTTAAGTCGGAAGGAGTAAAAGTTGGGATTTTTGGCCAGTATTGATTATTGACATTGTTATGGGTTGTTCGTTGGTGCATATTGTGGCCATTACTCATAGATCAGACAAAAGCACAACGTGTATGCAGGCTAGTGATATCTAAACCACTTCGTCCCATGAATTATCAGGGTGTGCAATCAAGGTTGCATTATTGAAAGGGCCGGGGTCAGAACATTTACCAAGGGCAATTTGTTCGCTTTTCTGTAGATAATATTCTCAGTTACGTTAAAATGCCATCTGTCTGTTGTCCCATTTCTGAGTCACTTTATCCATACCTTTGGGAGCTTTACAGACTTCTCAGTGCTAACCTTTCACGCACATTGTAGTCTAAAATAGTCCACCCACATAGTCGGTGTGTGTTCATTGTGTGTGGTTTGTGTTCATTATTGTGTTTCATCCGGTGCAGAATGAAAACAAATTAGTATAAAGAACGGACACTAAAATATATTTTTATTCTGTTATCTACACAGATGAACAAGTTACTTACCAACTGGTAACGTTCTTTCAACTGGATGTTCCTCCAACGTATTCCACATCTTCGACATGTAATGTCCACAGCTGTGCTACTTCGGAAACTCTTCGGCAGAGGGAGTACTGCGTCAATGGCGTCGGGTCCATGTCCCTCGAAGGCCTCCGTTGAGGGAGACATCACTGGATGTTATATTTGGACGCATGGCGCCCGTAGCCTCAGCTTGTTTTCCTCCATAACGTGTGACATGCTCGTACACAATGCCTGCTTGACTGCACATAGCCTTGAGGGACCGCAAGCTGCAATAGCATAGGAAATCCTCCAGAGGGGAACGCTGGGAGGGTGATGTGGAATACGTTGGAGGAAGATCTAGTCAAAAGAACATTACCAGTCAGTAAGTAACTTGTTCGTTTGATACAATCCATTCGACGTATTCCACATCTTTGACAGACTCCCAAAGCAGTACCAGAACACGGAGGAGGGAGAATTTAGAATACCCAATCAGATGGCAGAATAAAGAACCACTTTACCAAAGGCCATATCTTGACCATGGAGCGTATCCAGGGAGTAATGTTTGACAAAGGTGTGGATAGAGGCCCATGTGGCTGCGTCACAAATATTCCTAATAGGAACTCCCCGCTGCAGGGCTGTGGAAGTAGCCACGTGTTAGGCAGAAACCTGTGCAGTTCCCTCTGGGACCACTGCAAAAGATTTAGGACTACAGGTGTTTGGCAGTAAACCCACTTGGTAGCAGTCTGTACCACACAGATTCACTTGGTAGCTGTGGCTGAGCCGTCAGACTTCCCTCAAGAAGAGTTAGGCAGTATACAGAGTATTCACCATAGGTCAAGAGAACACAGTAGAATAAGTAAACACTGACCAGGGCTTGGTGTAAAAGAGATAATTATTTATTTAAAACGACATCTAGAAAAACACACAGGCACTAATAGTAAGCAATTCAAAAACACGGTCACTAAAAGATATACACTCCCTTAAAAGAATATTAGACAAGTCTTAAGTAAAGCCCCACTTATTTTCAGACAGCGGTGAGCGCTTAACATAGATGGCACTCTAATAATTCGTTTTAAAAAGGGAGAGAAGAGCAGAGAATAAATTGAAACAGATCCCAACACTTTTTCAAGAACACACGAGAGAAAGGCAAAGTAGCACCGTGAATTCAGAGTCAATAGGCTGGATCCGCTTTAAGAGGATCAAAACGAAATGTGTCCAAGGTCACACGGTTGCAGTGCACAAAAGTCTTGTAACGGTTCAAAAAGGAGTTGGATCAAGGAAAGGGACCAGTTAGAGGGTCAAGGCGGCCAGCCCAGTCCAGAAGGTTAAGGGGTTATTATTACCTTGTTGCAATCTTTAGAAAGGGAGGCCTGGCGGACACGGTACCTTGAAGTGGTGAGAACGCTCCAGCGGGGGCAGTTGTTCCTGGCAGCGGGTGCAAGTCGGTGCTTCGTCCGGGGGAAGAGAGGATCTCGTCCTGGAGGAAGACAGGAGTCTGTTGCACTGCCAGGGAAGAAACCAGTCGTGGAGTCTCTCAGGTACAAGGAGCGGTCCCGTGATTCGCGGTTCAGTGGTGAGTGGCTATCCGGCTACCGGGGTGCTTGGCACGGGCAGTTCGACCACAAACCGGGCTGGGGTGCGAAGAAAGAAAGGTAAACTGGTTGTGCCCACCAGTCAGGGGAAGAAGCCTCTCCAGTCGGGAGATCTTCTCCATCGGCGGGAAGTGGTGAGTCGGTTCTGCAAGGCTCCACCGGTGGTGTCGTCGTGGTAGGTCAGCTCAGCTTCTCCCTCGCCGGATTCTTAGGTCCTGTGGCGACTTCTGAAGTTCCAGTCCCCAAATCCCTGCTTTTATGCAGAAAACCCCCATTCACTCAGCCTAGCTGTCACTCAAACATGCTAAGTAGTGAGCCGGCCGGCTCACCACTTGGGCCAATCACACAAGAGTGCGACCTGAGTTACCAAGGTAACTCGGTCGAGGGTGCCTAAAACCCTCTCCCACACCCCTTGTGGTACCCAGACAGAGTGGCACCACTTTTGGAGGCTTCTGTGGAGAAGCCCGCCAAAAAGTGGAACAAAGGGCTCGACTTGGGTTGGAGTCACAGAAGAGAACACAAACGCCATTTTAGAATCGAGTCTTGGCAAGAAATACCAACCGGAGAATTAATATTAATTAAACCGGCGGTATGTTCGAGGCTATGAGAATTAAATAATTAAAGTTGGTAGCCTCGAACAATGGGAAAATCCCATTGGAAAATATTTGCGGTCGAATATAAAAAGTAGTGTCCACTGCCACCAGCCAAAACTCGATCAGGGGGGACGGAGACGTGCCCCCTCGACTAACAGACCCCGGGGCAACCGAATTGCCCCGACCAGTACGTCCACAATATGATGGTTTGTACTGGTTTCTGTTAATAATTTGGGACTAGTAAAGCCAATGGTGACTTTACATGCCCTGGGAGACAGTCAGTCCCAGGGTATGGGGTCTATGGTGGGGTGTAACTATGACACCCCGGTGTTACTGCACGGAGGGTGCTGTGTAACACACATAGGAAAAACACATGAGACTATGGAGTAAAGGACCCCATAGCCCATAAAACACATTACCAATCAAAGGAATACCATTAGTCATGTCCCAGAGTGGGAGAAAAAGAGTCTCACTCTTGGCAGGAGGAAAAAAAACAAACTCCAGAAATCCAGCAAAGCTGCTGGGGGACTCACTAGGTTAGGAAATTCAGCCTAGAGAGAGAATTCTCCCTAACACCACGCCCCTAGTGGAGTGAGCTCTCAACCATTCAGGAGGGTCCTTGCCTGCCAATCTGTAACATTCAGTGATGGTGAGGATAATCCAACTGGGCAAGGTCTTTTTGTTAACAGCCTGGCCCAATCGGTATCCAGCATACCCCACAAAGAGTTGATCGTCCACTCTGACACTGGACATCCTAGAAATATAAAAGCTCATAGCTCTCCTAGGGTCCAATCTATGGAGTCGCTCCTCTTCCTTACCAGGATGAGGAGGCGGATAGAAAGCAGGACGTACCACTTTCGGGCTTAAATGAAACTCAAGACACTACCTAGGTAGAAAGAAGGGCCGTACCCTCCGTACAACCCTATCCTTGTAGAACAAAGTAAAGGGTGGCTTAAATGAAAGTGCCTGCAATTCACTCAATCTGCGGGCAGATGTAACCGCAACCAAGAAAACCGTCTTGAAAGACAACAGTCTCAAAGGACAAGTGTGCAAAGGTTCAGACTGAGCACTCATCAGGAATTTCAAGACCAAATTCAGATCCCATACCGGCACCTGAACCGGGGACGGCAAAACACATCAGTGAGCCCCTTTAGAAATTGGGAAATCAAAGGAATCTTAAAATAAGAACATTCTTCAGATGAGCGCTTCAAGATAGACAGTGCCACCAGGTAACCTTTAATGGTACTTACTTGAAGGCCCCTGTGAGCCAAAGAAAGCAAGAAAGACAGAACCATGGGAATGGAACACTGAAAAGGATTGACATTGTGTCCTCTGCACCAGTCGCAAAACTTCCGGCAATGGTACAGGGATTTTGTTGCCAAAAGCAACACCTCCATCACTTCATCCGGGAGGTCCCAATCCTTATATCTCAACCTTTCGGATACAGACTGTGAAGGTTGAGTCTCTTGACCTCTGGATGGAGAACCTGACCCCCCTTGCGCGAGAGAAGATCCTCTCGGTTGGGAAGACGGCATGGAGGGCAGATGGACATTTTCAGAAGGTCCAGGTACCACACTCTCCTGGCCCAATCCGGAGCAATGAGGATCATGTGGGATCCGAACCTCCTACCTCCTTAACGCTTGAGGAAGGACTGCGACCAGAGGAAACAAGTACAGAAGTGGGAATGACTACTCCACAACGAATGAGTCTCCGAAGGCTCCTCTGGAGGAAATTCCCTTGAGCAGAATTTCTCTCACTTCTGGTTGGCACTGGTCATGAAGAGATCCACTTGTGGGGTTCCCCAAAGTGTGAAGATCTCCAGAAGGACTTCCTGAGCCAACTCCCACTCGTGAGAGTCCGTGCTCTGCCTGCTTCTTGAAATTGAGGGAGAAGCCCAGCTTGTGGAGGGAGGGGCAGGTGAGTGTGAGATGAGCCATCGCTTGCTCGGTAGAACGCGCACGGTTCAGCCAGTTGCCAGGTAGGAGTAGAAGTGAATCTCCCCCCCCCCCCCCTCGCCTGAGATACGCAGCCACCACCACCATTAGCTTGTTGAAGACCCTCGGGAGGAGGTCAATCCGAATGGCAGGACCGGAAACTGAAAGTGCGAGCCGACAGCCGCAAACCCCAGGTACTTTCTGTGCTTTGGATGAATCGGCACATGAAAGTAAGCATCCTGTAGGTCTAGAGATGCCAACCAATCCTGAAGTCGAAGGGCCTGGAGGACCGGAGAAAGAGTGACCATCTTGAACTTGTCCTTCCTGAGGAGTTTGTTCAACCAATGCAAGTCCAAGATGGGTCTCAATCCCCAATCTTTCTTTGGAATAAAAAATCAAAAAATATGGGGGATACCATCCCTTGTTCCTCTACGCTACAGGCACCAGTTCTATAGCGCTATTCTCCAGCAGGGTCAAGATTTCCTGTACAAGGAGCGGATCCGGAAACTTCAAAGAGACAGTCCCCGGTGAACTGTTGTGAGGCCGCTTTAGGAAGGGAAGGCAGTAGCCGTGGGCTATTGTAACCAGAACCTACGCATCCGAAGTAATAGCTTGCCATTCTTCGAGATGTTGAGACAGTCTGCCCCCAAACCGTCAAACAATGGAACATGGCCTCATATTTGTTTTGGAGCGGCTGCGGCAGTGCCTGAAGGCAAAGAGGCAGCTGCCTGAGCGGCTTTGGCACCTCTATTTCCCAGACCACCACGGGTAATTTTACATTGCCCCCTTTAACTGGCGGGCTTGCGTCCTGCCAAAAGAGTAGTAACGAAAGGAACCTCTCCTCCACTGCTGTCCCCTAGGATGAAAAGGCGGAGGTTGACGCACAGCTGCACTCAAAGATTTAGACACAGCTTTTGATGTCTGCAACCTCTCAAGGCTCTCGTCAGCCTTGCTGCCAAACAAATGCACGCCATCAAAGGGCATTTTCAGAAGACGGGCTTGTATATCCGGAGCAAAACCAGACTTCTGCAACCACGCAAACCTGCACATAACTATGCTCGCAACCATAGACCGGCTAACACGATCAGCCGTGTCCAATCCTGACTGAAGGGATTCACACATGGCATCCTTGCCATCTTGCATGAGAGCAAGGAATCCATCCCTTTCTTCCCACTCAGAATATGCTCAGCCGCTACAGAAACAATTACACAGAGTGTATGAAAATCTTGCTAAGGCACAAGTGGAGTTGGCCGACTTCAGCGCCATACTCCCAGCAGAAAACACTTTGCGTGCCCAACCATCGTTTGTCGTCCCTATCAGGAGGAATGGTAGGGTACGCCGCCTGCCTCAAGGTAGCCGTAGCCACCTGAACCACCAAACTCTCAGGAGTGGGGCGAGAGGAAAGCTAGCTGGGGTTGCTACTGGAAGGGTTAACTTGTTAACCGCAGAGAGATTCCAGAGTCTGACAAGCAGCCGCCACCCTTTTCTGCAAGGTCGAATGAAAAGCTAACACAGGGTCAGAGGAAAGACCTTGATCCAAAATATCAATTAAGTTATCCTGAACAAATGCCTCTGGGGGACTAGACCAACCAAGATACTCAGTAACCCTAGCCATCAGTCTCCTATAAGAGGACTCAGCATGAGCCCCAGGCTCAGGCCTGCCAAACTCCACCTCAGGAGAAGTGTCCAAGCCACTGGCATAATGGAGTGATTGACGTTACTCTTCCAACTGAGTGTCCCCGGAAAAGACAGGAGCCACAGGAGGCTCAACAGGGTCAAATTCCAAATCTGACTTCTCATCCTCTTATATCATCCAGAGGAAGAAAGATCTCCTGCCTAGGGACAGAAGTGGGTCCGGAATCCTTAACAGGCCTCACAGACTTGGAAGTAGCCTTCCTTGGAGGATCCACAATACCAGGGACCTCCATCGGCAAATTCCGGCCAAAAGGCCCCAAAGGCATTGATGGCTTTGGCGTCTACGTCGACAATGGTGCCCAGGGCTGGTGTGAAGGCAAAGCCTCGACATCTGTATCCGACTGACACGGCGCCGATTAAGTCGACGCCAGCCTCAAGCCCTTACCAGATTTCTGCGGAGTCGCCGGGGACAAAGAACGAAACCTGGATGCAGCACGTCTCTGGCGATCAGCCTGAACGTTGTCCGAACGGGACCTCGACGGTTCCTGATGAGTATCGCGCCTCGGACCTGGGCCAAAGGCGCATGAGCCTCGGACCAAGATCGTTCCCTGCCGGCTTCTTCCGAAGGCACGGACGGAACTGTGCCCTGGGATTGAAAAATCGCCAGCATCTGCTCCTGTAAGGCCTTAGCAGTCAGCGACTGGCATTTCGAACAGTCGTCGGTGTCATGACTCTCGCCCAGACAACACAAACAAATGCAGTGCGGGTCTGTAATCGACATCTTAGACTTACAGTCCCGGCAAGTCTTAAAGCCAGACCGCGTAGTCAGAGGGTTCTGTTAAGGATTTCAATCGGGCGACATACCTTGGTCTCAGCCTAGTATGTAGTGCACAACTGAGATGCCGCTTTCTTTATTTTATGCGAATTCAATTTGAGATGGTACACAACTGGTGTCACACACCCTTTTTCAAATACCCTGGGTCACAATGGACCATGAACTAGTCTGGTTGGTGAAATTGCAATATTTATTTTTAAAATTCAAAGTAAATCATAAAATCTTTAATATGGAGCAGAAGTCACTAATGGGGTGATAATTACAATGAAAATGTAAGCAATGCGCTTGGTTAACCGTCTAGTAGAACATATACACAGCACACATGAATAGGAATATAACTAATGGTTTATAATTTACACCAGCCAAAATTGAAAAGAGATGGTGCAAGCACTTAAACATTTAGGACAGGATACGAGGATAATTCTAACAGTTTCAAGAAGTTACCAGAGTACAAATATGACAACTTAGAGAGCGGAAAAGGGACAAAGCCACGACCAGGTAGGCTATGTGTTTCTATGGGGTGGGAATTATACTCCCAGTCCACTTTTTAGTTTTGGGATTTTTGAACAGTCAACAGGGTCTGGTCACCACACGGCGGCGCACCTGGCAAAGGTCAGCTGGGCAAGGTCTGGTCACTGGGTAGCGAACAGCTGGGCAATGTGGGTCACTGGAGGGCACACGTACCGCTGGATGCAGTCAGTGGGCAGGCAGTTAGTGGGCAGCAAGCTGGTCTGATTTCAGGATGCAAAAGGTACCACTGCTTTCCCCTTTTTGTTAATGGGATATTAGGGGGTTTTCGGGATCAATGCCTTACTCGAGTATAAATCGGCTATGCTTGGGTTTTGCAGTGGGCTCTGGAGTAAGGTCAGCAATGCTTTGGCCTTGTAGGGACAATCTGGAATCAGCAAGATGAATGGAGATCAGGAACTTCAGGCAGAGTGTGTCTAGAGTCCTGTCATGGACTCTTATTTATAATGCATAGTGACATAGAAGTATATGGCTGGGCAGGCTTAGCTAAATACACCTTGTTAGGCAGAATCCTGTGCAGTTCCCTTAGGGAGCACTACAGAAGATTAAGACTACAGGTATATGCAATAAATCCCCTTTGGTATCAGTCTGTACCACAAAGATTTAGTTGGTAGCTGTGGCTAAGCAGTCAGACTTATCTCAAGAGGGAGATGAGCAGTATTCAGGGTTTACACATTAGGGCTTCAGTACTATGGAACAAGGAAACACTGACCAAAGCTTTGTATCAAAAACAATATATATATTTATTTTACACACTCTGATGTTTACACACAAATCACTATTAAAGCAAGTTAAATCAGTCGAGAAACGTATGCACAACTCCCTATTTAAATTGTAGACAAGTTTGAGCAAGAGTGAAAACTGAGCAAAACGGCACAGTGAAAACCAAGCAGAAATGGCACTCTAACAATTTCTCAGAAGGGAGGGAAAGGACAAGTTATACAGGTTTAGACTCTTAAACGCACCAGCAACACTTCCCAAGTAGATTTGTGAACAAGTTAGGCAAGGCAATACTTTAGCATATACAATACTGAGGTGAAAACCGAGCAAAATGGCACTTCACAAGTTTAAAAAGGGGAAGGAAAAAGGTGATTATAAGAGTTAGGTACACCAACACATTTCTAGGTGAGAAGCAATCTAGAGAAGGCAGTTGTAACAGATTTAGCCAGAGTCAATAGGCCTGTGCCAGAGTCAATGGTCCAAGGCAATGTGCCCAGGATGAAACCGTTCTAGTAGCTGCAGTCAAGTCTTTGTTTAACAGTTTGAAAAGGCGGTTGCAGAAGGAGAAAGAGAAGGTTACATGATATGGGTGGCCAACCCAGTAGGTAAGTAAAGGATTTAACACCTTTAGCGATACCAAACAAAACAGAAGGCCTGGTGGAACAATGTACCTTTAAAGTGGAAGAGGCTCCTGCGGTGGCGGTAGTTCCTGGCAGTTCCTGCAGTTCGGGAGATCCAGCAGGGGGAATAAATACTCTTGTTGTGGAGGAAGGTTCGAATCACTGCACTGCCCAGGGATGAAACCAGCCGTGGTACTGCCAAAACAAATAAAAGGTACGCTCCTTTAAATCGCAGTCTTGGTGGACGGGTGCCTGGCTATCCGGTCTCCGAGTGCAGGGCACTGGCGATACGACCAAGGCAGATCCTGGAAGGCAATTGGCGAACTGGTTGGCCCCACCAGCTCAAGGGAAGAAGACTCTTGCAGAGGAAGATCTTCTCAAGTCGTTGGAGAAAAGTGGTGAGGATCTGCAGCAGGGCTTCACCGGTGGTTCAGTCGTTGCAGATGTCTTTGGGCTCCTCTCCTCTTCGGTTTCTTAGTTCCAGTGGCGACGTCTTGTCCTCCAGTCCTCAGGACCCTGCTTTTATGCAGCAAGACCACCATTCATACAGCCTGGCTGTCACTCACACAGTGGGGTGGCTCTCCTGGCAGAAGAACACCCCAGCCTATCAGGGCAGAGTGCGACTTGGGTTGCGAAGGTAACCCTGTCCAGGGTGCCTATTCCCCCTCCCACACATCCCGTCTACTCCAGACTCAGTGGCGCCGAGAGGAAGGGCTTCTGTGCAGAAGCCCGCCAAAAGGACGAATAAAGGATCCCCGACCCGGGTTAGGATTTCAGAGAAAGACACGAGAAAAAATTATTATTAAAGTTCTGGCAATAAAAACCTACCGGAGTAAAGTTAATATTAAAATAAAACGGCGGTATATTAGAGGCTGTCAGAAAAAATGGTAGCCTCGAACAATGGGAAAATCCCCTAGGGAAATCTCTGCGGTCGAATATTTACGGTAACCACTGCCACCAGCCAGAAACTTTTGAGAGAGGGACTCAAGGTACCCCCTTGAAAATGAACATTGGGGAAAAACTATTAACCCTTTCCAGTACTTCCATAGTAAGATGGGTTGTACTGGTTTAGTTCATAAGTAATGACTAGTAAAGTCAATGGGGACTTTAAGTGCCCTGGGAGACAGTAGTCAGGACCAGGGTATGGAGTCTATGTTTAGGGTCGCTACAACACCCATGTGGTACGGCACGGAGGCTGCTGGGTACCACACATGTTAAAAAGATGATTCCTATGACAGTGAGAAAAACCCCATAGACCATAAGCACACAAGACAGCCTAAAACATACACAAGCAATCTGTCTAAGAGTGGGGAAAAAGGGTCTCACTCTTAGCAGGAGAAAAAAATAAACCCTTCAAATCCAGCAAAGCTGCTGGGGGACTCTGTAGGTAAGGGAAAATAGCCTTAGAAGAGAATTCTCCCCAACACACCTCTAACCCACTGGATTGGTCAGGGGTGCTAGTCCACACCTCACTCTCAGCTGGTAGGATCTAAAGGGCAGGATGGCAGATTTATGATGGGAGTTTTACAATGTTAAAAAACCTCCCACAGTTACTTTAGCTAAAATCCAATTTTGCCACAAATGGTACATTTATACAGTTGAAGTCTCTTAGCAAATTACATAAACAGGTTACATATTTAATGCAGACCATTGCAGTCCAACTCTGCAATCTGTGAGACATTGTTTTATACCTTTAATAATCTTTGATCATTTTCAGTGTGAAATGTTCGGCCTATAATTCTGCAACTTTACACGTGCCTACATACTATCATACGGTCTATTTCTGTTAATTTTTAACGTTCCATCTTATGTCCCTTTCCCCCTGATTCACATTCTTCTGGCGTTCGTGTCCCATACATGCTATTGACAGCCAAGACCTCTTATTTGAAAGCCACAAAAATCATATTTAAACCCCATAATTTTCATATTTTTGCAAAGTCCTGCTGCAAAGAGAAAAGTCTTTAAAGTTGATTTATAACAGTCTCTGGAAACAGATTGGCGGTCCTTTGTCCTGCACAACCATTTTTTTCCTCTTCGGCTACCACCAACTGTCATTTCCTCCAGAGTAAGGTGGAGGGTTTCCCAGCTTGAAGGTTTATTGCCCCTTCTCCACTTCACACGTGTCTGTCCTGGAAATACCACTGTAGATTGCTCTACCCAGACCAGATTCTGTCCACCCTAGTAATTATCACTGGGGTGTTAGTATCTACTGACAGGGCCCCTTTTGATTCAGTCATCCTCTTAGCAGAAACCTGTTTTTGGCCGACATCTCACCCCCCCCCCCGCAGCCACTGAAGTTTGATTTAATTGTATTTATTTTTTTGTTCTGAATTGGAAGAAAACCTGCTGAATAGAACCATTTCATACATTGTATTTTCACATTGCTAGGCAAGAATAAGTTTTTGCTCAACATATTACTCACAAACAAGCATTTAACTGCTTTAGTTTGCAAAGCCCATTTTTACACATGTGGCGCAAGCTGCTAGCACTTTGCTTTCAAATTCGATTTTTGACTTTCCATCTGGATTCCCACACTGTTTTGCAGCCATCATTATCATCTTGCAGGCAGTAGTTTATTTGAACCACCTATGCACTGAAATTGACATAGCCCAGAGCTACAGTTTCTTTGAATTACTGATCATTGACACTTTGTAACTTAAAAAGTGAAGCTTTTCCCATGTGGTGGAAAATGAAATTTCTTTGTTGATTTTTCTCACATTTGGTTTGACAGAGCCCGTAATTCAGGGGTCATACTTGGTTTTGCTGAAGCACAATGGGGATATGAATGGGCATGGCAGGGCCTTATAAATAACAGTAGCTTGAGGAAGAACAGATAGAAATAGCATCAGAGCAGCAGCATTTTAAGGTAAAAAAACCTCCTTTTCAATAGGGACTTTGGGGCTGGCAGCATAGCAGAGCTGCTTTTTCACTCTATTTCTTTTGTATATGTAAGAACACACACACTGGCAAGCTGCCCTCTTACTCCATCCTGCCCAATATGTGCTTGGCAGGATGGTGCAGCCATCTTTTTGTCGCTGAAAAATGTAGTTTTGAGGCCATGGTGCTCATAGGAGCCAGCGCGTCCGTTTTGCTGGCGACTGCAGATGCGCAGCTTGCTGATGTGGGGAAGTACTGCTGAGTGGGTAAATATATCCCGCAGGTCCAAGAAGAAGACATTCACGAGGAATACATGAGGCGCGCCGAGTTCTCAAAGCAAACACGTTTGCAGAAAAAACAGAACTGAGGCTATGGGCGCTGTGCGTCCTATTTATAACATCCGGTGACGTCGCCCTCAACGGAGGCCTGCGAGGGACATTGACCCGACGCCATCGATGCAGGATGACCTCTGTCGAAGAGTTTCCGAAGTAGCACAGCTGCTGTGGACATTACATGTAAAAGAAGTGGAATACGTTGGAGGACACAATCCATTCGAAATATTGTACCGTTCTGTGAATGCCATAGTTTCCAGCTGCCGTGGGATGGCTTTTTTCAACCAGCAATGGCAGATACCCCTAACCACATCGTTCAGTATCACCATCATGTGGTACAATAGACCAGGAACCGATATGCCCTTTGGCGGTAGAAGCGACGAGGAGCAATCTCATCGTTTCCGGTGTAGCAAGAATCTGATACGTGGAATCCACATCCCCCCCCAAAGGAACACTATGTGCGTCATTTTAAACATTTGCCACTCAAGCCTAAGGACACAACTATTGGTTGTTCATCGCAATCAGTGGATCTCAATGTGGGTTTTGGAGCGTTCTTTTATAAATAAAAAGCACTTGCGAAATTGCAGATTAATGTTTTCTGTAAAATGATTGGTAGCAAATTCGATTTGGGATGCGCTGTAAGAGTGTTGATCTTCTGTGTTCTGCGTCAACTAACGTTATTACGTGGGTGATGACTGGGCGCGTTTGGCTACACCGCCCACTAACGTCAGGTGGAGCATATTGTTTGGAATAGTGAAGTCAGCTTCAGGGGCAGAGGATATGATTTAGTGCGATGCAGCAACAGATAAGATTAGCACAAGATGGCCACGCCCGACTCCTTGTTATCACATGTGTAAAAGTGAGGCAAACCAAGGTAAAATGCATAGGAAGGTTTTTTTAAGATCGATCACTTTATGCTGAAAAACACATGCCCAAACGATTGGGACAATAATATTTTTGAGCGCACTATCCCTTTAAATATGCAAGAACTTTCCTCGCCTTAATAGGGTTATTTAGTCCACAGACATTCCACGTTAGGAAGGAGATTTTATCACCCATGGTACCCAGCAAGTCTCTCAAAATATACAAGCTTCACATATGAAAATAGAATCCATTGCAGCATATATATCTGTCAGGCAACATGTCTGCACTTTCCCCAAGATCGCAGAACATCTACATTTACATTCAATAGCCCGAACTTTAGATAACTGATTCCGTCTCCGACCCCAACTTGACGGATATTCTCCAACCCCCCTCATAGCCCCATATCTAATGATGTAACCTAAACATAACTGGAGACTTCCTGCGGAGCGTTGCAAACAGTTGTTGCAAACGTTCAGCAGATCACTGGTAGTGTGACTGGTCTCAAATATATGTACGTTGCGCGCCCATTTATATTCTTGCGGTGATCAGGTTCAGTCCAATGTCAACACGGTTCAGTAAGCAACTTCGGCAACCATCTCATTATTGTTAGGGAGAATTCTCATTCTATGGCTAATTTCCCCTCACCTAATGAGTCCCCCAGCAGCTTTGCTGGATTTCTGGAGTTTATTTTTCCACTTGGTAAGAGTGAGCCTTTTTCCCACTCTTGCATGCGTTTTGCCATGTGAATTTCCACTGTATGTGTAATAGTGGGATCTGGAGGACACCACTCCATGAACCCTCAGTGCAGTGACACACGGTTGTCTTTGAGACCTGTTAGGGAGAATTTTCTGTATAGGCCAATTTCCCAAACCTAGTGAGTCCCCCAGCAGCTTTGCTGGATTTTTGGGTTTTATTTTTTTCTCCTGCTAAGAGTGAGACTCTTTTTCTCCCACTTTGTAATGTGTTTTATGGGCTATGGGGTCTTTTACTCCATAGGGTTTCATGTGTTTTTGGTAAGTGTGTTACACAGCACCCTCAGTGCAGTAACACAGGGTTGTCATAGTGACCCCCCCCAAACAGACTCCATACCCTGGGACTGACTACTGTCTCCCAGGGCATGTAAAGTCACCATTGACTTTACTAGTCTTAAATTGTGAACAGAACCAGTACAAACCATCATATTGTGGAAGTACTGGTAGGGGTAATTAGATTGCCCCTGGGTCTGTTTTTCAAGGGGGCACTGTGCAGTCCCCCCCTCGTCGAGGTTCTGGCTGGTGGCAGTGGTTACCACGCAAAATATTCCACCGGAATATTTCCTATGGGATTTTCCCATTCATTTTAAACCCACCACTTTTTTGGTGCAATGTTAAAGATACCGCCAGGTTATTTATTTAATATTTATTCCACGGTTGGGTCTTTTTGCCAGGACTCGGTTTTAAAATTGCGTTTGTGTTCGCCTCTGTAACTCCAACCCAAGTCGAGCCCTTTGTTCCACTTTTTGGCGGGCTTCTGCACAGAAGCCTCCAAAAGTGGTGCCACTCTGTCTGGGTCTACAGGATATGTGGGAAGGGGGTTTAGGCTTCCTGGATTGAGTTGCCTCGGCAACTCAAGTCGCACTCTTGTATGATTGGCCCAATGGTGAGCCGCCCGGTTCACCACTTAGCATGTTTGAGCGACAGCTAGGACTGATGAATGGGGGTTTTCTGCATAAAAGCAGGGCTTTGGGGACTGGAACTTCAGAAGTCACCACAGGACCAAAGAATCCAAAGAGGGAGAAGCTGAGCCGACCTGCAATGACACCACCAGTGGAGCCCTGCTGAACCGTCTCACCACTTCCCCAACGACAGAAAAGATCTTCATCCCGGAGAGTCTTCTTCCTCTGAACTGGTGGGGATAACCAGTTTGCCCTCTTCGCCTTCCTGGATCGTCTCGTGGTCAAATCGCCCGTGCCAAGCACCCCGGTGGCCGGATAGCCACGCTTCACAACTACCACGAATAAAAGGGTAGTACCTTTTAACTGGGAAACTCCACGGCTGGTTTCTTCCCTGGCAGTGCAACGACCTCCAGCTTTCCTCCACGTCGAGATCTTCTCTTCCCCTGGACGAAGCACCGATTTGCACCCGCTGCCAGGAACAACTGCCCCCGCTGGAGCTTTCTCACCATTTCAGGTACTGTGTCCCGCCTGGTCTCCCTTGCAACAGACTGTTCAAGGTGTCCCGTAAATCCTTGACTCTCTATACTGGCGTGACTTGGGACCTGCTAACTAACTTTTCCTGAACTGATCCAACCCTTTTTTTGAACTATCTACAAAGACTTTTTAAAGTATTATTCAACAGTGTGATCTTGGACACATTCCGCCTTGCTCTCTCCAAGAGTGGGCCTGGCCTATGAACTTTCTTGCTCTAACAGTAGACTCTGCCTTTTTCTGACTTGTTGTGGTTCTTTTAAGAAGTGCTGGTATTGTGCTGTTCTAATTCTACCTTTTCCCTCCCTTTTTAACTTATTGGAGTGCCATTTTAGGTTAAGCGCTCACCTCTGTCTGCAAATAAGTGGTGTTTTAACTAAGACTTGTTCAATAAGTAATCAGGGATGTATATATATTGATAGTGACCGTTTCTGAACTTGCTTGCCATATAGGTGTTACTGTATTTTACAAGTGTGTTTTAAATAAATAATTATATACTTTTATACCCAAGCTCTGGTCAGTGTTTGCTTGTGATACTGTATCCTTGTACCTATTTTGTATACTCTATATACTGTCCAACTCTTCTTGAGAGAAGTCTGGCTGCTCAGCCACAGCTACCAGGTAAATCTGGGTGTTACAGACTGCTACCAATTGCGTTTACTGCCAACACCTGTAGTCCTAAGCCTTTTGCAGTGGTCCCTAAGGGAACTGCACAGGTTTCTGCCTAACAAGACTTCACACTGACTCAATTTTCTGGGGCGGACTACGGTCTCCCAGAAAACAGGTAAAGTTACCATTTACTTTACATAGTTATTTAAAACTACAGACCCAGTACACCCCATCTTACATGGAGTACTGGAAAGGGTCAACTCCTATCCCTTTTTGTATGTGCCTCTCTGAGCATTGTTTTGCTCTTTTAACATTCAGAATTGGCTGGTGGCAGTGTTATCTACCCTAGCTTTTCTACCGCAATTATATAATATAAACTGTGTACTGTTCCAGGCTATCATAGTAGCCTCAAACATAAACCCGCTTGACCAAATACTCTTTCTTTTGGCTCCGGTTTATTTGCCATTTCTTTTTGTTAAAGTCCTTCTTGTGTTTTACTTTGCACGGCAAACCAGGTTTGCCTCCTTTCTGCACCGTCTTTTGGCAGGCTTCTTCCAAGAAGCCCTCCTCTTGGCGCCTGGGTGTCTAGGTGGGCTGTATATATGAGAGGGGTGTAGTCATCCCCTGCACAGGGTATTTTTGGAAACCCAAGTCACACTTTGCCATGATGTGTGATTGCCAGCCAGGTTGTGTGAATGGGGGATTTTTGCATAAAAGGCAGGACTCTTGGGCTGGAAGTCAGAGTCGCCACTGGAACTGCAAGGAACCGAAGAGAAGCGGAGAAGAAGACGGCTGCTGCAACTACCGAGTCCAGGTGAAGCCCTGCTGCAGTCCTGAGCTATCTACCCTTCAACGACAAGAGAAGATCCAGTCCGGAGTCTTCTTCGCTTGAGCTTGGTGGGATCAACCAGCTCATCTTCCACAGCCAGAGGATCCTCTTCGTGGTCAAAATCGCTGCACACTGCTGTAGTGGTCTGGATAGCAATCTGTAGAGCCTCTCCTGTTTTAAAGGAGCGCACCTTTTTATTCACCATCGCTGCTGCTGGCCTCATCCATGGGTAGTGCAGATCACTCCAGACATCGTCCTTCTTGTCTCTACGACTGAAGCTCCAGGAACCGTGAGTTGCAGGAAACTACCAGGAACAACTGCCGTAGCACCAGCTTCAAGGAATAAGGTACTGTGTCCAGCTTCGAGGAACTAGGTTGAACCCTTTTCTCCTCATCCAAGGCTTGCCGTTGTCTTCCTTCCCTCTTATAACTTTTGCTTCCTCTGTTGACAATATCCAAGTACTCCTGGCAATCTTCAATCGTGAACGATATGACTGTGTGATCCTCGACAACAGGAACCCGGTTCCACTTGACAATGGTGCAGGCCTATTGACTTTTGTTTTCCTGTCAGCAAGTGTTCTCGGATTCTGTCTGCCTTGACAAAAGTATTGCCTATGATTTTTTTCCCCAACTCTCTTTTGTTAACTCAGGTGCTAAGTGTGTTTTAACTCCGGTAACATTTCTTCCAGCGGAAACGCGTATCTTTAGTAAGAGCGAACTGTCATTACTGTCAAAAAGTGATCGCATATGTATTCCTGGTAACGCCTTTTGTTTCATAACACCGGTCTGTCAAATCATAAGGTACTTACCTTGAGTTGTTCTGCACAAAGAGAATTGGTTGTGTGTAGTGTATTTTACGTGTGGTTTTAATTTAATGTAAGTGAAGTGTTTTGCAAACAGATGGTCTAGAAATAAATGTACTTTTACTTTTCAACCAAAAACCTCGAGTCAGTGTTTGCTTGAGTCACAGTAATTGTGGTCCTTTGTGTAATTTCTAAGGGGACTATGGATTAAGAGTACACTAGTCACTACGGTGAGTAATTTATAATTACTCTTACGTCCCGTCCCCTTTCCTCCATACTCTATGGGCGATTACAACTGAATGTAGCCCCAGGGTGGAGAGAAGGCCCTCCTTAAGCAAACAGGTTCCTGAGAACCACCTGTCCGAAGGCCACATCAGACCTAGAGCCGGTATCCAAACAGTAATGCTAACAGAAAGCCGAGGGAGAGGCCCAAGTGGCTGCCCTGCTGATGACCTGCCAAGGGACATGGCACTGGAATGCGATGGCCGTTGCCTTGGCCCCGACTGCATGGGCATGCATGTTGGCCGGAGGTGGCCTGTGCTGACCCTCATTTGCCTCCTTCATGGCAGAGTTCATCCAGCGGGATATGGAAGCCTTAGAGGCCCGATAGCCGGGCCTCGAGTCTCTGAAAGTGACAAACAGGCCGTCGGACTTGCGGAAGCCCTTGGTCCTGTAAGTAGAATTTTAGGGCACGCCCAACATCCAGGCTGTGCATTACTCTGTGCTCCGTCATTGGGATCGGGAAAGAACATAAGAAGGACTATTTTCTTGTTCAAGTGAAACGCAGATGGAACCTTAGGCAGAAATGCCGGGTGCATCTGCATGACTACCTTGTCCTTGTGAAAGGTGGTATATGGTTCAGAGGAGACCAGCGCCTGGATCTCACTGACTCTGCGAGCTGAGGTAAGACCGACTAGTAAGGCCATCTTGATGGTGACCAGCCTGATGTCCACGGACGCCATTGGCTGGAATGGTTTGTGCGCCAGGGCGCCCAAGACTATGTTAAGTCCCACACAGGGTGCGGTCTCTTGACTGACGGGTAGAGCCTAGCGAGACCCGTCAGATGTTTAACGATAGGGTTGGAGGAGGAAAAAATGCCTTCCTCTGAGTTCTTGTAAGCCCCAATGGCTGCAAGTTATGTGCGGCAGGTATCCACCTGTACGCCCGAAAGAGCAAGGTGCGCCGAAAAGGAGAGCACATCGTCCAAAGTGCAGGCAAGGGGATCAATCCCCTTGGAGTCTGCCTTGTGGCAGAATCTGGTCCATTTGATTTTGTACTGGGCACTGGTGGCTTTGCTCCTGTAGCCTTGTATGATCTCCAGATTGGCCTGTGAGAGGCTAAGGTGCCGAAGCGTTACCTGCTCAGGTACCACACTGGGGTCTAGTTTCCCTGGCGCAGGGTGGATGATTCTGCCCCCCTGCTGCAGCATATGTGCTGGGCCCATCGGAAGGTGTATAGGGGGCACCTCCGAGAGGCAGAGGAGCTCCAAAAATCATGGCCTGGCCGGCCACCATGGAGCCGGTGAGACTCCTTGATCTTGTAAATTACCCTGTGGATCAGAGAAGTGGGCAGAAAGGCATTGGCTTTCATGCCGGTCCACTGGAGGTGAAATGTGTCGCCCAGAGAGCGGGGGCCCTGACCCTGCCAGGATGCAAACTCGTGACACTTCTTGTTGTGGCAGGAGACAAAGATCCACGGGGGGGAGAGGTGGGTGGGGTGACCACACCTGTTGAATATCTCCTTAACAAGGTTGTTTAGCTACCACTCGTAATTGTCCACTCTCAGCCTGCTGAGCCTGGCCGCTTCCAGGTTGGATTCCCCCGGGAGATGGACTGCTGAGAGGTAAATGTCGTTTTCCAGGGCCCATTCCCACATGCTGATACCCAGTCTGCACAGAGGAGTGGATTTGGTGCCTCCCTGCTTGTTGACGTAGTACATGCTGGTCGAGTTGTCCATCTGGGTGAGGACAACCTTGCCCTTGAGAAGTGGTAGGAATGATCTGAGCGCTAGCCAGATGGCGTTCAGCTCCAACCAATTGATGTGGTATTACTGCTCCTGTTCAGTCCAGGTGCCGTGGACCGAGAGATCGTCCAGGGTGGCTCCCCAGCCCTCGAACGAGGAGTCTGTGGTATTTTGGTATTTGGTATTTACTTTATTTGTATGGCGTTCCAAACCCAGGTGTAGACTGGCGCATAAGGATTTGGTTACAGCGTTGCAAAGTATCTTTGTGTTGCATACTTCGTACATGTTTATAGAATATACATATATATACATACAGTTATCAATATACAGAGCATATACAAGACGCATAATATACAATTTTCAGTATAAGTATAGTACCTGAACCAGTTACCGCACAGGGTCTGGTGTTAACAGCGCTATTCTTTGTTTAGGAGCCATCTGATGACCTGCTTCCTGAAGATTTGGAAGGATTTGACAGTTTTGATGTTGAGCGGTAGGGTGTTCCAGAGTTGGGGGGCAAGTACTGTGAAGCTTACCCCTCCAGCTCTTTTTAGGTGGAACCTGGGCACTGTCAAGCAAAGTGTGTTGGAGGATCTGGTGGATCTGGTAGCAGATTTCAGGGTGAATTTGTTAGCTAGATATGGTAGTGCTAGATGATTGAGGGATTTGTACATGAGGCAGATGGTTTTTAGATCAATTTTTTGGCGTATGGATAGCCATTTGCAGGCTTTCCTGGTAGCAGAGATATGCTCTTGTCTGGGAATGTTGAGGGCTGCGCGCAAGGCGTTATTTTGTATTGCCTGCAACTTGTTGAGTACGGATTGGTTGGCACCTAGGTACAGGCTGTTACAGTAATCTAGTTTGGATTGTATGAGGGCCCTGGCAAGGGTGAGGCAGCCATTGGGTGATAGGAATGGTCTGCTGGCCCTGATGAGCTTGCGGTCATATTGCGGCTGAGGCGGTCATATTGGTGTGTTTGCTAAGGTTGGTGTTGGCATCTAGATAGAAGCCAAGGGTTTTTACACTTTTGGCTATGGGGATGGTGTGACCATCTATGGTGATGTTGTTATAGCTAGGGTCAAGTTTAGTTAGAGTGTTGGGGGAGCCAACGATTAGGAGCTCTGTCTTCTCATCTTTCAGGCATAGGCCATGGGAGGCCATCCATGCCTGAATGATGGAGAATATTTTGTTGATCCGGGTGGAGTCTGCTTGATAATTGCCTGAGATGGTGAGGAGTATCTGGGTGTCATCTGCGTAGTTTGTGTAGGTGACACCCAGACGGTCCAGTTGGTCAAATAGAGGCTTTGTAAATATGTTGTACAAAGTGGGGGATACACAGGATCCTTGTGGGACCCCGCATGTGATGGGGATGGGGTCTGCTGCATCTGTTGTGGAGAAGACCCGCATGGTTCTGTTTGCCAGGAAGGACTGTATCCATGTGATGTCGGAGGAGGAGAAGTGGGCTGCGGTGGCAAGGTGATTACAAAGGATTTCATGGCTGACCAGGTCAAAGGCCGCTGAGAGGTTTAATAGGAGTAGGATTGCGGCATTGCCTTTGTCTTTGATTTCGTCAATCTGGCTTTTGAGATCAACAAGGGCGGTTTCTGTTCCATGTTGAGGTCTGAAGCCAGATTGACGTATTCTAGCAGTTGGTTGGATTCCAAGTATTCCTGAATTTGGATGTAGGCAACTGTCCAGGATTTTCAGTAGGAAGGGGACTCTGGTGATGGGCCTGTAGTTAGTGGGTATGGCCGGGTCGAGGGATTGTTTTTTCAGGAGTGGGAGGACCCATGGTTGTTTTAGGTTGCTAGGGATAGAGTTATTGGTGAAGGATAGGTTGATGAGTTTGGTGATGAAGGGGGAGAGAACTCTGGCTGCATCTTATGATCTGTGCCGGGCAGCTGTCTCCTTTGCAGTTAGAGGGTTTCAGGGGGGGTGATGATTTTTTGAACTTCCGGGATGGTGACTTTCTTAAACGAGAAGCCTAAGCTAGTATTGTTAGGTGTGGGTAGGCTGAGGTTGGTGACCTTGTTGGAGAGTTGTTGCCGTATGTCCTCAATTTTAGTTTGGAGTCCTAGGATTTTATTGTTGAGGGCGTTTTGGATGTTGGTGCACCAGGATTTGTCTTTCAGGCAGGTGTCTGGAGGAGCAATAGGGCTTTCTAGTTCCTTCAGAATTTTAAATAATTCTTTGGTGGAGGATCCTGCCTGAGCAATCCTGGTGTTGTATACATCTTTTTTGGTACGGATTATCTCGTTTTTGTAAAGTGAGGATAGGTTAGTGAGGTTGGATTTGTTTTCCGCGGTGGGGTTAGTCTTCCAGGTGTGATGTGCGTTCGCTTTCTCTTTTCTGAGTATTTTGAGCTCAGGGGTGTACCACAAGTTTAGATGAACTTTGGGTTTGACTTTGCGTATTTTCAGGGGGGCAACGGTGTCCATTGCTCTAGCCATGGAGTCATTGAAGGTGTCGATCAGCAGGTCTAAGTCAGCGTTGGCTGGGAGAGCGTTGAGTGTAGGTAGGACCAGTGGTAGTAGGGCTTCCGCAGTAATGTTGCGTTTATTCCTGGTGGGACATGCTGGTGCCAGGGGGCGTTTATTGGGCAGTGCCTGATTGGTGTTGACCTCAAGAGGGATCATGTAGTGATCAGTCCATGCCAGAGGTTGGGGGTCTTTGCAGGTTGTATTGCAATTGTAGGTTGCAACCCAATCAAGGGTTCTGCCTTTTTGGTGGGTGGGGAGTACGATGAGTTGAGTGAGATCATACTCGGTTAGGACATTGGCTAGGGATGCAGCGTGTGCATCGTTCGGGTCTTGATAGCCGAGATTGAAGTCTCCGAGGAGCATGATTTGTGCTGATGGTTTGGAATTTTCGGTGATGAGGGATGTGATGTCTTCTTCAAAGGTCCCGGGAGGGCCTGGGGGTCTATATATGAGGTGGAAGGTGATCGTGGTTGTAGGGGAGGTTTGTAGTTTGGCTGTGAGTAGCTCGCAGGATGTCAGTGCGACTGTAACGGTTGGTCTAAGGCCTAAGGCGGATTTGGAAATGATTGCTACACCTCCACTTCTGGCGTTTGGTCTATCTGCTCTGAGGATAGAGTAATTGTCTGGGATGGCTAGCGATAAATGGGGTCCAGACGCCTAATGAAGCCAGGTTTCTGTTAGGGCTAGAAAGTCAAGGTCGTTGGGAAGGATAATGTCTGCAATTTCTGTGGGGTGGGCGGCCAGGGATCTGACGTTGAGTAAGGCGCCTTTTAGTGGGGGAGGTGTGGGCTTGATCGGTGCATTATGCTTAGTTTAGTTTTTGTGTTAGGTTTGGGGTTGGAACTAGAAGTAGCAGTAGGGAGCCTGGAGGTTGGGAGTAAGAGCAGGCCTAGAGCGGGCGGGAGGTTTAGTGGTCAGTTTAATTTGGTTAGACTTACCGGTGGGCCTGGGGTGGCTGTTGGTAGGTAGGCTTTGGTTGACAGTGGAGGTGAGAGGTTGGTGGTGAGTGGAAGGGAAGGGGGATGCGGAAGGTAGGAACGGAGTGGGGCAAGGGATGGGGTGGTGTCTAGGACACCCTAGTTTAGCCAAGCCGTCCTGGTGGGCTATGTAGCTATTGTTGCTAGAGGGTACGTTGTCTAGTATTATGCAGAAGGGGAACATGATTAGGGCAAGCCAGAGGATCATGGTCTGGAGATAGCAGTGGAGGCTGGTGGCGCTGATGGGGATCAGGCCAGACTATGATAGTTGGTGGCTGGTTAGGTCGGGTAGAATTGGTCAAGGTACAGCCTGGGCACTATAGTAGCTAGATTAAAACACAACTAGAAGCATACATTGGTGGGCACCTAGATTTGACAATTCCTATCAGCGACTAGGATGCATATATTAGTGGGCAACTATATTTGACAATTCCTATCAGTGACTAAAATGCATACATTAGTGGGCATCTAGATGTGACAATTCCTATCAGCGACTAAGATGCATATATCGGAGGGCATCTAGATTTGAAGAGTTTTCAATATGCATTAAATACAGTAGTGCGGAATGTACTTGGGCAGAGGTGATGCAGTTAGGCTGCTAAGATGCAACAGGTGGTATCTAGATGTGACAGCAGTGTGCTGAGATTCACAGGTCAGGGCAGCATCCAGATTTATCACAACGGTTGAAATGCAAAGTAGCACACATATTGACTTGTTTGATATGGCAAGGATGGGGGTGTGATACAAATAACCAATTAGTGTAGCAAGCATTAGATATGGACTGTTGGCTGATCGGGGCGTTGCCAGGTGGGATTGCGCGAGATGCAAGTGGATAGGACATCAAGCAACAGAGGAGTCTGTGGTGCTGCAATTGCTGCCTGAGCAGCGTTCAGGGTTAGAGGGGCAACGTGGCAGCTCGCACCTGTAGCGGGTGGTGTCCATGTAAGACTGGGGAGACTGGGCAGAGTTGCGCGCATAAGTCAATAGAGTAGCGTGAGTGGCAGGGTGCAGTAGGCACTTACCCAAGGAGTCATATCAATATGCCTTGAGTCGGGCAGTGTTTCTGGCCCCAGGCTCCTTCGGCTCACGACAGGCTCTGGACAGGAAAAGAGCCTTGATCTCGGGGGCCTTGCTGGAGGAGGGCCGGCTTCGCCGGCCCTCCGTGATGGTAGCCTGCTGGGAGGTCGGCCGAAAGAGCTTGTCCGTCCGTAGGTTGCAGTCCATGAACCACCATGTTAGATTCGGGTGGAGAGATGGAGGAACAATGATCATGGATTGCTAGCCCTGCTCCTGATTCCATGAGGCAGCGAAATGCTGCTGAATCCTTCTCATCCTTAGTCTTGTGTGCAGCACGTCTAACAGGACCGCTGCCAGTAGACCCAGGAGATGTTGGTACCACTATGCCAAGGTCACCTCTCTAAGGAAGTGGGCGGTGGCCCTTTTGATGGCCAAGATTTGGTCCTCCTACGGGAAGACCCTCTCGGAGCATGAGTCCCAAATGAGTCCCAGGAACGTCAGAGTCGGCTGCAGCTGTGACTTCTTGAGGATGAGTGAGAATCCCAAATTGTGCAGTGTGTTCATAAGGGCATGGGAAGAGTGGCAAACCACTTCCGGAGATGTAGCCCTGACGAGCCAGTCATCAAGGTATGTGTAGATGTGGAGGCCCTGCGCTCTGAGGAGGGCTGCCACAGCGTTCATGAGTCTGGTAAAGACCCTGGGGGCCGAGTTCAGGCCAAATGGAAGGACTTTGTATTGAAAATGGTAGCCCATGATCCTGAACCGTAGGGAAGAACGATGGGGCTGCTAGATCGGGACGTGTAGGTACGTGTCCTTAAGGTCCAGGGAGCACAGTCTCCCCTGTCCAATGTTTCCACTATAAAAGCTGGCGTAACCATCTTGAATTTTTGCAGGGGTAGGGAGAGGTTGAGGAAGGAAAAGTCAAGTACAACTCTCAGGCGTGCTTGGTTCTTCTGAATGGCAAAAATCCAGGAGTAAAAGCCAAAGCCCCGCTGAGCGGCTGGAACTTCCTCCACTGCCTGGCTCTCTATGAGCGACCGGAACTCAGCCAAAAGAGTTGCTGTCCCAACTTGTGGGAGGGGAGGTGAGAGGAGAG
Source organism: Ambystoma mexicanum (assembly GCF_040938575.1). Lineage (NCBI taxonomy): Eukaryota > Metazoa > Chordata > Amphibia > Caudata > Ambystomatidae > Ambystoma > Ambystoma mexicanum. The sequence goes on from NC_090935.1 coordinate 648,170,275, forward strand.
GCTGGGATAGGAAGGCGGTACCCCGTGGATTCTACGGAGAGGATCCAAGGATCTGCGAAATTCTGGTGCCAGAATTGTGCATGGAGAGCAAGCCTGCCCCCCACGGGAGACACGTGGACCCGAAGGGGCGTGTCATGCCTTCTTTCCCTCGGAGGCTGACGATGAGGGGGACTGGAAAAACCCCATACTCCCCCCTACCCTGCTTTTGTTGTTTGCGCTGGTTCTGAGACAGCGAGCGCTCCGGCTGCCTGAATGTGCGTTCCTGTAAGCCGTGGAACCCTCTATATGTATGACCCTTTTCCGAGCATCGCTGAGATTGGGTGTACGATTTGGGCGTGGTGTTTGTAAGAATGGATAGAGACTTTGCTGTTTGTGAGCGGTTCTTTTTGTCCAGCTCTTCGTCCGTAGAGGAGCAGAACTCCCCCACCCCCACCTCGAACGGTAGATCTAGAATGCGCTCCTGGACATCCGGGTTGAATTTCGTTGCCTAGAGGCAGGCTGTTCTCATATCTGTGTCAATGCAGAGGGCACGGCCAGAGGTATCGATATGAGCCACTGTGGATTCCATAAGGTCATGCACCACGAGCTTGGCTTCAGCTAGCTCCGCCTTAAAGTGTCATTGGGAGTTCCGGGAGGAGGTCTGCCATTTCCCACCATAATCTTTGGTTGGCGGCAGCCAGCATGGCATGTGCGTTGGCCCGACATAGGTGCAAGGACGCGGTGGAGTAGATTTTCTTGCCGTACGCCTCTAAGATAATCTCCTCCCTCCCTAGCAGTGCCGCAGAGGAGGCGGCTGAGGACGACTGAGGCTTGGAGTATAGCGATGCCGCAGCGATCACCGAGGAGTGTGGCTGAGGATGGGTCAAGAGCAGGAGTGCATCCCCCTCAATCTGCCTGTACTTGGCGTCGATTGACCGGCTGGACCGAGTGGGGCTTGAGCTCACCCTTCTTGGCTAGGGAGACTACATCGGTTTGCATTGGAATCCCTGTGTTGGCAGAGGGGCGTTGCGAGAGGACTTCTGCCAGAACCGCCTCTGCCAGCTGTTCGGCCTCGGCTTGGGGAGGCCCAAGTACTCCGCCAGGCCAGCCCAACGTTCGTGGAAGGCCCTAGCTGAGGATGCCATGTCCAGATCCTCCTCCTCGTCCGTATCCTTCGGATCTGGAGGATCCTGTGGAGGAAGAGGAGCAGATGGTGCTGGAGGATGGGGTACAGGGACCGCAGCCAGAGGTAGAGTTGGCTCTAGAGGAGGCGGCTGCACCGGGGCCTGGGGGCCCGATGGAGGAGTCTGTACTGCTGCTACCATTGCTGGGATGACTTCCCTGATGGTGTCTTTGATGATAACCCCCATATGATGAGACCTCATGAGGCCAAGGAACTTTTTCGAAGAGCACCTCTACACTGGCCAAAGAGGTGGAAGGGGGCACCGACAGGGTAGCAGAGGGCTTCTGGAGCCGCTGCATACCCTGTCCATAGGGATGCAAAAGAAAGCTGCCCTGCGCAAATGAAGGGTAGGCCACGTACCTGGTTGAGGCCAATCCCACCGGGACACTCTTTCTTCTGCAAATTCCTGGAATGGCGTCGGATGGGTGCCTCTTACTGGTGCAGCGGCCTTTTTGTCGAGCTGCCTGCCACCTGCCTGCGACGTGGTGCTCGGCCCGCTGGGCCCGACCTCATCCGAGACTCTTGCGTGTGGATCACGAGGCCAACCCTGCTCCTCGGGCCTCGGCCCGGTAGGTGCGATACCCTCAACGCAGGGGTCGTTAGGAGTGCGTTTAGGCGCCCCCTCGGACGCATTGCTGGTATTAGGGCATAGCTCCTTGGACGTATTGCCGGTGTTAGGGTGTAGCCCCTCAGCCATGGTGCCGGTAAAAGGGCACAGCCCCTCGGTTGTAGACCCGGTACAAGAACCTTCCGGTTGCTCAACACTGAGCCCCAGAGGATCCGAGGATGTAACGCCCACCTGGTTCCCACGGGGGCGCTGATCTAGTCTGGATTACTGCGGCCTCTTCTAGCGTGATGCGCAGGACCCGGAACACCGATTGGACAGGACCTCCAAATCGTGCTTCCTTGGCCCGTAGGAATATCCTTCTGCAGATGAGAAAGGGGATTAACAGTCTGCAGAATGCTGTGCTAGCTCCCCCCTTCGCCCCTCCGTTCCTCTCTATTCTTCCAAACCCGGTTTAAGCTCACCTTATGGTTTGGAAGGTTGAACTCTCCATCCTGCTTCTGGTGCAGGGGCGCGCGTTCGTCCAGTTACTTCACTGGTTTTCAGAATGGCGCTGGCAAAATCCACTTGACTTTCCTGAGCGATGCGCCGTAAGTATGAAAGTTCAAAGTTCAAGTGAGGCCCCCTTTATGCTGTCTTTCTCACCTGTGATCTGTCCTTTATTTCAGGTGCAGAATGAAGGCGATGCGTCGAGGGGTTAACCTGCCGAGGTGAGTAGTAATGAGGGCGTTCCCTCTAGATGTCCTTATCATTCCTCTGAAATGTCTCTAGTCCTTTCCCCATAGGGGCCGGGGTACGGTACCTGCCAATGGGGCGGCGCCGACCCGAAATGTGGAAGAAAAGCCGGTAAGTATTATGGCTGTTAATCAGGCTTTCCTTCTGTGTGTCCTTCTGCTCACCTTTTGTTTCTTCCTCTCTCCCCTAGGTGCAGAGATGTGGCGTCCGATGCGGACAGCCGCGATGGAGCCGGGAGATGTCTCGAGGACAGGACAGGTGAGTGAAGCATGGCGCTGCAGCGAGCAACGCAATGCTTTTAAATTGAAGTCTTCCTTCAGGGATGCTGGCGAGAAGATTCCGGATGCAGGTAAGAAGCTTGAAATAATCCTTGGTTTTCACCTTTCTCTTCTCTTCCTTCCTTGCAGGTCTTCCAGGTTCAAGACGGGCGTGGCTGTAGTCCAGGAGCAGACACGGTGAGCGTTAAGCTGCAGGAAGCAGAACAACACGAAGCATGAGCTGCTGTCTGGGCGTGGCTTAAATAGCCTCCAAAGTCGTCCCAGGTATCTATCCTTCCCCAACTAGGTATGTATCCTTCCCTGGCCACGCCCGAGTGAAAAAATACTCCCTATGAAAAAATAGTCCCTATGAAAAAATAGTCCCTTTCAGGTCTCAGGGAGGACTGAAGCGTGCAGCATGGTCTGCATCAGGTAAGTGCACAAAACACCTCCCTTTATGAGCCTGGCGCCTATGGCGCCAGGACTGATGTCCAACATGAGCCTGGCGCCAAAGGCGCCAGGACTGAGTCCAAAGAGTCCCTATAAGGGGCCGCTGGGCTTTTACCCGAGGGCATGATGCCTGCTTCCGGGGGCGCTGGGCCTGGCCTGATGCTCCGGGGGTAGGCATCATGACAGAGGATCCCTCGACCCTTAGGCCGGTAGCTGCAGCAGCTACAGTGCTAGTGCCGATAGAAGGACCCGGCCGGTCCCTCCTGCGCGGGAGAGTCCCTGGGAAGGAGTCTCCCTTGCAGGGTGCACTGGAAAATATTGGCCCTACCTTGGGCCTGGTTCGATGCTTCACGAAGTTCTTGAGATTATCTGGAGGCGAACTCTGGAAGAGCTCCTTCCACCTGGCTAGTCTGTTTTCAGCGCCTTTGAGGACAGATAGTCACACACCGAACATGATTGCCAACCGTGGTCTGGGCCAAGGCAACGTAGGCAGAGGGTGTGGGTGTCTGAAGTTGGGAAGAGTCTGTTGCAGGATGGACACCTGCTGAACCTTGTAGAAGTCGACATGCACCGTGGAGGAGCGCGACGCCCAAGGACCGACGCCTGAGGACCGAGTACCTGAATGATAGAAAAGACAGAAAAGACAAAGAAGTATCCGCGCTTGGAATTACATGGCCGAAGCCTAACCCAGGAGCGCTGGTGAATTTGTCCCGTTCCCCTCGACACGGAAAAGGGGACTGAGGTGTGGCGCTGGAGGGCCGTGTCAGGGCAGCGCATTCTCCCTGGCCCGCACCCCTGCAGGCCTCTAAATTTAAAGGGGAAGGAGGGGTTTTTTTGGGTGAAAAAGGTTCCGTCTCCCGTAACTTGGACGGGATGTAAGAGTACTAAACTTACGATACAGGCAGACTGCATTAATGAATTTAGATTGTACTTTTCTTAGCTAATGTCTTGGCTATCTGCCTTCCAGCAAATCTTGGGGATGGTACGAGTCGAACAGCAAAGCTCTGTTGCCTGGAGGGCAATGTCACTGGATGTTACCAGTGATATTGTGGTCATATGCTGCACAACATCGGGCGCAAAGTTATGGTGGCTTTAGCTGAATTTCAGTGGTTATATTGTGTTAAGTTCAGTGGTTATATTGTGTTAAGTTCTCACCTTAATGTCCCTGCAACTAACTTTTGTTTTCCTTGAATTTCAAAGGTTTTGTTACACCATAATTTTATTTCCACGCCACCGAGTGGCTCCGGCCTTGCTCGCTGTATGTTTTACAACACTACCAGACCACTAGCCATGGCCCTTGCCAGTGGGCACAGCCATCGTCTGTGGCCACTCCATTTTAGAACACTACCAGACCTTCTGTTACACCATGGATTTCTTTCTGCGCCGTTAGGCAGAATCCTGTGCAGTTCCCTTAGGGACCACTACACACAATTAAGACTACAAGTGGTAATACAAGTTCACCTTTGGTACAAGCCTGTAATACTATGTTAAAGTGGTAGCAGTAGCGGAGCAGCCAGGCTTATCTCAAGAGTATATGAGCAGTATCAGAGATTACACAAAGGGAACACAATTACTGTGACTCAAACACTGACTCAAGGTTTCAGGTTAAAAAATAGTACATTTATTTTTAAACCATCAGTTATAAAACACTTCACTTGTATAAATTTGAAACCACACGTAAAATACACTACACACAACCAATTCCACGTGTGCCAGTAAATTCAAGGTAAGCACATTAGAATTTGATAGACCGGTGTTGCGATATTAACGCGTACCCGCAGATAGAAATGCTCACCAAGTTAAAACACTTTGTAGTTAAGAATTTCAAACAAGGGGAAAGTGAATAAAAATCAAAGACAATACTTTTTCAAGGCAAGGAGACTCGAGGACTTGTTCAAAGATACAGATTAAAGTCAATAGGCCTGCGCTAGTGTCAATGGAGCAGATGCTCAGTTAATGAGGATCACACGTTGAACAGTTCGAGATGCCAAGAGTTCGTAAGATTGTCAAATGGAAGGAAAAGTTATAAGGAGGAGGGAAGAAAGTACAAATCTTCGTGGAGGAAAAGGGTTCACCCCGATTCCGGCTGGTCAGTACCTTATTCCGTTGGAGAAAAGCTGGTGCCACGGCAGTTGTTCCTGCAGACTCACGGTTCCTGCAGCTTCAGTCGTGGGGACAAGAAGGACGACGTCTGGAGCGATCTGCACTACCCAGGGTTGAGGCCAGCAGCAGCGAAAAAGACGATGAATAAAAGATGAGCTCCTTTAAATCAGGAGAGGGCTCTTCTGATGGCTATCCGGACCACTACTGCACAGCAGTGATTTCGACCCAGGAGAGGATTCTCTGACTGAAGAAAAGACAAGCTGGTTGATCCCACCAGGCTCAAGGGAAGAAGACTCCGGACTGGATCTTCTCTTGTCGTTGAAGGGTAGATAGCTCAGGACTGCAGCAGGGCTTCACCGGGACTCGGGTTTCAGCAGCTGTCCTCTTCTCCGCTTCTCTTTAGTTCCTTGCAGTTCCAGTGGCGACTCTGCCTTCTAGCCCGAGTCCTGCCTTTTATGCCAAAATCCCCCATTCACACAGCCTGGCTGTCAATCACTCAGCAGGGGGATGTCCAGCCCGGACAACCACCTCAGCCAATTAACACAAAGTGCGACTCGGGTCTCCAAGGAGACCCTGTGCAGGGGGGTGACTAGACCCCTCCCTCACAATCAGCCCACCTAGACACCCAGAGGCCAAAGGAGGGCTTCTGGTCAGAAGCCCGCCAAAGGTCGGCAAACAAAGGAGGCAAACCTGGTTTTCCGCGCAAAGAAAGACCCAAGAAGGATGTTAACAAAAAGAAATGGCGATTAAACCCAACCGGAGCCGAAATAAAAAGTATTTAGGCTAGCGGGTTTAAAGTTTGAGGCTACTAAAATAGACTAAAACAATACCACCTTTTGTAATCTAATCGCAGTAGGAAAATTAGGGTAGATACCACTGCCACCAGCCAGATGTTAAGGGAGCGAAACAATGCTCCAGGAGGTACAGATAAAAAGGGCTAAGAATTAACCATTTCCAATACTCCATTTAAGATGGGGTGTACTGGATCTGTGATTAACTAGGGCAAATTTACCCTTTTCTGGGGGACAGTAGTCAGCCCCAGAAATTGAGTCGGTGGGAAGTCCAAAAGACAACCCTGTGTCACTGCACTGAGGGTGCTGTGTAACACACAAAAGAGTGGGACTACTGATGTGGTGTACTCCAAAGTCCACAATCACAAAAACAGATGAAATACACATGGCAAAACACAGGTAAGAGTGGGGGAAAAGCTCCCACTCTTACCAAGTGGAAAAAAAACCTCCAGAAATCCAGCAAAGCTGCTGGGGGACTCACTAGATAAGGGAAATTAGCCATAGAATAAGGATTCTGCCTAACATGCGCCACCGGCCATAGCTTTCGAGCATGTCCAGCGGCCACGGCCTTCAGCATGACCACTGTATATTTTAGAACACTACCAGACCCCTAGCCAAGTAGGCACGGCCTTCGGTCGAACCCACTATTTTTTAAAACACTATGACACCACTTGCACACATAAGGGCTGTGAGAAACCTGTAGTTGTCACCCTCACTAGTCCCCAGGGATCGGTCATCCAGTTGGCCAGGACATGGCCATCGCAATTGGATCCAGTTCTTGGGGGTGGACCAGTGCGGGAGGATCACAGGAATGGGAGATCCTTGTGGGTGGAAGTGAGACGACGGGTGAGAGGCGGTATCCCTTCTTATAACTTTTCCCCAATCTACCACGTAGGATACTCAGAAACTCTACCCCGTCCCCCTTTTCCGACACAAACACTTTTGCACACTTAGAAAGACAATGGACTAATACCAGAGCCGTTCACCTCACATGTCCCAACACAAGGGTCAGGCAAAGTCAGGCAAATGACCAGAATCACACACACCCGACGTCCCTTTCCCTTTCCCACAGGGATAAAAGGTGGAGGACAAGAGCATACTACGAGCAAGGCAGAACGCACGACGAGAGAGCTATCCAAGTACAGCAGTTCAAGAAGAGGAAAAAGGCTGTGAGAACCGAAGGGGCAACAGGGAGAGAAGCGACCTTGCTCTTTCCGACCCAGACCCACGAAGCCTCTGTGGAAGGGAACATAAGACCGCGAAAAATAGTCGGCGTATGCTGCAGCAGATGTCAACGGCACACAAAGCCCTCCTACACTGATGAGCTGGACAGGGAGAGACCCTTGCTACAGTGGCACCGTCCTTGACTCCAGAGACAAGAAAAGCCAAGCGGTTCATCACAGCCGGTGAGGCGAGGGCAGAACCAATAAGAAAAACAAACTGTTCAACGAGAGTAGGAAATGACAAATTAAGGGGAGTTAAAAGAATTTAACATTTTACGGGAAGACCAGCTGCAGAGGAGTCTGGCCCCGCGTGAGAACTTAATCAAAACGGTCAAAGTGGTCATACACGGGTCTAGCAAAATCCCCTGTATAGTCGAAAGTCTTTGACCGGCACACCATTGGAAAACTAAGGGAGTAGAATCACGCGTAGTGAGAAAGTAGAAGGAATTGCGAGACTGACAAACATGAACCAGACGGAGGGATGCCTGCCGACCGGGGTGAAGCATGATGCCCCGGTTAACTTTGTATTTACAAAGAGTGAACCCGACAGAGGGATGTCCACAGTGGATTGTTTAAAAGACATTAAGACTTGTGAATGCAACAGGTGAAATTGTACAAGAAAAAGGCCATAGTGAACTCGACAGATGGAAGCTAACATTTGAGAACAGCCTGAGCCCGGAAGAGTGGGATCCAGGGGTGAAAAGCATCACCCATCGTACATACGGAAAGGAACTTCTTGGTTTGTTATTTTGAACATATCAGGTCCTCGGAGGCAAGAAACTTTTTGTAGAAAAGAGATAAGCACTGAAGATCCTGATACCTGAGAAATGAACTGTAGTCTCGTGCTGGGAAAACTCAAGAGTGTGCTGTGCAACGGAGTCCCGCCTTGTCCCATGCTCAAAACGTGGGGGAGTGAGACTCCCGGCTACCATATCCTGACTTATCATTTGTGAACACTTTTCCCTCTTGTGAACACTATCCCACACTCTTTCTGGTATTAGTTATAAGGATTGGCAATAGGTTTTTCTTAGTATAGGCCCTTTATTTGACAAGACTAGGACTTATTATTTGATGGTCGTGGTTAGGCAGAATTATATGCATTACCCTTTGGGAACACCACACACAATTAAAGACTACAAGTGACAGTACAAATTCACCTTTGGTACAAGCCTGTACTGCACAGTTAAAGTGGTAGCGATGGCTGAGCAGCCAGACTTATCTCTAGAGTAAGTGAGCAGTATAAGATAGTTACACAAAGGACAGCAATTACTATGATTCAGGCAAACACTGACTCAAGGTTTTCAAGTAAAGAAATATACAACTGAAGAGTGAAATAAATGTATAACATTACACTATTATAAGCAGTATAAAAATCACACTCTTAATACACCACACCACTTGCCTTAAATTCCAGACAAGTTAAGCTCACAAAATGAAGTGGGAGCAAAATGGCACTCCAGCAATTTAAAAGGGAGGGAAAGACAAAGTTAATAGAAATTAAATCACACCAACAAGTACTCAGGGCAATTGAACAAGAGGAACTACAGCGATAGGAACAGGTAGAAAAGGCTTAGGGTCAAAGTCAATGGGTCAAAAGTCTTTTGCTCAAGATCACCCGGTTCAGGGTACTTCGCGGTAAAGTTCGTGTCACGGATTCCGGACGAGGTTGGTTGATAGAAAAGTTAGTTCAAAGAGAAAGTTAGTTCAAAGAGAAGAAAAGGACAAGCCCTCGGATTGGAAAAAGATTTCATACACTTTCACTGCAGCTGAACAAAACGAACAACCGGATTTGCAAAGTACCTTAAAACGGAGAGGAAGCTGTAGCTGAGGTTGACATTCCTGGTAGTTCCTGCAGGCTCACGGTTCCTGAAGCGACTGTCGGACTGACAAGAAGTAGGAAGACTGGAGGATCCTGCACTACCCAGGGAAGAAACCAGCAGCAGAGCTAAGCAAAGGATAAAAGGTGCGCTCCTTAAAACCCAAGCAGGGTCCAACCTTCCTGGCTATCCGGCCCACTGTAGCACTGTACACTGTACAGTGCAGAGTAAAACATGAGAAAGACTAACAAAAAGAAAAGGTGAATAAACCCAGCCGGAGCCAAAATAAAATTTGGTCAAGCGGGTTTATGTTTGAGGCTAATATGATAGCCTAAAACAATACCATGGTTATATAAGATAACCGTGGTACAAAAGTTAGGGTAGTTACCACTGCCACCAGCCAAGTCTTGATGTAAAGGGAGCGAAACAATGCTCCAAGAGACAGACAAAAAGGGATAAGAAATAACCCTTTCCAATACCCCATGTAAGATGGGGTGTACTGGGTCTGTGGTTTAAAGTGACTAAAATAAAGTTAATGGAAACTTTACCTATTCGGGGGGACAGTAGTCACACCCAGAAAATAGAGTCAGTGGGAAGTCTCAAAGACAACCCTGTGTCACTGCACTGAAGGTGCTGTGTAACATGAAAGATATGAGGCCATGGAGTAGGCGAGTCTCCAGTGCCCAGAATTTGCTGGATTTCTGGGTTTTATTTTTTCCACCTGGCAAGAGAGTGAGCCTTTTTCCCACTCTTGCATTGCATTGTTTGTGTGTGTTGTACTTTTTGTGCTCATGGGCTATGGAGTGTCACCAACAACCTAGGCATCTTTATACTTGTATGTCACACAGCACCTTTAGTGCAGTGACAGGGATGTCTTAGACTTCCCTTGTGAACTCCATTTCTGGGGATGACTACTGTCCCCCAGAAACATGTAAAGTCACCATTGGCTTTACTAGTCCTTTTAAAATACAGATCCAGTACAAGCCATCTTACAAAGGAGTACTGTAGGGTAATATCTTTCTCCTGTCCTTCTGTAACTCAACACTTTGTGTCCCCCCTTCCCAACTTTGGGTTGAATGGGAGTGAAGCAGTGTGGAATTTATTAGTTAATCCAGCCGTGGTATTATTCTTTAAACCTCATTATTGTGGTTAGGTATATAAGTAACAAATAGATTTAGATATTTTTGTTTATGTTGTAATCCTTGATTTTGTGTTTCTTTAGGATTATTTGTACACTTTTCCTTCCCGGTGTACTTAACTTGTCACAGTTGTGGGTTGGTCGTTGTTATTTCTGTTTTTTGTTCTCCCCCCCCCCTTTACATTTTTCTTTTTTATGTAAAAATATTTTCATGTAAAAAGTTTTTATAGACTGTGTCAAAGATGTGTATTAAACAATGAATCATGCCATGTTGGCATTTTTATTATGTATATTGACCATTGAAGGTTAAATAAAATTGATAATTGAATATTTGCTTAAATGCACATTGTTTTTCCATCCATTTCCGACTATGCATTGCTTAATACTGAAGTACAAATGATTAGAGATGAGAACCTTTTTTTTTTACTATCTCTATTCTTGCCTTCTAATTTGCGAGGGTGGACACGTGACCCTGTGACACCACACTGTGGACCAATTCTTTAGTTTTTATTATTTAGGTGTTCCTAAAGTTAGGGGGCTTTTTTGGTACCACAGTTCAATCCCCCGACCTCTTTTGTGTACATTGCTGCCCCTTCCCGACTTGACATCGCTGGTGGCAGTGATAACTATCATTTTTACACGGATTCCCGTGTTAGTGTTCTGGCTGTGGTGACAGACGTGCACATAAAACCCGCTATCCCATATCATTTTTATCGTGGGTCCTAGTGTGGTTTTTCGCCATTTCGTGTTGGAAAGGTCTTTTTTGTTGTTTGCTTTTTGCGCCAAACCAGGTTTGGTTTCCTGGTTCGCCGTCCTTTGGCGGGCATCTGCAAAGAAGCCCTCCTTTGGGGTCTGGGTAGGCTTAATTTGAGGGAGGGGTTTAGTAACCCCCTGCACAGGGTCACCTTGGAGAACCAAGTCGCACTTTGTGCCCATTGGCTGACGTGGTAGTCCGGTCTGGACAACCCCCCTGCTGTGTGATTGACAGCCAGGCTGTGTGAATGGGGGATTTTGGCATAAAAGGCAGGACTCTTAGGCTGGAAGTCAGAGTCGCCACTGGAACTACAAGAAGAAGAAGACGGCTGCTGCAACTCCTGGATCCCGGTGAAGCCCTGCTGCAGTCCTGAGCTATCTACCCTTCAACAACAGAGAAGATCCACTCCGGAGTCTTCTTCCCTTGAGCCTGGTGGTATCAACCAGCTCACCTTCTACCGCCAGAAAATCCTCTTCTGGGTCGAAATCTCTGCACTGAGCTGTAGTGGCCCGGATAGCCATCAGAAGAGCCCTCTCCTGTTTTTAAGGAGCTCACCTCTTATTCATCATTGCTTTGCTGCTGCTGGCTTCATCCCTGGGTAGTGCAGATCGCTCCAGACGTCGTCCTTGTCCCCACGACTGAAGCTTCAGGAACCGCGAGTCTGCAGGAAAAACTGCCGTACCACTAGCTTTCTTCATCCGAATAAGGTCCATTTGGTCGTTCCCTCCATCCAACCTTGAGGAATCGGGGTGAACCCTTTTCCTTTCCGAAGGCTTGTCCTTTCTGCCTTCCATTTTATAACTTTTGCTTCCCTTTGACAATATCCAGGACTCATGGCAACGTTAATCTTGAACTATTCTAACCGTGTGATCCTCGACAACAGAGCCCCTGCTCCATTTGACAATGGCGCAGGCCTATTGACTTTTATCTGCCTCTTCGAAAACGTCCTCTGATTCTATTGCCTTGACAAAAGTATTGCCTACGATTTTATCCACTATTCCCTTGTTTTAATTCTATGTGCTAAGTGTGTTTGACTTCAGGTGCATTTCTTCCCGCGGGTACGCTTTATTTTCGTAAGACCGAACTGTCATTACTGTCAAAAAGTGATCGTGTATTAACCCATGCTAACGTCTTTGTTTCGAAACACCGTTCTGTCAAATCCTAATGTACTTACCTTGAATTGACCTGAACAAGAGGAATTGGTTGTGTGTAGTATATTTAGAGTTTGGTTTTATTTAATAGAAGTGAAGTGTTTTGTGAATAGATGGTTTAAAAATAAACATACTTATATTTTTTAACCAGAAACCTTGAGTCAGTGTTCGCTTGAGTCACAGTAATTGTAGTCCTTTCTGTAATCCCTATTACTGCTCATTTGCTCTTGAGAAGTCTGGCTGCTCAGCCATCGCTACCACTTTACTGTGTAGAACAGGCTTGTACAAAAGGTGAATTTGTACCATCACTTGTAGTCTAAATTGTATGTAGTGTTCCTTAAGGGTACTGCATATGATTCTGCCTAACAATCATGAAGTAGGACACAACAGATTCACTTTTCTTAAAATAAATGGTTTATTTCTCAAATGTCTGGATGGAGTAAGGCCTAACTTGTCCGCCTGTGTCCAAAACCGATACTTGCCCACACAACTAAAGATATACCATTTGTAGGGGTGCCAGTAACCTAAGAAACAGTGTTGAAAATAAAGTGCTGAGCTTCTTCCAGCTCCAGGCTTGCTTTCAGCTTCCCCCAAGTTCAAACCAGTTCTAAAAGGCCTCAAGGTTACCTTCCCCCACAAAGGAAGCTCTCCTAGCTTCAAATTAGGTTAGTTCAACTTTATTAACTTTTAATATTTCTTCCATATCCACTTTGTAACATTTCAGGCTTTGCAACAATTCACTTAACTTGCTTTGCTCTTTAGTCACTTTTAAAACTTGTCAGGCAAAACAGCTTCAGTCTTGTGACTTTCCTTGGTTCATTCAAGTAGGGGTTACTCTGTCTAGGCGCAGTTGTCGGACCACACAGCCCACCCATCACAGGTCACACAACCAATAACCCTTGGCACTTTGTAATGTTCATGGATTCTCATTGAACTTCCTTGCCAACACAAGCGTTCTCTCTGCCTCGGTATCATTAGTCCATACATACTTCTGTCTCACTGACAGTCTCTTGCCAATATGTGACTTCCACACAAATCACTTTGTGGTTTCTTCCTTGTCACCATCTTGCTTCCACACTATCCAATAGTGCTCATCACCTGCTTCACAAGCTCTCATTACTGGCTTTCACTTGGCTTGTACTTTCACATAGTTCATAAATGCTACTTACTTATTTTGAATTTGTTTGTAAAATCACATCACTTTTTCATTTTTAAAAAACATTTTGTATTGAATTTTAAACATTTCACCAACAACATATCCTAGCACCTTCCCGCCCCTTTCCCCTCCCCACCTTCCCGAGAACCAAACATTAACAAAAGCAACCATATGGACCATTCGTTCTCTCTAGAAGATGCCAACGATGTGCAGTTTTGTGGGCACATAGTCAGTCTGTAATTCTCCTGTAAGAAAGAACGTATCATCCCCCAGTTCGTGCTGAACTTGACTACTCCCCCCCACCCCCCCGCAGGGAGTACGTCAACCATTCCATGGAAACAAAATAGCACATCCAGTCATGTTCCCCTGGGAGGACTGGCTGCTTCCACCTTTGAGCAATAACCAGTAGAGCTGCTAGGGACACTACTGCATAGACCCTCTAGTGTCGTGCCCAGCCTTTTTGCTACAGACCTATAAGGCCCCCGAGATCACTGTTCCATGTCACTGTTAACTGGGAGGGGAAACAACCCAACAAATCTGTTTACATATCTCCAGAACTGTGATTTTAGGACTGGTCCACCATATATGTACCCAATTTCCCCCACACCTCCTCCAGCACTGCCCACAGACACTCCCATTGCCCTGCAGTAATTGCTCGGCCCAAGGCCATTTCCCACTTCAGCATGTATGGCCAAGAAGGGGGTCACAGGGTCCGAGGAGCGCAGCTTGTACAAGACAAAGTATCTTGTCCCACGGGTTGGTTGCAATACATTTTTCAAAAGTGATTCAGTTGCCTTGTTACTGCTCGCCTCACCCAAGGCTGCACCAGCCAGTGTCTCAGCTGACAGTATCGATATCTCTCCCGATTCATGAACCCTGAAATCAAATTTATAGTGCCCAAATTGTTTTACTTCCTGCCCATTTGTTATATCCCGCAAACGTAGAAACCCCTTTCCCTCCCAATTTCTAAATGCCCAAGGCTCTACCCTCGGGGAGAACTGCGGGTTCCTGAAGATCAGAAAAAAGGGAGATGGGTATGAGGTTATCCCCTTCTTCCTCACCCCTCATCCCAAAGCAACTCCACCAGGGATGTGATAGCCCTATTATGTATATTTATCGGACATTCTGCGTGCGGGAGCCATAGGACATCGTCTAGCTGTTGCCCCACTATCGCCCTTTGCATTCTGCAGCAAATTTGGTTATTGCCGTTCCCTAACCATTCCTTAATTACCTTGAGGTGGACCGCCACGTAGTGGGTGTGAAAGTTCGGGAGGGCCATACCCCCATCCTTAGCCGCAATCATTACCTTCATAAAGACCCTTTGTCATTTTTCAAAACTCAACAGAAAATAATACAGCCATTCATATGGCTAAAACAAAAACAGAGGGATCTTGACCGAGAGCACTTGGAAAATAAAAAGCATCTTTGGCAGAATCACCATCTTTATGGTGGCAACCCTACCCAACCAAGACACCGTCGGGGGATTCCATTTGTATGGAAATGGTGATCTGGATGACTAGATATGTTAGCCTGTCCTTAAACATTGTAAAAGGGACCCTACTTTGTAGTGCGTTTACCTGAGGATTGCTCACCAACAGGTTCAGCCACTCTGATTTCTAGGAGTTGATTTTCAGACTCGCCACCCTACCAAACCCATCTTTCACGGCAAATCCCTTGGAAGGCTGCATGCGGATCCGTTGCAGTGAGAATGAAAAACGCCATTACTTTATGCTCCTCCCCCTTGAAAAGTATTACATTAATTTTGTCCGCCATGCAAATTGTGGTCAACTGGGGTTCCAAAAATATGGCATAGAGCAGCAGGGACAATGGGCAACCCTGTTTCGTCCTCCTAATTCGAATCGGTTGCGATAGGGACTCATTGATTTACAACCGGATCATTGGGTTTATATAGTTTGCCCTGATCCTTTGCAAGAACCCCGGACCAAAGCCCATTTGTTCCACTGCAAGAAAGAGGAAGGACCACTCTATCCAACGCTTTCTCCATGTCTAGGGCCAACAGAACTGCCAGACAACGTTTCTTGGAGACCTTTTCTACCAGCTGGCAAAGACGCCTAATATTGTCATGGGTCTATTTTTAATAAATCCTGACTGATTGGGCACAATCAGATCAGGGAGTAGGGAGTCTAACCTATTTGCTAGGACTTTAGTGCATATGTTTGCGTCATCTAGGTTAATCAGCCCAATAGGTCTATACAACCCATGCGCCATTGGATCCTTATTTTGTTTTGGAAAAAAGCACCATTTCTGCCTCTTTCATTGTCGGTGAGATTTCCCCCGCTCCCCAATTGGTTATACAGGGCCGTCAGCTTGGGGACTAGGATCGACCAAAAAGTCTTGTAGAAGACCACTGTGAACCCGTCCGGGCCAGGTGCCTTTGTTTCACTTAGGACACAACTTCCTCCGATATCCTCATCCAGGAGGTCCCTAGTTTGCAGAGTGATGCCATGGAGGGGCAGCACGTGGAGATAGTCCTCCTGAGCTTCCACATACGGGGAGTTAGAGTATAAATTGGAGTAGAAGCCCTCAAACTGGTTTATAATGTCCGGGGTAGAGGTGATTCGCTCACCCTATGGATCTTGCACCTGGATAACAGTTTGATCAGCCCTTTTCCCCCTGAGATATCTTGCCAGGAGGCGATCAGCTTTGTTTGCTTTTATATTATATTATTGTTTTGCATGAAGAAGTGCTCTTTTGGCCTTCCTGTTGTGCAGCAAGTCTAACTGGCCTCTCACGTTTCTATACTACCTTCTGAACTTACCACTTTGGTCTGGCACCATAAGTGCCTGAATCCTTTAGTTTTTTGTTCCTCGTGGCTATCGCTATGAGATGTCCCATAGTCACTGCCTTAAAAGGTGTCCCACACCATCGCCCCATCCAGGTCCTGGGAGTTAATGGGAAAATATTCCCTCATTGTTTCTACCAGTTCGCTGGTTAGGACCCCATCTTTTAGTATCTCGTGTGGGAAAGACCACCTCCAAGTGCCCTCCGGTCGTCCTGGACCCTGCACCAAGATCTTCAGTGAGACATGAGCTGAGAGCAGGATGGGTGTCAAGTCTATGCTTGAGATCCTGTCCAAAGCGCTGCTGATGCCCAAACGTAATCTATTCTAGAAATGGATCGATGGGCGTGCAAATAGTAGGTGTACCCTGCTAATTCCTTCCGAGTCGTCCTCAAGACATCCTTTAGGATCAGAAGGTCGTTTTGCACTTCAAAGCATTAGATGGTGGCACTTGCCTATGATAGATCTGCGCGCTACGATCTTTTAGTCGGTCCTAGGCCATGTTCCGGTCGCCCATTCAGACAAACTCCCCATAGTGAATGCTGCTAGCGTAGCCAGCGTTGCTCTTAGAAAACCATCCTGACCTGAGTTTGGCGCATATACTGAGGCTATGGTCATAATTTGTGCTCCCAACTTACTTTTAACTAATACATATCTGCCTCCCTTATCGGTTTTCACTTCCAAGATCTCCACCCCACCTCCAACGACCTCTTAAATGCTATAATGGAACCACCTATTGTTCCCTCTGTGTTGGCTTGGTGCATATTGAGGGGAAACCCCCCTATTATTTTATCTAAGTTTGTCCCTTTCAGATATGAGCTTCTTGAAGAGCAATTATGTCCGGGCGTTACCGAGCCATATATCTTTCAATGTTGCTCCTTATATTGGGGGAATTTAAGTACTGCACATTGAATATCAGTAGCTTAAGATGCGAAACCAATTGCACCCTAACCCCATTCCCCTCCTGTGGCGCCCGACACCGACTTAAACCTTGTGAGGTCTGGTGGGACCCTTCTCCCCCGCACCCACAAGTTGAAACAAACTACATTCTTCCCCCACCCCCGGAAGATCCTGGTTCCCTGCTTACCTGAAATACCTTTATTACAAACACAAAAGAGAGATCAAGGGGTATGTGTCACCAGCATACCCTTAACATTAAGGGGTTCTCCCTTCCAAATTTTAGACAATAAAGCTGGTGCTAGAGGTTGCTTCCCGCTGGTCATTAGTTATCTACCTCTACACTTGGTTTGAATCCTATAGCCATTTTGTGCACTATATTAATAAAATAGTGAACGTTAATTGGTAGAAAAAAATATACATGTTTTTATTTTATCAAAATACACTCAAATTTTAAGAACATCATTGGTGTAGGCACTAAATTAGTAAATTGTCCTTCACCATGCATTTAAAACAAGCAATTCATTGACAGAAAACGGATGCAGCAAATTTAGACTTTCATTTGGAAAGCTCATAGAGACAAATTCTAAAGTTGTTTTTGGCTTAACACAATGGTTTGTTCTGTTGTTTCTCAAATTCATTCAGACATTGTTTCACACATCTCATTTGGACTCATTCCATGCATTCTCATATACCAACATTTATCACATTTTCATTCAACACACAAATAATGCCCGACATGTTTCTTCCCATTTTTGTTGTGACTATAGTGATTATTAGGGAATTCTTCAGGGGCTAATAAAGAAAGATCTACCAATTTGGCAAAAGCGTTTCTGTCAATAATACAATATAAAACAGTGTTGTTGAATATTACAAACGATCTTATAACAGTATTATCGAATGAGATTTTGCTAGTCTCTTCGTTTTGTAGGGGTATTATTCCTCATATCTTCCATTCAGTTGGACAAAAAGGTAACCACTTTTGAATCTGATCTTTTTCGAATTTCTTATTATGGTGGAGTTCGCAGAGGAACTGAGTCTCTACACTCTATCGATTAGAGTGGATTTAAAGGGTTTTCTGGACTTAGGCTTTGGTATTCATCTGAGCATTGGACGTTCACAGAAGTCAATGTAACGCCGAGTTTCAAGGATTACGTCGCAGTTATCGCATGATTAATCGGTTCTTCCATGTTGTGTCTGCACTTGTGTGCTCTCGTATATTCTTTCGTTGTTAGGCACACTCTAAGCTCTGCGTTTCAGTATCCTACGCTCCTTCCGTGGTCAATGCGTGAGTGCTTCCGGGTACCACCTTGTGCGCACTCACCACTCCCTTCAACCCCCCCAACTGCACTATGCAAACTCCCACCCTCGACCCTGCCCCTCTGGTGTGAACGGAAATCCCTATGGAACCGGGGAATACCATCTTCCCGGCTCCGGTGTGCCACACAGTTCCAGAGAAGAGTTGCAGAGATATCTACTCCCTACCCTGATTCCAGTGACCTCTGTGACCCACCCCCCATGGGCTGATTGCTCCCACAATGCATCCCATGTTCGAGACATCAGTGCCCTGCTCCTCCAGATGTGGCTTAATTTTGCAGCTCCTAGTGTTTCGAAGCCTTCCCCGCTAGATGTGGCTTGCCATTGTGGATGTGTGGCGAATGTCATTTCCCACCCTTCAGCCCATTGATGTTGCATGCCCTTCCAGGTTGAGGCCTCTCCAACACAGACTCCCTTCGACCATTCCCAGGGTTTCCTGACCGACAGGCCACATCTGCTGGCCGCAGTTACCCCTCCCGGGGCCGCCTCTTCCAAGTTTAGCATAGACATCCCCTCCTCACAAGTCGTTACGCAATGTTGCTTGGCCTCCATCGTGAATAAGAGTCCAAACGGGAAGGTCCACTTGTATTTTATTTTGCATTAGGGCCCTGGTAACGGGACTCATCTCTGGTCTCTTGATCAGCATTGACGGGGCAATGTCCTGAAAGAGAAGGCTGTCTACACTGTTCACCCTTGGGGCCCTGGCATATCTAGCGGTCTGTAGGATTTGTTCCTTCTGTGGGTAGATGGACATCACAGCCAACATGTTACTCGCTCTGGCACCCGGTTCTCTCCCCTTGGGACCCACTGTATGGATCCTATCGATTGGAATATCTAAGTCAGGCCCCTCTCCCAGTACGTGTCTGAAGACTTCCTTCACAGTCTTCTTCAGGGGTCTGTCCTCAATCCTCTCTGGGATGTTCTTGAGTCGAATATATTATAAATTACTCACCATAGTGACTAACGTACTGTTAGTCCATAGTCCCCATAGTGCAAGGAGTCGGAGTAGATCTTCTTGCCGTAGGCCTCCAAGATCATCTTCTCCTTGCCTAGCAGTGCCGCAGAGGACACGGCTGAGGATGACTGAGGCTTGGAGTATAGTGATGCTGCAGCGATCACCGAGGAGTGTGGCTGAGGATGGGTCGAGAGCAAGAGTGTCCCCTCTCCATCTGCCTGTACTTGGCATCCAGGCGTCGGTTGACCGGCTGGACTGAGTGGGGCTTGAGCCAGCCCTTCTTGGCCAGGGAGACTACATCGGTTTGCAGTGGAACCCCTGTGTTGGCAGAGGGGCGTCTCGTGAGGACCTCAGCCAGAACCCCCTCTGCCGTCTGTTCTACCTCGGGTTGGGGGGAGGCCCAGGTACTCCGCCAGGCCGGCAAGACGTTTGTGGAAGGCCCTGGCTGAGGATGGCATGTCCGTATCCTCCTCCTCGTCCATATCCTGCGGATCTGGAGGATCTTGTGGAGGAGGAGGAGGGGTAGATGGCACCGGAGGCTCGGGTACAGGAACCGCAGCCAGAGGCTGAGGAGGTGGTGGAAGTTGCGGAGCCGGAGGAGGCGGCTGAACCGGGGCCAGGGGGCCTGATGGAGTCTGTGGTGCCTCTAGCATGGCGGGGAGGACTTCCCTGACTGCTTCCTTGATAAGCCCCCCCCCCCCATCTGCAGAGATCTCATGAGGCCGAGGGATTTGTCGAAGAGCACCTCCTCACTGGCCGGAAAGGTGGTACCGACAGGATAGCGAGGGACTGCTGGAGCAGCTGCGTACCCAGTCCGAATGGACGCATGGGAAAGTTGCCCTGCGCGTATGAAGGGTAGACTGTAGGTCACGTACCTGGTTGCGACCAGTCCCACCTTGACACTCGTTCTTCGGCGAATTTGTGGAAAGGAGTCAGACGGGTGATCCGGTTTGGCACGGAGAGCATTTTGTCGAGCTGCCTGCCATGTGTCTGCGACATGATGTCCAGCCCACTGGGTCCGGTTTGGTCCAAGACTCTCGCATGTGGATCACTGGGCCTACCCTGCTCCTGGGGTCTCGGCCCGGTAGGTGTGACACCTTCGACCCGGGGGTCGGTAGAGCTGCGTTTAGGCGCCTCTTGGGACCTACTGCCGGTATTAGGGTGTAGCCCCTCGGACGCATTGCCGGTGTTAGGGCGTTGGCCATTGTGCCGGTACAATGGCTGAGCCTCTCCGGTGTAAGCCTGGTACAAGAACCTTCCGGTCCCTCAACACTGAGTCCGAGAGGATCCGAGGACCCCTCGACCAGAGGGCTCTGTAGCTGAATCAGCCTCTGTGCATGTGCCGGTGGAAGGACCTGGCCGATCCCTCCCACGCGGGAGAGTCCCTGGGAAGGAGTCACGCTTGCGGGGTGAGTTGGAAAATATCAGCCCTGCCTTGGACGATGCTTCACGAATATCTTGAGATCCTCTGGAGGCGACCTCTGGAAGAGCTTTCTCCACCTGGCTAGTCTGTTCTTCAGCACCTTCGAAGGCAGCGAGTCACACGCCGAACATGATTGCCAACCGTGGTCTGGTCCAAGGCAACGTAGGCATAGGGTATGGGGGTTTGAAGTTGGGAAGAGTCCGTTGCAGGATGACACTTTCTCAACCCTGTAGAAGTCAACATGCACCGGCGAGGAGCGTGACGCCTGAGGGCAGAGTACCTGAATGATATAAAAGAAAGAAAGACAAAGTACCACCCGTGCGTGGAATTACATGGCCGAAGCCAAACCCAGGAGCGCTGGTGAATTCGGTCTGTTCCCAATGAACAAAAGGGGACTGAGGTGTGGCGCCGGAAAGCGGAGTCAGGGCAGCGAATGCTCCCTGGGCCACGCCCCAGAGCACCTCTAAATTTAAAGGGGAAGGAAGTTTTTCTGGTGAAAAGGGTGCTGTCTCCAGTTCCTTGGAAGGGACGCCCATACAGTATGGAGGAAAGGGGACGGGACGTAAAAGTAGGGGCCTCATTGAACGGTTCTCCAAATCCTTGCACTAAATTTCTAAATTTGGTGCCACCCATGCAAGATTTCCAAGCAGTTTGTCATTTCTCCTAGCATCTGCAAGATCCTGTATTGCGGTTTCTGTGGCCTCTGTGCGTGCGCCCAAGTACTAGTTCTCCTTTCATTTCGTGCATGGTCTCAAGTAGGCCTTCAAATCTGCAATGTGTGTGTGCATGGATTGTCAGTTTTGTCTGGAGGTCTTGGAAGCATTGCAGCATCTCCTTCCTGCCCATCACCATGTTAGCGGCACACACTGGTTCTTCCTAAAACCACGCTGGGTTGGCTCTGGCATCTCCTCTGACCTTGCGCGGCCAGCACCTGTGAAGAGGCCTGTCCTGTTTCCTTGTTTGTTTGGTGCCTGGAAGGTCATCCTCAGCCTTATCTTTGGGCATTTAAGGTTTGAAGAGGCTACTTGTAGGCCAGTCATCCAACCTCCTGCGGTGCCCCTCCCCTAATCTAATCAGAGAGGTGTCATCTCCTTTTGGTGGGGAAGCAGGAGGCAGCCAGGCCTGGGAATGCAGTTTGATCAAGTTTCAACTCCTGTCAGGGGTTGTCAGGCAGAATTCAGCTAAATGTCACTTTAGTTCCCAGTTTAAATCAAAACTTACAATTTTTTTACATGTACATTAAATAATTACTTCCTTCAAGTCATTTCAGAATATAGTTTTACATTGTATCCACCTCTTAGCAAGTCTTTCCTTGGCCTGGTTTGGGTTCCTCTGTTCAGTTTTACACAAACGTCTGGTGGTTTTCAAACGCTGGCTTTCTGATAGTGGTGAGTACAGGTATTGCATCCATTTTTGGGATCTGTCTTGAATTACTGCATTTCAATAGAGTGGTCTTTTGCTTGATAGTATAGGACCCTTGCTTTACATCGTTTTGATGGCATCCTTACAGTAGAGTGGTGATGTGGAACCCCCCACAAGAATGTTGTATCTTTGGAGTGGTCTTGTGCCAACTGCGCAGTTCTCCTGGATTCTGGCGTGAATGTGGGCGGCGAAAGTTCATCCCCACATCCACCCAGTCTATTGATTTAGTTTGTTCTGGGATAGAATAATGGGCGGCGACAGCTCATCCCCACATCTACCCAATCTAAGGATTCAACATGGGTCAAAACCCTTGACAACACACCAAGCTAATTGGCTGCATACAAATATATGTGTACCTCTAAAAAAACATGTAAAGCATAGTGCAACAGGTGGGTAAATGAGATGATGGTGCAGCAACATCGTGCAAAAGAAACCAAAGCAGAAAACATTTTAATTTTTAAAAATACAACTTCCATATCCCCTCATAGCATTTTCCGGGTACAAATGCTTATTACATTCATTATTTTAACATTTTGGAAAACATTGTATTTTAATGCATATAACCTCATTTAAGTTGCTCTTACTTGTCGTGCATGCATCTGGAAATCATGCAAGGGTTGCCCCCATTTAAAAACTACTAAACTACCAGGAAGGCTCTAAAGAATGCTGGTATGCAATAAAAATGTATCTGGATGAGCAGACCCAAGTAAACACATGCATTTGTTTTCATCAACTTATTTCGTTAAGTTAAACTGTCAGATATAGTGAGTGACCAATTACCTCCACGATATTGTGCATGTGAGGAAGCAGGCGATCCATTCGTACATCAAGAAGCATCACAAGAGCTCTGCAAACATTTTTACGGACTTCAGGCTCTTCATCAGCAGCCAATGCAAACAGATTCTGTATACAAAGAGGTTATTCAATAATACATCAACGTTGAGTGTCAGATAAAAGCTACCGTTTTCACTTTACAAAACACAAAAACTCCCACTTTCCCGTAAACTTAAGTTACTCAATATAAGGGCTACTATTCCTGGTTTAGACAATATATTCCTTTAGGCGAATTAGATTGCAGCACCTTGGCACATCCTAGTCATTTGTTTCTTTATAAATTAAAAAAAAGTAAGCACATTGTGGCCTAGGCACAGCAGTGCATGCAATTAGCTTGCAACACTGCAGTTCTTTACTTAAAGTTAATCTTAAATACCCGTGTAAATCCATCAAAAAAACAGATGGTGGGCTGATCACCCAGAACAATCACTGGGTTGCGGGTGAGTCTTTGGTCAACCCTGGAAAGAGTCATTTTTGTGACCAATCCTCTTCAATGTACATCCTATACCCCTTGCACACAGCTAATGCGAAAAGAAAACTCACATTTTGAAATCTGCTCTAAACTTCATTGGTCTTTTCCTTTAATAAACTGTTGATACTGCTCATGTGGCATGCTGCAAGCCTCTTCATCCATATTGATTTTATGTATTGTATTTGTTATACGCCCAAAATCCTAGGGTACCACAGCGTAGGTTACACGGAAATGTACAATCTTCTACATTCTTACATGATGCAGGGATATTTAGATTCTTACATATTGCAGGAAATTAACATTCTTCCGTGTTACATGAATACTTTATAGTACATGTTGCGGGGATACTTGGGAGAGGTGTCAGATAGGTGCAGTATAGATATGGGATACATTACTCACCGTAATCGTATTTCTGATGCTTGTATCAGCTTAGATTCACATGCTGTGCATAGGCCGACATCTAGTGGAAGCTGCGGAGTATTACAGTTTGTTTTTCGAAAGTCGAAAATGGGCGTCGACACAGGCGTGCCAGTAATACTATCCCTAGTGTGACGTCCACTGTACCCAAGATCCCTCACGCGTGTAGGATCCTCAGATTGTATTTTTTCCTGACATGAGGAAGCATGAGGAGTAGCGTGAGTACAGATAATCCAAGCAGATAGACAGAAAGGTAAGACTACAAGCAATCATGCGCCTTCTCTCGGAGGGGAGGAAGGGTGGGTCGCATGTGAATCTAAGCAGATACAAGCATCAGAAATACGATTACGGTGAGTAATGTATCCCTTCTGAGGCTTGTGGAATCTGCTTAGATCACATGCTGTGCATAGATTAGCGAGCAGTACCATAAGAAGGAGGTGGGATGTGAGAAGGGTCATGAGCAAACAGGTGTCTTAGAACCGCTTGTCCCACTTGTGTATCTGTCTTGGAATGAGTGTCAATGCAGTAATGCTGAGTAAAAGTGTGAATAGAGCTCCAAGTAGCCGCTTTGCAAATGGTGTCGAGGGGAACATTTGCAATGAAAGCCAGAGTGGCACCAATGCCTCTAGTAGAGTGGGCCCTTGGCGTAAAAGGCAGAGTCTTTCCAGAAAGAGAGTAACACAGCTGTATACAGTTGATAATCCACTTCGAGATAGCGCCCTTAGAGACGCGATCCCCCTCTCTGCCTGTAGCTACGGAGACAAACAGTTGATCTGTTTTCCTTAGCGGTCTGGTTTTATTTACATAGTATAGGACCGCCCTACGCACATCTAGGGTGTGTAGTTTCACCTCAGCCGAGCTTTGCGGGTTCTGGAAGAAAGCCGGAAGCTCGATGGACTGGTTTACATGGAACTTGGATATGAATTTAGGTGAGAACCTGAGGTGTGTGCGTAAAACCAGTTTGTCCTTGTGGATAGTAAAGAAAGGATCCTGCACTGACAGAGCCTGAATTTCACTGACCCTTCTTATGGAGGTAATGGCTACTAAGAAGGCCGTTTTATAAGTCAGGTGTTTGAGACTACTTTTATGCATGGGTTCGAATGGGGGTCCCATGAGCTTAGCTAGCACCACATTGAGGTCCCATCCTGGCGGTGGGTTCGAAATAGGAGGGTGAAGTCTCTTTACTCCTTCCATGAAGGCTTTAACCACTGGTACTTTCCACCACGAGACCTTGTTATGGGATGTGGTGTAAGCCGAGAGGGCTGCCAGGTGTACTTTCAGCGAGTTAAAAACCAACCCTGCATCCAGCAGGTGGAGCATGTATGTCACAACGTTGGAAGGAGTGCAATCAACCGGGTTGATTTGTTTATTCTGGCACCAGATAACGAATCTTTTCCACTTGTCAAAGTAACAGTGCCTTGTATTTGGTTTCCTGGACTCCTTTAGAATGTCCATACACCTCTGTGGTAATTTGAGATGTCCAAACTCTATGACTTCAGGAGCCATGCTGCTAGGTTCATAGAGTTGGGTTCCTGATGCACTGTTTGACCCTGTTGCTGGGACAGTAGGTTGTACCAGGCTGGGAGTCTGATGGGTTCGCACACCGCCATCCTGCGTAGGTGTGGAAACCATGGTTGTCTCGCCCACATGGGAGCAACTAGGATGAGCGTCATCGATTCCTTGTTCATCTTGTACACCACCTTCCTGATGAGAGGAGTTGGTGGAAAAGCGTACGCAAACATCCCTGACCAGTTCATCCACAGGGCATTCCCTTGGGAGTCCGGCTGGGGGAACCTGGATGCAAATCCTGGGCATTGTTTGTTTTCGCTTGTGGCGAATAGGTCTATAGTGGGGAAACCCCACTGAGAGAAGAGATCTTCTACTACGTCTCTGTGAAGGGCCCATTCGTGTTCTTCTGGGAGGGAGTCTCTGCTTAGAGCATCCGCTAGGGAATTGAGCTCCCCTGGAACGTGTTGCGATGACAGGAAGATGTTCCATCTGAGTGCCCATATCCATATTTTCTGGGCAAGCTTGGACAGATTTGGCGAACGAGTCCCCCCTTGCTTGTTCAGATAGAACATGGCTGTCGTGCTGTCCGTCCTGATCTGCACCGACAAGTTCAGTAGATGGGGCTCGAACGCCCTTAGCGCTCGGAATACTGCCAGAAGCTCTAGCATATTGATGTGGTTCTTGGCTACTGAGTGAGACCAGAGACCCTGAGCTGTGTGGTGGAGATGGTGAGCTCCCCACCCAGTTAGGCATGCATCTGTAGTCACCACGGCTTGTACTTCGGGATCGTAAAAGGGTTTCCCCCTTGCGAGATTCTCTCTTGTCCACCAGTGTAGGCTCTGTACGAGTGTTGGCGAAACGACCACTAGATCGTCCCAATGACCACTTGCCTGAGACCACTGTTTCGCCAACCATTCCTGCATGGGACGCATGCGCAGACGCGCGTGGGGGACCAGGTAAATGCATGACGCCATCATGCCCAGTAACCGCATAGCTTTGCGTACTGTTATCTGTTGACCTGACTGATAATGCGGAATTTGCAGAAGTATATTCCGAATTCTCTCTTCCGAAGGGAAGGTCAATCCTTTCTGAGTATCTAGGATAGCTCCTAGAAACTGTTTTGAGGTGCTTGGCACCAGACTTGACTTTTTCTCGTTGATGGAGAAGCCTAATTCGTGGAGGAGGTCGATAGTCCTTTGAATGTTTGACCTGCAAATTCCTGGGGTTTCCCCCGTTATGAGCCAGTCGTCCAGATAAGGGTACACCGGGATTGCTTCCCTGCGTAGGTGTGCAGCCGCCACCGCCAGTACCTTGGTGAATACCCTTGGTGCTGAAGCTATCCCGAAGGGCAGTACCTTGAATTGGTAATGGCGACTGTCCACCTTGAAGCGCAAGTACTTTCTGTGCGCTGGGAGCATGGAAATATGAAAATAAGCATCTTTCATATCCAAGGTTGCCATGTAATCCCCCTTTTTTAGGAGGGGGATTACCTCTTGTAGCGTGGTCATACGAAATTTTTGGGGCTTGACATACTTGTTGGCAGGCCGTAAGTCCAATACTGGGCGCATTGTCAAATCTTTCTTTGGCACAAGGAAGTAAGTTGAATAGATACCCTTGTTTACCTGGTGTCCTGGGACGAGTTCTATCGCGTCCTTTTCTAGCAGAATGGCGATCTCCTCGAGAAGGATCTTTTGATGCTCTAGGGAGTGCACTCTTTGTCGTGGAGGATGATTCCGGGGACGCTGCAGTAGTTCTATACAATATCCTGCGGATACTGTTGACAGCACCCATCTGTCTGAGGTGATCCCTTCCCAAGCCTGGGTGAAGGTGGAAATGCGTCCCCCTACTGGGGTTGCGTGGCAAGGGACCCTGAACTGAGCGTCACTGTTTTGGTGGAGGCGCGCCACCTCCCTTGTTGGGGCTGCCTCTGCCTCTTCCACGACCTCTCTTGTTACCCCTGCCGTAACTCTGGGTAGACTGCTGGTTGTTATTCCATTGTGTACCTTGTCCCTGGGCATAGTTGCCTCTTTGTGAATTTTGGCCGCGTGGGCGACGAAAATTATTGTTCCCCCTCTGGTTAGGGGGTTTGTTGGTAAGCTGGCCAAGGGATTTGAGAGTCTCATATTCATCTTTGGCATTTTTAAGTGCGTCTTCGACCGCTTTCCCAAACAATAGGTCGGGTTCCACTGGCTTGTCTATTAAAGAAGCCTGGGTTTCTGTCTTGAATCCCGACTGCCGTAACCACGCATGTCTCTTGATAACAGTACCTTCTGCTATCAATCTCCCTGCGTTGTCAGCGGCGTCGAAAGTTGCTTTTAAAATGCAACCAGACACGGCTCTCCCCTCTGCTGAGATCCGAGCCAGCTGGCCCTTTAACGGTTCTGGAGCAGAGGCAATGAGTGCCGCGACTTCTTCCCATTGATGGCAATTGTAACTAGCCAACAGGGTGGTGGAATTCGCAATCCTTGCTTGGTAGGCGGACGTTGAGGCTACCTTTCTGCCAAACCCGTAAAGTTCTTTGCTCTCCTTATCGGGAGGAGCTTCTGATGAAGATAAGGGCGTGCCAGCCCTTTTTCTAGTGTTGGTCACCACTAGGGAATCTGGTTTAAGATGTCCCCTTATATACAGAGGGTCAGACTGGGCTGCCCGGAAAATCTTTTCAATTCTGGGGTTGACAGCTCTGGTGAGGTTAGGATTCACCAGGGAAGGATCTATTCTTCGTTGGATGGATTTGAGGATAGGGATGGTCTGAGCGACCGGTCTTCTCTCTCCTACAAACTCCTCCGCGAAGTCCCTTTCCTCCTGTACACCGTGGGTGTCGATGTGGAAGTGTTCCGCTGCTCGAGCGAGAACCTCGTTGAGGAGGGGCTGGTTATCAACTGGAGAGTCAGTAACTGGGGCTTCGCTTTGTACTGGGGAATCTACTCTGTAAATTTCCTGCTCATCTTCTCCCTCCTCCAGGTCCTCATCCTCTGCATAGTAATCTGTCCCGGTTTGTTCTTCCATAATTTCAAACTCCTGGTGCTCTTCAGGGAAAACTTGTCCCCGGTAACTGGGGAGTGGAGTAGAATATGGAGTGGAGTAAGGCTGAACCTCGAAGGGTTCAGGTGTTTCGACCCGGGGCTTTTTACTTAGCGGGATAGGATCGGAGGAGCCTGAGGGTGTGGCCCCCTGAGGGTTATATGAAAGAAAGTGTTCTGGGTTCTTATCATAAAAATCAGCCAAGGAAGACATCCTAGACATAACCCTGTCTATGTCTTCACTGGACCATTCCCTGGAACAGGGTATTACTTTAGCAGGAGATGATTTATTGGACTTTTCAAGGGTAGACTTGTGTTTACTTGTCTGCCTAGGGTGAGAGGATGGCTTTACAGGGGTGGAAGGCTGTGCTTTCCGCTGTTTCCCCCCCTCCCCGTGCGTGGAAAAATGTTTTCCCTGTCCCTTGGAGGCCCCAGAGATTTTCGACGCCGGGCGCCGAGGGTCTGGAGAGGTATCTGTATGCTTCGGGCGTGGGGCCTCACTGGTGTTAACCGCGGTCTCGGTATCTTGGAGCGCGGCCTGGGGGTGGAAGTCGTCTTCGTCTCCCGACGATCGAACTTCCGTTAATGTGTGTAGCGAGGCACTCTTGGCAAGAGTGGATGATTGCCTTGCGTCGTGAGGTGATCTCGATCGAGAGCGCCCAGAGGACACCGAGTCGGACCGTTCTTTTTGTGCCTCTTTCCGGGAAGTCGACGTCGTCGAGGTCCGGTTGGTCTTAGTGTGTTTAGTGTGTGTTAGGTGTGTAGCGCTTGCGTCGCCGGGGGTCTTCCCCATAGCCGCCCTGCCGGACGACCTTCCGAGGTCGGGGACCTGCGCTTGCCGGCTGTCTTTCGACGCCGTAATGCCCTCGCCGTCCGAAAGTACGGCGTCGCTGCCATCGCTGAAGGCGCCCTCCGCTGCCATGGCTTCCTGCCTGGCGTGGTGGGCCCAACGCTTTGTCGAACGGTCCTTAAGTGTCTTAGGTTTAAACCTACTACACGCTCTGCAGTTCGCTTCGGGGTGATCCCTCGGCAAGCAGAGATTGCACGTGGCGTGCCTGTCGACCCAAGGGTATTTGCGATTGCACTTGGGGCAGAATTGAAAAGGGGTACCCTCCATACGCACCTTAAGGCAGCGGGCTGCTAAGTGTAGGAATATATAAAATGTAACTATATATCAAGAGTGAAGAGTATGTACCACCCCCCACTCTCCCTACTTGTAAGGGCCGAGGCCAGCGGCCTACTAGGCCCGGGCCGAGGCCAGCGGCCTTCCGAGGCCCAGATCCGTCGTGCAGCAGTCGACGGTCGATGACTTCTCCAGCCGTCGTCGAGGTTGAGGGTCGACGTTGGGGTGGGGAAGGGAATGAATAAGAATTATAATTATAATAACAGCAAAAGTATGGCTAAGGCCAGGGAACTCCGCAAGATGCTTCCGACCAGTATGGCGGAAAAAAACAATCTGAGGATCCTACACGCGTGAGGGATCTTGGGTACAGTGGACGTCACACTAGGGATAGTATTACTGGCACGCCTGTGTCGACGCCCATTTTCGACTTTCGAAAAACAAACTGTAATACTCCGCAGCTTCCACTAGATGTCGGCCTATGCACAGCATGTGATCTAAGCAGATTCCACAAGCCTCAGAAACTAGATTACAATCTGGACAGGTGGTTGATTGGTACTAGAGTAGCTCTCATGATATTAGTATTTATTAAAGAGCCAAGTCTTGAGTAATTTTTTGAACTGTGGGAAGCAGGGTTCGTTGCAGATGTTGGAGGGTAGGGAATTCCAGATGCCACTCTATTCCAATAGTAGCACCAGAACAGAGGCCACGTGCCAGTTTCCAGAGGCCATGTGTCCAGAAACATCCTGACACCCATGATTTCAATGTGGAAAGCTTTTACAGTGGGTGGGGCCGTCAACTTCAGTTCCACCTGGAAAGTAGGCAGAGGGAATCTTGCCACCCTGGAGCACACGGAGCTGGAGTGGTGGAGGGTGCTGGCAGGCTGTATAAATAGGTCAGCTGGATGCTCCATACAGGGAGGATGGCGTGTCTATATGGGGCCTCCAAAAGGCAAGACAAGGATAATCCTGCCACTAGGTACAGAACTTGGCAAACAAGGACTTTCTAGTGGGGGCAAGGGGCAAAGGACAAGTTGAAGAGTTGCAGGAATGTAGACTTCATGGCTGAAAAGCCACAAAGATGAGCAATCTGCCAAACAAGAGAATCTGGGCAGAGGCTTGCATGCATGGGATATAGGAATGGTGGCATGCTATTGGAGCTTGGGGAAATCAACGGTGTCCTCTCTCAATGGGTAGTTCAGGGGTTGGTGCATGAAGAATTGCAGTTGGTGTAAACTGGTCCAGGGGTGGATGGTATCCATTCCACTATAGGCTTAAAATTATAAGTTACTCCCCGTAGTGACTAACATACTCTTAGTCCCCTTTCCTCCATACTGCATACTGCATAGGCGTCTCTTCCAAGGGACGGGAAATCAAACCTTTTTCACCAGAAACAACCTTCTTCCACTTTAAATTAAGAGGCGCGCAGGGGTGCGGCCCTGGGAGCATGCGCTGCCTTGACCCCACCCTCCAGCACCACACCATATAACAAAATCATGTCCTCCTCGCTGGACCGAATTGCCACCCTGAAACTCAGACCAAGTAAGCCCAAAACGCACCTGAATAAATGGTTTACACCATTCCTCAAAAACCTAAGGCAGCAAAAAAGAAACTGCAAGGCCACTTGGAAAAAACTACCATCAGCAGCCAACAAACTTAAATTCACTAAACTCTCAACCCTCTACAAGAAAGAAATATGCCTAGCAAAACGAATCTCTTTCGACTCGCCCATATCCCAAGCCAAATCTAATATGAAGGAATTATTTTCTATCCTCCAAGAAATAGAGAATCCTATAGCACCATTTGACACGTTCACCAAAGATAAAATTGTGTGCTCAGAGATCCAAAACGCATTAGCCAATAAGATTTCTACTTTACAAAACAAATCTCCTGCAAAAGAGCCTCATTAAA